>NC_090440.1:146228481-146531189 GCF_031143425.1 Pleurodeles waltl
TTGTTAAATCTGCCTGCCAGCACATGGCAACTGGATCTTCAGAGCTGGGGTGTCAGGGCATTGTGATTGGTCCCGGCCAAACCACTGTGCCAGGGGTGTATCCATGACCTCAATCAACTGGCAGGCACTGCATGTATGGTGGGGTGGGCGCACCAAGTGGTGACAGTGCTTCTTTAAATTAGCCAAGGGGGCCATCCAACTAGTCGTGCATGATCCTCTTGGATGTCCAGACCTTTGCATGCGTGTCACAATGGCCATGGGTAGTGGACAGGCACTGGATAGGTGTGGCGGGTATTACACTCCTTATGTCGAGATATGCCTCAAATAGGCCATCAGCGGTTGACATGTGCATTGTTGCTCCATCCCCCATGGTGTCACCAAGAAGTAGGATGTACAGGGTTGGCAAAATGTATCATGGCATGGCATCAAATGCAGATGTACTACCCTGTGTGACTGTTGTGCTGTCTTTGACCGATTGCACCCCGCCTCTCTCTCTCTCCCTCCCTGTCCTCCTCTATCTTTGTGTGCATCAGCATCATCTGGGAAAGAGAAGGCACTGGCAATTGGGGAAGCTGCAGCGCACAGGACCCATGAGGCTGACACCAGCGGAGCCGAGGGGACCAGAGTGATGGAGGGCGAATGGAGTGCCATAGGGGGGAGACCGGATTGACCACTACATCTTCTGATTCCTCCTCTGATGGTGGCTCCCTGGCGGTGGCGGACCCGCCTGGGACCACCCCAGCACCATCCTTGTCAGCCACCTCTCATATCAGTACCACCCTCCCTGTAGTTCCCCACCCAGTTGCCTGTGCCCGCTCACCCAAGAGGGTGGGCATCTCCTTCGCCACATGCACCTCTACCCCTACCCCAGTCAGCCCTGCTGCCCTCAATGAGGAGGCTATTGACCTCCTGAGTTCCATCTCTGTGGGGCAGACAACTATTGTGAATGCCATCCAGGGACTGGCATCCCAGATGCAACAGACTAATGAGTTCCTGGACGGCATTCACCGTCCTTTGTCCGGCCTACAGAGATTGTTTCAGGCTCTGGCCTCCTCATTGATGGCAGCCAGTGCCCATTCTTCTTCCGTCCCCCCTCCAGCTACCTGTTCCCAATCCCACATCCCTCTCCCCTCACCCATCAAAGGCACACCTACTGACCCACATGCATTCACATCAACAGAAAGGGTAAGCAAGGGCAAACATAGGCACCACAGATGCCACCACCACCATGCACACACTCAAAACACCCAAGCAGACATGTCAACATCCACACCCTGCACTGTCTCCCCAACCACCTCTTTCCCCACAGTCAACTCTGCACTCACACCTGCAGTCGGCATCACATCAGTCACTGCCCCTGCCACGTGTGCCTCACTGCCACCGTCACCACAACTTCTGACTTTCATTCATGCACCCCATACTGGACTGGCGCAGACACCACAACTATCAACGCACCCACATGCAGCACATCCACCCTACCTGCAGACACCACCCCAACATACACTCACAATTCCCCCTGCCATCTCCCTGCATCTCCTCCCCACCTCCACCCAATACATCTAAACGCACATACTCACTCAACCAACAGTCCCCCAGCACACACATTTCATACACCCACGCACCTGCACCCATGGTGCACCCATCTACACACCTCACAACCATACCCACTCCCTCCACTCCCAAATGTCTTTCCAGTCACCTCCCATGTGTTCCCAAACAATGGGGGTCATTCTGACTTTGGCGGGCGGCGGAGGCCGCCCGCCAAAGTCCCGCCGTCAGAATACTGCTGAGCGGTCAAAAGACCGCAGCGGTAATTCTGAGTTTCCCGCTGGGCTGGCGGGCGACCGCCAGAAGGCCGCCCGCCAGCCCAGCGGGAAACCCCCTTCCATGAGGATGCCGGCTCCGAATGGAGCCGGCGGAGTGGAAGGGGTGCGACGGGTGCAGTTGCACCCGTCGCAATTTGCAGTGTCTGCTTGGCAGACACTGAAAATCTTGGTGGGGCCCTGTTAGGGGGCCCCTGCAGTGCCCATGCCATTGGCATGGGCACTGCAGGGGCCCCCAGGGGCCCCACGACACCCGTTACCGCCAGCCAGGTTCTGGCGGGCAAAACCACCAGAACCAGGCTGGCGGTAAGGGGGTCGGAATCCCCATGGCGGCGCTGCCTGCAGCGCCGCCATGGAGGATTCCCTAGGGCAGCGGGAAACCGGCGGGACACCGCCGGTTTCCCGTTTCTGACCACGGTTGTACCGCCGCGGTCAGAATGCCCATGGATGCACCGCCAGCCTGTTGGCGGTGCATCCGCGGTCCCCGGCCCTGGCGGTAGTCAACCGCCAGGGTCGGAATGACCCCCAATGTTTCCAGCACACGTTTTCCCTGTTTCCCACCACTGACCCAGTCCCTATCTCCCCATGCACTCTGCTACCCCTCCTGTGGCCAAGCCTTCCACATACCAGTCTACCACTGCCCCTGCCCCTCCACCACCTCCCACTTCTGCCCCTGTGACATCCACTGCTCCTGCTGCCAAACTCTTCCTAGGCCAAGCCCACTCCCTCCACTTCCAAGGCCAAGCCCAAACCCCCCCTTTCAAAGCCCCCTCATCCAATGGCAAGCCCAGGGACCCCCATCTAAGGGCACTCCTAAAGGGCCCCCCTTCCAGGTCCAAGCTCACTCGCTCCTCTTCCCAGGCCAAGCCCACTCCTTCCACCTACAAGGCCAAGCCCATTTTAACCCCCTTGCTAAGCCCTCACCATCGAAGGGCAAGTCCAAACTGCAGCCCCTTGCTAAGCCACCACCATCTAGGGGCAAGCCCAGGGACTCCCCATCTAAGGGCACACCTAAGGGGCCCCCTCCAGGCCCAAGGACCCCCCACCCCAACCCCTTCGCCCCTGAGGTGCCTCCATTCCCCATTGATGTCTCTACCCTGTGGAGGTCTGCACTTTGCAGTCAGGAGTCAAGTTGGGACATCATCTTGTCCCCACTGTGCTCGTGGTGCTATGGTTTTAGGACTGGCCCTTGGGCCTGTATGTACATATGTTTTAGCAAATTTTTGATATAAGGTTATAATGGGGCACTACACCGTTGGTGTTGTTGTTACCTATCTAGTCCTGGCTTTCATTTTCTATGTATGTGCGATGTTTGTGGATATTAGTGTGTGCGTGTGTGTTGATATGGATGTTTGTTTGCATGTGTGTGTGGGCATGGCTTCCCGTGTCGTGTGTTGTGTGTTGTGTGTGTGTGTACTAACGTCATTCCCTCCAGTGTGTGCTAGGCTGGTGTACTTACGGTTGGTGTCATGGTCGCCGTCGCTGGTCCGGGAGTTGCAGGGCTGGGTAGAGGATTGGAAGGAGTTGCATTTTGCGTGCCATGGCGCCTATGGACCTGCCTGTGTTCCTAAAAGTGGGTGTTCCCTTTATCCTGTTAGTTTCAGCCAGGGTTCTGGTGGTGGTGGTTCTGCCCCAGAAATCCTTGCGGTGTGCAACCTCATAATATGGCCATGGGATGCTGCCTGACTGCCAGGCTGGAGATGGCTGCTGCCTGGTGCGCCAGCACTTCCACTCTGGCGGCCGGACGGTAACTTGCCTGTGTTCTGCAGGTACCTTTCTGGGACTTGTAACTTGGTGGTCTTCACCGCTGGGCCCCAGGGTTGCGGCTACCAACTCCACTGCAGTGATATGCTGACCGCCAGACTCGTAATGAAGGCCTATGTTTGGAAATTTGTGTGAAGATCCGTCAATTGACGACAAAGATATAGGCAAGTCAAAAAACGCTTTTCTTATGGAAACATGATCCTAACTATAATTACCTACTGGGGGTTGTAGATATATACATATCAACAGTTATTGTAACATTTGCCTTTATTTTCATAGTAAAGTGGGATTTTGTTCTTGACAGTGGTGTTTCCCTGCTTCTGCCCACAAAATAAGGCAGATAAGACTTATTTTCACATATTATTTGAAAGCTTTTGGTTGGGGCAGGGGATGTGGGTAGGTGTTTTTAAAGTAGTCTAGTGCACTAGTTTGTAGTTTTGTTTTGTTTAGTCACAGTTAGCATTTTTGTGTCTAAGTGTTGTAATGCAGTAGGCTTTCCTGTAGCTTCTGTAGTGTAGTTAGTTATAATATCGGTTGTAGTTATGTTAATTATGTTTGCTATATAACGTTGCAATGTTTGTCATTTGTTTGGGCTGTATATTTTGTTATGATGGGTAGGTTCATTTCTATTATAGGTCACAGGAAGGATTTTTCATATTTTTGGCAGTTTTTTTTTTTTTAAGGACATTTTTGGGGCTATTTTAACATTATTTTTGTAATTTCCTTTTGTTTTCCAGTTTTACTGGAGTGGTTTTTTATTTCACTTTTTTTTAGGCAGGAACTTTAGGCAGCAATTTTTAAATAGTGCCTGTGAATTCCTGACTGCTAGCCCTTGCCTCTCTGTGATCTTGGAGAACATGACTTACATCTCTCCCAGTTACATGTGGTTATGGCTATTGGTTGTGTTATTTAACATTAGTCACACCTGCCACATTAGTCCCAATGTCATTTTTAGTTGTGGCATTCCCATTGCAAGCAATAGTATAATATTTGATACATTTCCAGTTGACATTGTCATTGTTTTGGCTTTTCTTGGTATATCTCAGATGAGATAACAATTGTTTACTTTTGTGTGAGGTAATATATGTGGCTCTTTTCACCATTTTAGGAGAAAGTGGTAGAAGTATATACAAAATACTATGGGGGTGATTCTAAGTCTGGCGGGCGGCGGAGGCCGCCCGCCAGACTTCCCCCTCCAAAATACCGCTCCGCGGTCGGAAGACCGCTGAGGGTATTCTGGGTTTTGCACTGGGCTGGTGGACGACCGCCAAAAGGCCGCCCGCCAGCCCAGTGCAAAACAACCTTCCCACGAGGACGCCGGCTCTGAATGGAGCCAGCGGAGTGGGAAGGTGCGACGGGTGCAGTGGCACCCGTCGCAAATTTCACTGTCTGCAATGCAGACAGTGAAATTCTTTGTGGGGCCCTCTTACGGGCCCCACACGGCCTCTTACCCTCTTACGGGGCCCCACGACAACCCATACCGCCATCCTGTTCCTGGCGGGCGAACTGCCAGGAACAGGATGGCGGTATGGGCTGTCAGAATCCCCATGGCGGCGCAGCGAGCTGCGCCGCCATGGAGGATTCAAATGGGCAGCGGAAAACCGGCGGTAGACCGCCGGTTTTCCACTTCTGACCGCAGTCAAACCGCTGCGGTCAGAATGCCAAGCGGGGCACCGCCAGCCTGTTGGCGGTGCCCCCGTCATTTTAGCCCTGGCGGTCTTGGACCGCCAGGGTTAGAATGACCCCCTTTGTGTTAAACAGTCTATTCAAGTTAGTTCCAACACTGAAAAATGCATTTTAATTTTTACATTTCATACTTACATATTTGCTGTTGTTTTAATGTGCTGTTTGTTCTTTTCAGTTTCTGTTTAATTGAATCAAAAAGTGGGGTGGGTGGGGTGTATTTTCAATACTGTCAGGTAGAAAATGTTTTTTTGATATTGAGTTTACAATACTGTTAATTTAGTTTGCGGATTGGTTTGGGGTTAGTTTTAAATTTATATTTGAGGGATTAGGTTTTTAGATTTTTTTATGGCTTGTAATGTGTGTATGTTGAGGTTCATATTCATGAAGTTGGTGGTCTGGAAGATGGTTTTCTTTTGCAATGTTAATGTCTCGGAGATAAAATAAATCTTTTGTCTTCTTCAAGTTGTGGTGTTTTCATGCAAAAGGGACTGGGTTTCTGTGCTCTTTTTATATTGGAGTGTTAATTAGATAAAGGATTCTATTAGTTTATTTGGTTTAGATTGAATGTTATTGGTTCGTTAGTGTGCATTGTTTTCAGTTTTTATCTTATATGGTCAAAGCTAATTGAGTTTTTTTTAGTGATCTTCATGTGTGTGCATGTGTGTTTTGTTTAATATATTTACATGTATATATTTATAATTAATGTATTTATAATAATTATTATGTTTATTTTGCTTACTTTAGTTGATATACTTTTTCTAAAGTTTTTAATTGTTTTACTGTATTGTAAATAATTTTTTACGTTGTAGTCTAACTTATGTGGTTTGTTTTATAAGTAAGTATATTTTTGAAGAATAAAGGGTTATTACAATGCAACGTGATTTTATTGTGTGTTGCATGTTATTAAAATATTTCGATTGTATTGTATTATTTTGTTTTATTCGTGGGCAATCTTATTGTTAACAACATTTTTGTTTTTGATATTTATTTTGCATGTATTTAGAATTTACCATGGGATGTCACTCTTGAGAACATGGGGAAAGGGGAATGAGAAAAGATAGTTATCATTGTGTAGCAGACTCTCTTGGTTCTGGTGTGGATTTTTCTTATGTGTTTGAGTCCTGGAGAGAATAAAGAAACAACTTTTACTATATAGTCTCCTGAATAAATCTCACACTGTCAAAATACTGTGTATTGTATACCTCTAGAGTTGGTTTAATCTCTGCCACTACATGTACTTGTGAATATAAACTGTTTATCTGCAACTTGTAATATGAAATGTTCATCTAAGGTCTAACTTTTCTGTTGCCTGACGATGTATCCCTAAATACTTTGAATAATATTGAATGCAGTTTATAATACATTCAGAAAACCAAATTAAGAGCCTCATTACGAGTTTGGTGGTTGGACCACCAAACCTCCACATTGGCGGTCCTGAAAAGACTGCCAAATTGGAGGTCTTTCATACCGCCCTATTATAAGCCATACAGGTAGGACTGCGGACTGCCAACCAAAAAAGCCAGACCAGCAGAGATGCAAAGGTCTGGAAATAGGTGGTCTAACCTCTAGTGCCGACAGCACCACAAACAGCCACTGTCCATATTACAAGCACACTATTGCCATGGCGGACACACATGGTGGTCAGCCAATGGTGGTCCAAACCACGGCAGTCTGCGGTCACCAAAGCAATACACAATAGCACATTGGATTAATTTGAAAACAACACAGCTGACACACAGTGCCACACTGGACAAACCTGCAACAGACACTAAACCCCACCTCGTCACACACCACAATCCTTTATATTTACACTGCAACACACACACCAGAGCGAATTGTTTACCATCCAGTATAGATACTAGGCACCTTAACACCCTGCACACTTTTATTCAGTCACACCCTTTTGCACTTCCCCTCTTTAGTAAGTCACTGTCACCCATTTCTTTTTGTTCCACCATGGCACATTTAAAAAAAAACAATTTTTCAGAAGTTGAGTTAAGATGCATGGTAGATGAAATCATAATAGTAAAGCAACAATTCTTTGGAGCACAAGGCCAGCCTACTGTATGCTGTAGGCACAGCCCTGCACACAAAGGAGGCATTAGAAAGTGGTGGAACGACCTCAGGGACAAGGTCCATTCGCTGGTCTCCAGGCACCAGCTGCAGGCCAAGAAGACTGGCCCAGTCTTGGCCATCCTGCATCCTGAGGGCTTCACAGGAATACCTGGGGGAGTGGAGTTTGGTAAATCACAACAGTAAAAATGTCACCAAAATGGTATGTCATGCATGCTCATAGCCCACCTTTAGCCTCCTTTCCTGTTACTGAACTCCCCAGCCCAGTGTCCTTCTATCCAAAAACCTCAATTGTGCAAATCACATTTGAAGTGTGCTCAATTGAGGAGATGACATTTAGGCCCATATTTATACTTTTTGACGCAAACCTGTGTTAGCTAAGGCCCGGTTAGCTTCAAAATACATGACGCTACCCGGGTAGGGGAGGAATAGGGAAAAGTGGAGGTTGTGCGGGAAAGAATGCCACTAGTCAGGTTAGATTTAAAAAATGACTCTAACCTGACTAACATCACTTTTTTGATGCACAACCCCCATGGACATGACTCCTGTCTTAGTAAAGACAGGAGTCATGGCCCCCAGCACAATGGCCATGCCCAGGGGACCTATGTCCCCTGGGCTTGGCCATTGGGCACAGTGACATGTAGGGGGGCCCAAGTTAGGCCCCCCTATGGCACTTTGAAAAACAATTAAAAATACTTACCTGGACTTACCTGGGATGGGTCCCCCCATGTGTAGGTAGGTGCGGGTGAGGATGTCCCTGGGGGCAGGGAAGGGCACCTGCGGGCTGTTTCAATGGTTTTTGACCATGGAAAAACCCCTACAGGTCCCCTAACGCCTGCCCTGACCCAGACGTTAAATAATGGTGCTAAAGAGGCTTAGCGCCATTATTTAAGGCCCTCCTCCTCCCGTGTGTGATTTTTGCACAGGAGGATAAATAAGGCACTAGGGGCCAGATGTAGGAAAGCTTTAGCCCATCTGGTAAGTAGAAATGCATTTTGCGAGTCGGAACCGACTCGCAAAATGCATTTCAGAGTCGCAAATAGGAAGGGGTGTTCCCTTCCTATTTGCGAGTCGCACTGGTATGCAATTACATTTGTGACCACTTGAAGTGGATGGTAACCCAGTCGCAAACGGGAAGGGGTCCCCATGGGACCCCTTCCCCTTTGTGACTGGACCAACAAATAATTTTTCAGAGCAGACAGTGGTCCAATGGACCACTACCTGCCCTGAAAAATACCGAAAGAAAAGGTTTCGGTTTATTTTTCAAAGTGGGGCTCATTTTCCTTTAAGGAAAACGGGTTGCACTTTGAAAAAAAAAAAAAATGCTTTATTTCAAAGCAGTCACAGACATGGAGGTCTGCTGACTACAGCAGGCCTCCATCCCCGTGAGTGCCCTGACTCATTTTTTGCCCGGTAACGCCTACCTTGCATCTCATTGACGCAAGGTAGGTTTCCGCAGGCAAAAAATGACTTAAACTCCAATATTTTGGTGCTAGACATGTCAAGCATCAATATATAAATTTCTTTTTAAAACATGGGGATCAAGGTGAATTGAAACCGCACCTTCTTCATTTATTATATATATGCAATTTATGGCACTTTTTGGTGCACGAGCCATGGGCTCATAACATTGAAAAGGAGACCCAGCACATTGAAGTGTCCATTGATATCCACAAAATTATCACATTTCTTCAAAAATCACATAATTCAATAGAGTTCTTAGGAAAACTTTTTGTTCTTCATTTATCCACAATGACAATATCTAATCCATCATAGCCAATGCGTTTCGTCCAAACGGACTTCTTCAGGGCTCATAATTGCAGTATGTAACGCGCTCCACGGCAGAACGCCATCCGATCTCCTGACAATGAAAAGTTAATTGACAGATGTTCCAACAAAGATTTATTCTGGTCTTGGTTATATAGTCAGTGACTACTTCTGTGCATCTCAGGCATAATTTATATGTACTGATGATGACCCCAACAATCAAACAAGGGGTTGAAATGTCTTCGACATTTAGTACTTGGACTCTGTATAATAATATATGTTTTGACATGAGCAAGAGTACTGTAAAATTGTGACTTTAACTGCGTTTTCTGTCACATGGGGTATGCCACAGCAATTATGATTTATGGGTTCTAAGCCACTTTTGTTTTCCCACTACACTGTTTTCTTGCTTTTGTTTAGAATAAATATACTGATTCTTCGCATGTTTTCCATAAACTTCATTGTGATTCTATGTGATATATAAATATATAGGCCCTCATTACGACTTTGGCGGTCTTTTCACAAAACTGCCAAAGCTGCGGGCACCAGAAGACCGCCATATTACGAGTACTGCAGGAAATCCTGGAAGTGCTGACGGTCTTTCCGACCACTATATTACGAGTACTGCAGGAACTCCTTCAGTAGTCATGCTGGTGGTCGGAGGCGCATGGGTGGTTCCACCACGGCCAGCCTCACCAAAGGGACTCCCCCAGCTGTATTCCGACCTGTAATTTGGCCTGGCAGTGTCCTGATGGCGAGGTGCTGCCGGCGGTGGAAGGGCCCATTCCCATTCCCTGCCGGATGACCTCCTCCCCGGACAGGGGAGGGAAGTGAGAGGCTGGGGGGTGTTGTGTGTGCATGTGTGAGTGGGTGTTGTCTGCGTGTGTGAATGTAAGTGTGCATGTGTGTGTATATGCATGTGTGTATGCGTGTGTGTATGCGTGGTTTAATGCATGTATGAATGTTGAAGTGAATGCATGTATGAATGTTGAAGTGAGTGCATGTATGGATGCATGTGAGTGAATGCGTGTATGTCAGTGTTGGTGAATGAGTGTATGACGGGTGGGTGAATGAGTATATGCGGGGTGCGTGTTGGTGTCTGTGTGCACATGCATGAATGTGGGGCTCTGTTCTGGTAGGAGGGTGGGGGCACTGTTCTAAAAGGGGGTGGGGATGGAGGGGGCGGCGCTGTTCTGGTGGGGGGTTCTGGTATGGCAGAGGGTGGGCAGTATTGGGCTTGCTGGGGAGGAAGTTGTCTGCCGGTGACAGGAAAGAAATTTCCTGTCACTGGTAACCTTTCCTCCCAGGGTATTTGTGGTGGTGCTACCACCTTGGAAACCCTGGTGGAAAGCCGACTCCTAATACCATTGGTGGTGTTCATTGGACCGCGGGGTCGGAGATGCTAATCTCCGGCCCAACAGGTCCAACCGCTCTGGTGGTATAAGCGGGGATGTGGCGGGCTGACAGAGACCAAACCGCCACACTCGTAATGTGCGGTCTTCACCGCCAGCCCGTCGGCTGTGAGATTGCCACCGTGACCCTGGCAGTCAGCAGACCGCTAGGGTCATAATGAGAGACATAGTCCTTTTATCTAAGGGACCCTTGTTCCTTTATAAAATACAACTCCCATCAGGCACTGTTAAATAACTCCAATCACCAGACCAGTGGTCATTTCTCCAAATACCCCAGTTTTGTTCATATCAATTTAAGGGTACACACCTGGGGAGATATCTTTTGTATAGTATGTGCAGTATAGGCACTGACATGACCACAACTCCCGGCAGGCACAAGTCCTGCAACTACAAACACTATCACAGTGGTCACTTGCTACAATACATCTGGTAGTGAACTCTCATTTGAAGTGTACTCATCTGGGTGGAGAACATTTGTCAAGTGTGTGTACTAGAGAGAGTGACCTGACTGCAACTAGTAGGAGGCACTGTTTCACCAACTCCAAACACCAGAACAGTAAACACGTGTCTAAAGACTACTGCCTGACAACTCACAATTTAAGTTTACTCAGCTGTGGGAAGTAGAGGGAGTGACGTGACTACTGAGGCAAGGAAGGCTCTGAGTCTATAAAACCAACCACCAGTCCAGTGTTCTCTTGTTCAAATACCATTGTTTGTAACTCTCAATTGAAGTTGAATTGCCTGGGAGGACAACATTCGTGTAATGTGTGTAGTACAGGGAGTTAAGTGACTGTAACTCAAAGGAGGCGCTCTTATTTTCACTACAACCACCAGTCTAATGTTCTCTTCTCTAAAGACTCCTGTTTGGTAACTCACACATAAAGTGTACACACCTGGGGGGACATTATGTGTAAAGTGTGTACTAGAGAGAGTGATATGACTGTAACTCCCAGGAGGCCCTGTGTCTTTAACTCCAAACACCAGCACAGTTCTCTTGTTCAGAGACCCCTGTTTGGAAACTCAATCCAAAATGAAGTTTACTCACCTGGGGGTACCATTTGTCAAATATTGGGGAGTAGTGAGTGTGACCTGACTGCAACTCCCCGCCGTCCCTGTTTCAGTAACTCCAACCACCAGCCTAGTGCTCTCTTGTCCAAAGACCCCTGTTTGTCAGTTCCCAAATGAGGTTTACTCACCAGGGTGGATAACATTTGTCAAGTATTGGAGAGTAGTGAGAGTGGCCTGACTGCAACTTTGAAGAGGAACTGTTTCTGTAACTCCAAACACCAGCCCAGTGTTCTCTTGTCCAAGGATCCCTGTGTCTTAACTCTCAATTGACCTGTACTCACCTGGGAGAATGATATTTGTATAGTGTGTGTAGTACAGGGAGGTACATGACTGCTAAGGCCATCCAAAAGGCACTGTTTCACTAACTCAAAACATCAGTCCAGTATTTAGTTCTCCAAAAACTTATAAATTAAGTGTACTCATCTGTGGGGATGACATTTACCAAGTATATTAAGTAGAGGGAGTAACATGACTGCTAAGTACAGGAGGCTCTGTCTCTCCAACACCAACACAAGCCCAGTGTCCTCATGCCCAAATACCCCTGTGTCTTAACTCTCAAATTAAGTTTACTCAACATTTGTATAGTGGTGGGAAGTAGAGGGAGTGACCGGAGTTCAAAACCCGATAGGCCCTCTGTCCCCAACTCCAACCACAAAAACAAATGTTCACTTGCCAAAATCTATCAATTTATGAACTCGCAATTGAAGTTTACTCACCTGTGAGGATACCATTTGTCAAGTGTGTGTAGCATAAAAAGTGACCTGACTGCAACTCCCAGGAGCCACTGTTTCAGTAACTCCTAACACCAGAACAGTGGTCACGTGTCCAAATACCCTTGCCTGCTAACTCTCAATTGAAGTTCACTCACCTAGGAGGGACAAATGTACAGATCATGCTCAACTCAGAGAGGTGTCTGGCCACCTAGCTCCATCTTGACCAGCTAACCTAGGAATAAACTATTGAGGACAGGAAGGACATCTTACTTAGGCCCTCATTAAAACTTTGGCGGTCTTACAAAAAGACCGCAGAAGCCACGGGCGCCACTATACCGCCAGTGCTGGCGGTATTTTAGGCTCCCTATTATGACTTTTCCGCTGGGCCAGCAGAAAAGTCACATAAACATTGCAGCCGACTCATAATAGAGCTGGCAGCAATGTTGATGTGCAGCGGGTGCAGCAGCACCCGTTGCGTATTTCACTGCCCAAAATTCGGGCAGTGAAATGCACAATGGGGCTGTGCCTGGGGGCCCCTGCACTGCCCATGCCAAGTGCATGGGCAGTGCAGGGGCCCCCAGGGGCACCCCGAGTCACCCTTACCGCCAGCCTTTCCATGGCGGTGTTTACCGCCATGGACAGGCTGTTGGTTGGGGATTATGACCGCCTGGCGGTCAAGTGGAAGGGCCGGCTGTATGGCCGTGGCTAATGCGCAACGGTCATAATACATTCCCGGTACACCGCCAGCCTGTTACCGCCAGTGTAACGCTAGCCGCCAAAGCCGTAATGAGGCCATTAGTGTGTAAAACAATGATCCCAAAGGCCTCAAGATGCATAGCCAGAATGATTTTGGCAGCAGAGACATTCACAATGTACTGACCACGTGATGATTCCAGTCACATGTACTACAAAATCCTGGGTCTGTCTGCATAACAATCAACTATGCATCAAAATGGCCAAAGACATTTCTTGATGAGCCACAGTTTTGCCTGCACTGGTAAGATCGCATTCTCAAGGCATCCTCCCAAGGGCTAATGATCTGCACATTTTTAGCAATTGTTTCACTTAGATGGAATGAGCATGCTTCACAACTGTCAGGTCAATATCATGCCTACTTGCCACAATAAGATTAACTGCAAAATAACGTTGTACAGGTCTATGCCTAAAGTAACAATCAATTGTTGGAGGTAGATGTGGGACTGTCAGTTATGCAATACGTCTATTCATAACAATTATGATCTGTATGAAGCCGACAGGGGTAAGGGACGAGTCATGAGTGTAAGACACACATTTCCAATGACGCTAAATGCACATATGAACTGGAATAATGATTTACCTCTGAACCCATTCCTACTCTAGTCAAAGGAATGAGGCATTCACTGCAGGTTTTGCCACCAGAGCTTCATATTAGCCACATGACAGGATCTGCAGGTATACTGGGAGTGGGCACAGTTGCATAGCCAAAGTGAATCTCTCACAGCCTAGACTAGGTTCCATACTGGGAGATACATTTGACAGGTCCTGTTCTCTACAGGCTGAGCTGACAGAACCTACATGACGCTCAATTCCTATCACTTCCATGCATGACAGTAAATCATGTAGCAAACAGCAATTTGTGATGTGGTCTGTGTGGCATCCTGAAGGGCAAAGTTACTTATGATATGCCTTCCACACAACAGTTTAGCAAGGGCAGATGTGGGTTGAAACAACTGTGGCACTTTACACATTGCTCACATGACTCTCAACTGACTCATACAACATGCATATACAGCCCATACTATCATGCACATACATGTTGTCTGACATTTACAACAGCCATGAGGAAAAGAGATGTCAGTGGATGGCAGTAATATCTCCTTTCTAAGCTATGTGTATCCAACACAAGGACGATCTAGGACCCCAGAAAACCACACATAACACAATGTGACTGAACGTAACATATGGCACTGGCCACCAATACTTGCACATTGTCCATCCCATTGATGCCCCACAAACTGCAACAACAGGCACACGAGTACTCTAACTGGCATGGATAGGCACATTCTAGAATGTGAGGAGGGAAAGGATGGTTAAGGACAGAGAAAATTGTGCACATGGGGTACCTACCTGCTCCTCTGGCGTGTCATAGAGCTGTCTATACAGGAGTAGGACCTCATTAAGTAGCCTCTCCAGCTCCTCTAGTGAAATGGCAGGGACCCTTTCATCTTCTGGACAAGGCATGGGTACTCTCAGAGGCAGCACACAGCAGCTCAGGTCGTGGAGGTGTTGCTGACAGCAGTGTCAGGAGTCAGGTTAGTGAATCTGCAGAACATGGCGGTCACTTATGCCACCTACGTGGTTGTTACCACTGGTGGACACAGCCACTGACCTGCGACCACCACTGGCAACAACATTTTCCTATGGCTATGTCCGCTGCTGTTACAACTGCCTACTGCCATGGCGACAGTACCTAATGTCCAATGGAGATCAGTCAGGCAGCCACCATTTTGGTAGCCTGAAATGCTGTATTGGTCTATATAAACTACATCAAACCTGCGAAAAAGGATTTTTGACCTAACAAACATGCTTATCCTGTTTTGTCTTGCAGGTCATAATATTCAAACTCCATTGTAGTATGTTGCAGGGCACATATGGTGGCACACTCCACCATTGCTGATGGTCATTTTGGCAGCATGGATATCCAGTCACATTTCAAGGGGCAATCGTGCTGCACATCTTTGAGTTTTTCCCATATACATGCTGTGACCACATGTGTGGAAAACCATGGTGCACGTGTGACCGTTGTGTTATTTGCAGCTGTGATGCATACTGGTTGCCATGTATAATCATTCAGAAATGCCTTGTCATATTATATCATTGACATGCAACATGTATGTTGCTGTGGACACACTGACTAATGTTAAAAATCATGTCTTGTCATACATAGGTACCCAGGGAGAGGGAGAATGTGACAACCTCCTGTATACCGTCCACTGCCTGGCCTTCAGGACATGGAAGTATGCCGCACATACTGCTCCCGATCTGAATAGGCAAACAATAGTGGACTTATGTCATCAGTTGGAGTCAGCTATTAGTTATCCAACCAGCATACCACCCATTTAACAAGTCATGTCAGAATTTCACTTTCTACCCATGGTGTCCTTCCAACATACAGTGGCCCTATCTGCTGGTATGTCCCAACCTATGTTTAGTCTTGTGTTGATGAAGTTCCTCTCAGGAATGTTGAAACACCTGGACAGCTATATCCAGTTTCCCCGATATGAGGATTTAGCCCATGTGAAGGCTGACTTCTATGGTTTTGCATGCATCCCACATGCCCCTTGATTGTTACTCATGTGTAATGTTGACGATTGTACTCTGGCAGCTGCCTGTAGGGATTGCTTGCAGTGAGTCATTCTCACAGAGTGTGAATGTGTTGGTCCATTCATGCCTAAGGAGTTTACCCTTCAGAAGCCACATAGATGTTTAGTGTTTAATAGTGTCTCATATTACAGCACAAGTTGCTAAAGCATGGGCTATTTGATGTCAGTAAGCTTGCTTAGTCATTGTAGGCCTTGTGCAGGGTAGTGGGTTAGCCTGCAGACAGAAATATATATGTCTATAGTCATGTCCCTGTGCTTATTGGGTTGTGTGTTTCACACTCTGGGAGTATAGACAAAAAGAAAAGTCCTAGCATGATGTCACTGACATGTATGTGACTCAGCCATTTGTGATGAAACTTGTCATTACAATCTCTTGATTTGTCTTTTGCATCCATGCAGGTCAACACCCATCACAAGAAGGAACTACGGAGAGCAACCACCAAGGAGGTGTGGACCATACGGGGTCCTATCTGAGCAACATTAGTACTACCACCATGACTCTATTGGTGAAGTGTGCATTGTGGAACTGCATACAGTGGGACATGGGGATTTCCACATCACCTTCTTTAGGCTATTGTACTTTTTTCAACATAATGGCAGGATTTTGGAGCACTATTTCTTATTGTTGGGTCATTATGTATAGGACAAGATGTCTGCATGACCTTGTGTGGGATCTGGGGGAATGCAGTTGGCATTAGCTTACTACTGTATGACAACAGGTAATTGAGATCTGCTTAATGTGACAAAGCTTTGAGGGTGATGAGGTATCCTACTAGTTCAATGGCTACTCTGGTGGCACAACTTCAGCCACGCAATTGCTGATCCTGATTTTCCTGTGGGCAAATGTAGACAGTTCAGATGGCATGTATGCATATGGTATGGCACATGTATGGACCTCTCAGGCCGAGTTTGTTGCAAGGGCCTACTGTGCATCATGGTAATGTTTGCTAATCAGAGCTGTTGTTCAAGTGTGATCATGTGGTGACCCTATTTCCCTTGTATTTGCAGCATCAGCACTGGCAAGCGAAGGAGACACGGCACAGTAGAGTGGGGAAACATCTGGCCACATGACCTCGGGTCAAGACACCACTGACAGAGAGGGACCCAGTGGCCTGGAGGGTGAGGGGAGTGCCACAGGGGAGACTGGAACTTCCTCTTCATCATCAGAATCTTCCTCCAGTGAACACTTCCTAGTGGTGGCAGACCCATCATGGCATACCCCTGTACCATCTTTGTCCACCACCCCGTTCCATCACCATCCTCCCTGTTGCTCCCCACCCAGTTGGCTGTGCCCGCTCACCCAAGATGGTGGGCCTCTCCTTTGCCACCGGCCCTTCTGCCCCAGCCCCTGTTAACACTGCTGCCCTCAGTGAGGAGGCTATTGACCTCCTGAGAAGTATCTTTTTGGGTCAGCCAGCAATTGTGAACGCCATCGAGGGATTGGAAACCCAACTCCAGCAGACAAATACATTCCTGGAAGGGATTCACGGTGCAATGTCTGGCCTACAAGGATCTTTTCAGGCTCTGGGCTCCATAGTGATGGCAGCCAGTCATCCTCCAGCTTCTGTCCCCCTCCACCTCCCTCATTCCACTCTAAATGCCCTATTTCCCTACCTACCCAAGCACATAGACCCATCCGCATGCACCCACCTCAATGCACAAGAGCAGTACACACAGACACACGCATCACAAAACACACCGGCACACAAGTAAATGATAGACACCCACAGACACAACATCAGTTGCCACTTCCTCAGATACTCCTACCACCCCCACTGGCCCACACACAACATCAGGCACCCACACAGGCACCATTACACCAGTCAGAGACACACCCACCACGCCCAGCATACTAAGGGAGGGCAGAGCTCGCAAAGTTCTACTAAGCGGAATTCCATGGAGTTGGTTTAAAACTCTGTGGAATTCCACAGAGTTCCACGAGCAGGTGAGTGCCACCTGCCCTAGTGGAACCCTGGCCTGAATGTGCCCGATCTCAAAAGCGCAAAGCAGGGTCAGGCCTCTTGTGCATCGGCCTGCCCGTGTGCACTTCTCATGGGGCAGGCCGGTGCACAGGTGGCCTGGGCAGGCCGGTGCACAAGAGGCCTGAAATGACCCAGCCATGAATTCATGCCATCATGTGCACAAGAGATAGTGAAACAGGGGTCCTACCTGGGTCCTCCCAGGGTCATCGTTGTCAGTGCCCTGGTTCTCAGCTGCCCCCTGCACCTGGGCTGCTGGTGAAGCTGAAAGGAGGACTGGATCTGGAGATGGTGTCACCAACGTTGGATCGAGTATGCACTGCAGCCCAGTTATGGGTCACACAGCACAAGCGCAGAGTATCTGCGCTTGCGCTGTGTGGCCCATAACTGTGCTGTAGTGCTCGTGTGGTGAGTTCTGCTCTGCTGCCAGGGCTAGCGGAGTTTTGGGCCAAACAACACACTCCAAGCACAGCACAGAGTGGCAAAAATTCCATTAACTCCATCAGTGGAGCAGGCCTCACCAGCCACTCCTACAGCATACCAGCAGATACCACCCCAACAGACACATAGGCAGCCACCACATCCAGGATAGCCGCAGACACTACCACAACAGACACACACACATACACCACTCCGTCCCCCAGTGCCTCTACCTCCCAGCCCCCCAAGATACACAAACACACACATAAACCCATGCAACAGACACCACCCAAACACAAGCATGCCTCCCACACACACACACCCACGACATCCACACCAACACAGCAGACAACCACTCTCTCGACCTCCAAATCCTTATTCCCTTCTGTTGACCGTCACTGTGTACCTAAGAAAGTTTTTTCGTGTTACCTTGACCTTTCTCCTGTTCCCTCCACCCCATCCCAAACCGAAAAGGCCCAACCCACCTCCCAACCCTGTCTTCCACCTCCAAGTACTCCTCTGTCACACTTGCCCCCCTGCAAGCACCCATACCCCTCCCCAAAAAGGTCCACCCCCCTTAACCCAAGACCAAACCCAGCCCTCCCAAACCCGACCCTCCCAAAGATGATCCCTAAGGTGCCTGCCTCCCACTTGATACCCTTTCCCGTGGAGGTTCCCTGCCAGTTAGGAGTCAAGTGACAGAACCATAATGTGCCTGTGACTAATCAAATACACTGGCCAATGGCCTTTGACTTTATCAAATTTACATTTAATAAACCCAAACAGTTGGGTTTTTTGGGCATACATTTGCTAAGCAATTCCTTTTTTACGTTTATGTTAGTTCTGAGTGACTTTTGTTGTCTGTCTACAGTTGTGTGTGTTTCAGCCTGCTTGCTGATCCATTTGCTGTTGTTTGCAGTATATGATTTTATGGGCAGTGCTGGTGTCCCCCAAGACAAGGGTATATGTTGACTGTATGGCTATGTGGGCGTAAATGCAAAGGTGGTGTCATGGCACTGTATACTGTTTATTACGGTAGGCATTTCATCTTGAGTTGTCCAATCTGAAAATGTATGGCGTTAAACTTGTCCCCCTGATATGCATTATGGATTCATCTGTTTAGCAGCTTGAGTTTTGTTTGTGCAGAAATGGAGTGTGTTCAGTTGTGCTACCATTGTTTGTATTTGACTGTGCATGTGTCCATTTAGCTGTTGGTACCTTCCAGCTACTTCAAGTAGAGGTATGTTCAATGCAGTTAGAGTTGTATGTGCTTTCTTGACTTGCACTTCCAAATTGTGTAGATAGGTATGTCTTTTGGGTCTAGTATTGCTTGCCCCAGAGGTACCTGTAGGGTCAGTTCCTGTGCAAATGTTGTTTTATGGGCATGTGCAAAGTTATGTGTCTCAGTGCAGCTTCTTTCCCTGAGAGTTCCTGATGGCCCCATCCCTAGTGTGCAGGAATTGTTTGCATTGTGATCTTTATATATTTTCCTCTCTGTCTATTGTGCATCTCATTGTGCTTCCATTGTGTTGCAATTTGAGTGATGTGTGTGTCCACTGCAGGGCTGTTACTGGGAGATGTGTTTGTGTTCCATGCCGCATTCATACATATGTGTGTTGAATGAGATGACAGACCATGATATGTGAGGAATGTGAGTTTTATTTGTAGATATGATGCTGGTGCGTTGTTGATGTTGTGCGAGACAATGTTGTGTACACTTCACTGTCCCTGTGCCTGAGGTGACCTGATGTGTGTTTTTGTGTAGTATTGCAGTGCGAGTGACCTGACCAAAGGGGCCATATTGTGACTGCGTATGTGTCCTTCTTTGTGTCTGGTTATGATGCAGGGTACAATGACAAATGTACTTGGTGCCCGTAGTATGACCCACATATGATGTGCCAGATGGCGCAACAAACAATTGTTGAGGCTAATGACACAGGTAGGTTGGGTACTTAAGGTCAGATAAGCAGGACATGTGTGATGGGCTCCATGGCGGCACCAGACATGTGCGGTTGCCTGCAGGTGAGTGTCTCCCTTTATACTCCCTATTTCTGCCTGATGAGACATGGTGCTTGGTCCGCCATGGTCATATTGGTGGTGTACAACCTCATAATGTGTCTGGTAGAAACATTGTCTCTGGTGGCCTGTTTGTCCAGCCTCATGACCACAGCAGTCTGTGCTGCCTGGCAGTCTCGGTGGGACCATGGCGGTGTTTGCTCTACAGGCCCCAATAACTCATAATACAGCGGTCCGACCGCCAACCCAACAGCGGTCTGACCGCCAACATCGCGATGGCAGTCAACAGATCACCAAACTCATAATGAGGCCCAAAGCATGTGATTCAAAGTCTGTATAACAAATGACAAAAGTGCATCTTTAAATTAATAGAATCAATAATGAAATGATAGCACATTTGACAAAATGTCCCAGGTATAGAAGCCCAAATGGTGTCTCTGCAACAACAATCAGTTCTACTGAAGAAATTCAGCTGATACCAAGAAGCTGATATTCCAGAGATGATTGTAGCACAATTCAGTTAAGTCTTCAAACTAAGAGAAGTGTGAGCAAAGAAAAAATGGTCATTGGGAAGCAAGATTCTCCAAAGTAAGCATATTGATGTACTGGAATTAAAATGATGACTCTTGCGCTCTAGCTCACATTTGCTCTTGTGTATATGTGAGTCTCACGTCGGATTCCATCTTATAAGGTAAAACCAGTATTCAATAAATAAATGCTTTGAATGGCTATATGTAACAAATCAGAACTGTGCCTCATGCCTATGTCCATCTATCTAATAGGCGCCAGTGACAAAACCTCTATTACTCTGCCCATTGCTATGCATACTGTGTCAATGTTTCTGACAGTGCCACACTCCCCAACTAGAGTCCATGTGCTAGACTTGCTTGATGGGGAATTGTGAAATTCCTTTACTAGTCTAGGTGTAGGAATATGTACAGCTGGTTCCCAAGATGTTTCTTAACAGCCACATCTCTACCCAACTACGAAATCTTGTGGTGTATCTCATTGTACCTAGACATCTAAAATGCTCTTAATTTTGTGTTGCTTTTTGTAAGCCGGTGCAAAAGATGAAGGAGGCTGTGCCAGTATTATTCTTTACTGTTTAGAACCACATGAAGGATTTTGTAAGTGTTCATAGTTGGTGATAAAACTAGTTTCACAGCTCCATCATTGATTACTTGTGTGATAACAAATGGACCAAACAAATGGGATTTAAATTTTAATTTTTCATGTACAAACTTAGTAGAAAGCCAGGCTGAATCTCCATGGTGATAAGTAGGATTCTTACAACAATGTTTATCTGTATATTTTTCTATTACAGATCTTTGGATTTCAATAATGCAGTTCTAGTCTCTTCCTGTAGATTAGAAATTAAATTCAACCATTCCTCACCTGATGCCACTCATATAACTACTTGATGTATATCAAAGAGAAATCAAGGATGGTAACTTCCCTGACAAAAAATGGAATATAAATCAATGACAAAATTCTTGCAACCATAGATGTTAGACCCAAGATGTCTATTCTTCCAGATAGCATGCTGGATAAGCTTCCAGATCTGTATTTACTCTTTCAGTTTAGCCATCATATTGTGAATGGTATGCAGACGAGAACGGAAGGCCACAGGATGTATAACTTTGAATTTATTGTAACAGAATTGCTCCAAGGGCAACATCTGAAGCATCTGATTCTACAAAGTATGGTTGTTGAGAATCTGGATGATGAACTTTGGGCACTCTGGTGAAGTGCTTCTATACGTTTTGAAAGTCTACATTTGCTTTTTCAGACCACAGTAACAGAATCTTTATCATTAACAGTCTGGTAATAGGGGCAATTTCACCTAGACAATGTCAGAATAACATCAGCTGTAGAAATTAGCAAATGTTTTGAAACATTGTGGGCAAAAGGAACATTTACACACAAGCAAATCTACATGTAAATTTGTTCTTGCACTTTGTAGTAAATTTCATACTTTTGACTAATCATTTGAGACTGTAGATTCACTACAACGTGTACAACATGTAGGCTTACATGTCTCCAGTATCTGAAATGGGTGGAGCCAAAAGTATGAGTGCAAAGTTACTACTAGCAGCACTTTTAAAATGTAGGCAGGGGTCTTTACCACCGGGATGCAGATCTCCTCAAGGTAAAGTATAGGGTTTTTAAAAAATGTTTATTCAGCTTTAGAACAAATGAGGGAAAATGTTTTTATGGTAGATGTTAGCATAAATTAATTTTATATATTTACTGTAAATATAGAGGAAAATAAACATGCTACACCAACTTAATCTTAATTTGTAATTCAATATATATTTACATTTAATGAAATTAACATTGTTTGTAAAGGTTAATTAAAAAAATCTACCCACCTAAAATAAAATATTTATTTTACTATCATCTATTAAACTTACTTAAGGTTAGTCATGGCGTTAATTTAAATGACTTGAATTTTTTTTTTTAAAAATAAAGTTTGTTTTATTTTCAATTAAAAATACTATATATAAATATTGTATACTAAACTATTACATTTTGTAGGTATACATTATTTTAACATGAAATTAAAATTAGATAAAGTTTTTAAAAGTTGAACTAAAGTAATTTATTTTAACAGTATTTCTTATGGGGTTCTATTTTAAATCCATGCCTCCATTCATTTCCATGGAAGGGTGTTGCAGTACAAGTAGTTGGATGTGTTTGGTACTCAACCTATTTCATCACTGAGCTTGAGTAAATACACAACTGTTTTGGGTCTTTGGCCTTAGTAATTTTATAAGTACAGTTTGTGAATAGAAATAGGATTACTTTTAATTGGGTTGGAACATTACTTTTCGTAAAACCCCTCCTCACCCCTCTCCAATTCCCCCCCACTCCTCCCTAACTCCTCCATTTTTTAAATAAGTGTTCCCCATTTCCCAGCCAATCCCCCGTCGCTCGCATATTTTCTACTAAAGTATAGACTAAAGCACAGACTTATGGAGGTCTCCTCACATCTACAGTACTGTAGTACTGCTAACCATACTACAAAAGCAGTTTGTGAGTAGGTAGCTCAATATCTGTCACATTCGGGGGAGCTGCTCAATCCAGGTTAATCCTAACTTTCTTGTTTTCCATTTGGAGCCTTTTAGAGAAATGATAAAGCCTAAAAAATCCACAGTGGTATATTGAAAAGAACATTTCTCATATTTGGCATATAACAGGTTATTGCTCAGTGTCCCAATATAACATGATGGATCTGATTTTGTTTTCTGCCAGAAAAGATCAGCATGTCACTAGTAGGCCTGGGTGGAGCTTGCAGAGTTTCATTCAGTGAAATTCGGCAGAGTTAGGGAAAAACTCCTTCGAATTCTGTGGAATTCTGCAAGCAGGGAAGTATTGCTTGGCCAGCCATAAAATTGTTGACAGGAAATCAAGAAAAAGGTCAGTGTTGGAAAGTGGATTATGGGTAAGAGCAGGTAGGTACCTACACTTACCAATAGGTCACAATCCTCCACTAGGTCCAGTCAAGAACTCAATAAATTAATCCTTGGTAAACCCTTGATAGCTTGGCCCACAAGCAAGCAGTTCGGTTTAATTTAGGAGATAGTTGTGTAAAGCAATTTAATATCAACAAAACAGTAAATAAGTAAAACAGGACAATAAAAATCTGACACAAATTTATAAAAGTAGGATATATGTTTGTCTTTTAAATGACATCAAACTGACAAAAATCCAATGTAAGGGGCCTGAGAGAAATGCATTTTTAAAGATTAAAAGTAAAACTATTGCTTAGAAGCAAATAGCGCTTGAAGGGTTAAAAATAGGTAGCCACCCACAATGTAACACTTTTACATTTACTTTCATAAGTGTTTCTTGGTTCAGGAAAGTGGTCCACAGCACCAGACAAGAGTTCAGAGGATCTGGTTTGCCTCTCGGGGTGTAGGACTGCAGCTCTCACAATGCACCTCTTCAACTTAAGGTGTTGTTTACAACAGTTGTTCCAAACATCTCCAAATTTCTGGATCCTCTTCCGGAGGTCCTTTTCGGGTCCTTGAAGTGTTGACAAACTGTATTCAAGGTTAAAGAAGCTCTGTGCTGCTCCTTGGGAGTTGTGACTACAATTCCCAGAATTCACCTACTGAGGATCCTCAAATGGCCACGTGAAGCTGGTCAGCTGGTCTCTTTTTAGACATTGCCCTACATTCATATTGACAGAGGCGTGTTCCCAATCAATGACTGGATTATGTGTGATCAACCAAGGAAGTTCAAAAATAAATTGGAAATGTAGAGAGTCTATCAAATCAAAACTAAACATTTCCTTGTGAAATTTGAAACCAATCATGATTAAGTTTGGTGTGCAATGTGTAAGGGACCCGGAAATCAGTCTGTTGCCATCAACTGCTTTAACTTTTCAGGTTTATTTTTTTATTATGTATGTATTCCTGTTAGCATATTTCCAAATAATGAAATTCTCTGTAGCTCCTGAATCGACTAGAGCAGACAAATGAATATACACCTTTTGATTATCTGAGTGAGAAACAAGCAGACAACAAAAGCCATTGGAAAGCAAGGTTCCCCAGACTAAGCGATTTGATATATTAGAGTTAAAAGATGACCACCACATTTTAGTTTGCGTTTGTTCTCATTTGGAATGTGACTCTCACTATGTGCATGCCATCTTTATTCGCTAAAAATACACTAAGCACTCATTTTGTTCTATCTTAGACTCTGCTAATTATTACATTAAATTAACATTCAAGGTATACATTTTCTTAAATTAAAGACTACGGGTCTGATTTAGATATTGGGGAGGGATTATTCCATCACAATTGTGACGAACATCCCGTCCACCAAAATCTAAATCTCATTGGATATAATGGGAATAAAATTTCGGCAGACGAGATATCTGTCACCACTGTAATGGAGTAATCCCTCTGCCAATATCTAAATAAGGCCCTAAATGTAAGCCACCAACTCTTGCTTATGTCCATCGATCTTGACTGTCCCCTGTGACAAAGCCGTTCCAATTCTGACTTTGTTTTGATGTTGTTGATACACCCACAAGGTCTATTTTCCATCATATTTGGCTGGTCGAAAATGTCTACCCATGCACTTAAAACTCAGTCCATGACCAAGATCAAATAAACTAATAATGAATAAAACAGTGAAAGAGCTATTAACAAGACCAATGTTGAGAAATTATCATCAAAGGTAAATGCTTTATTATATAACCAGAAACATATTAAAATGACGAAGGCAAACACAATTCAGGGTTACTTGAAGGTTAAAATGAAATGAAATAGTCCACAAGTCCTTAATTTCCTAAATCAGGTTACCATAATCACGAAACCAAATTAAAGCCACTTCCAGGTAATCGAATGTTAAGAAGGTGGCTTACCACCAACGGTGTGTCGGGGTTTCCCCCACAGGCCTGCTTCTGGCATCACTCAGTGAGCACAGGAACTTTTGGCATTTATTTTTTGCAGACAATCCATATTTGTGTGCAGGGCTGGCTTGAGCGCGGTGCGAGCGGTGCGGCCGCACTGGGTGCTGACCTCATAGGGGCGCTGTGTTTAGCAATAACTTATGAAACCTGCGATTTCAAAACACCTGCTGAAATTTTTCTTGTGCCTCCAGCCTTTAGGAAGCAATTAAAATGTCAAGGTACCTCTTGCGATTAATGTTCTTCCTAGAGCGAGAGATTGGAGGTTAGTCTAGTGGCAGCTTTGACTCTCTATAAAGTAGCATAAAGGGTTAATATGCCTGCTGCAAAAAACAGAATTATGGGCCAGATGTATGAAAGGATTTTGCATTCGCAAACGGTGCGAATGCCCATTTGCAAATGCAAAATGCCATTTTAGAATGTATGAAATACATTCTGAACGCAATTTTAAGGAATCGCCAAAATAGCGATTCCTTAAAATTGCAACCCTGTTTAGAGAGTCGCAAATTGCAACTCTCTAAATCAGAAATTGCAAATAAGGATTCCTTATTTGCGATTCCTTAGCACACGTATGAAGCAATTCCTAAATGTGATTTTGGCATTTAGGAATCGCTAATTACCACCAAGTTGAACTTGGTGGTAACCATGTGCAAAATTTAAAAATGCATTTTAAAATTGTACATGTAAAGCACACATGCCCTTTTGGCATGTGTGCACCTTACATGTCCCCAAAATAAAAATTGGGGTGCAGCAGAGGGGGCCTTAGGCCCCCAGCACCCTGGGGTTTTGCATTTCCAAAATTGTGATTTCTGGTTCAGAAATCGCAGTTTTGGAAATGCAAAAAATTTGCAGATATGGCCAACAGGCCCATAGGTGTGAATGGGGCCAGTATCGCAATTTGCGAATCGGTAATAACATTTGTGATTTTTAAGAAATCTCTATTACTGATTGGCAAATGTGATACATGGCACTTTGCGAGTCGGAAATAGCGTTTTCTTAAAAATCGATATTTCCGCATCGCAAATGGTCTTGATGATACATCTGGCCCTATATTTTATGTGGATAGCTGAGTGGATTAGTAAAGCAAGCCTTTACAAGCGCTTTAAAACAAAATAATGACAGAGGGGCTAAGGAGAGATGAGGGCGTACATTTGCTGGGTGATAGTGAGTGAATCCGAGGAGACGGTCATGGGGTAGAGTCCGCCAAATAAGGCTGTCGCACATGGTGCCATCAGTGCTAAAGCCCGCCCTGTTCGTGAGTAACGCACAATGGCGACGTGTTGTTCTCGGTGTTCACCTACTCCGCGGATTATTGTTTTTATTCTTGAACCCCCATTTAATTTGAGATTATGCATGCAGCCTCTCTGAACGTCGCATGCATTCCTCACTGGCAATTTTGCTCTCTGACTATTTTATTTCAAGTTTTTCATCGCAGGTATTGAGCCTATTTTTCTATCATTCATTATTGTTTTTTACTTCCTGTTTATTTATAATTAAGGCAGTCTGTATGTATTGAGACCTGATGCATTGCAACTGTTCTTTGAGTTAATTACTTACCTGCTTGCTGTGTGCGTCATCGTCTGGTTCCAGTCCCGCAGTCCATTCATGACTTTCGGTGTGTTCCTTGGAAGGTTTATTTGTTTTGCTATTCTTCATCTGTTTCCCCTTCCAAAAACGTTTACTTTTTTGGGTAACTCCTAGTGCACAGTTTCAAGTTTGAACTGAAAATTGTCCCAAAGAGTGATTGTCCTTATTTGCCGACTGAAAGAACAACTAAGCCATTGCCAAGAGCATCTGCCCTTGACACCAAAAGTTATATACTACACAATAAAACAGGACATGACCCATATTTCTAGCTACTCGATCTTGCATGGGTGACCAATTGGTAGTCCTTGAAAAAAATAATCA
The DNA here is from genome assembly GCF_031143425.1 of Pleurodeles waltl. Classification (NCBI taxonomy): domain Eukaryota; kingdom Metazoa; phylum Chordata; class Amphibia; order Caudata; family Salamandridae; genus Pleurodeles; species Pleurodeles waltl. Next base: position 146,255,895 of record NC_090440.1, read on the forward strand.
CAGTTTATCTTGATATCAATAAGAAACAGTCACAAGCCCCTTGTTTATTTGTTCTCAGTCAAGCCATTAAACCATGTAGGCTCGTTTTTATAATGATGTTATGATTTCTGCAAACTTAACAAAAAATGCACCAAAGAAATCTTACCCACCTTTCTCAAAAACTGAATTTCTTTTTCCCACGCATGAATGATTCAATTCTGTCTGAAAGATATAGGGGGTCATTCTGACCCCCGCCGGCGGCGGTAGCCGCCGGGCTGGCTGGGACCGCCAGAAGACCGTCCCGCGGTCAGAAGACCGTGGCGGTCATACTGGGTTTCCCACTGGGCTGGCGGGCGACCGCCAAAAGGCCGCCCGCCAGCCCAGAGGGAAACACCCTTCCACGAGGAAGCCGGCTCCGAATGGAGCCGGCGGAGTGGAAGGTGTGAGACGGGTGCAGTGGCACCCGTCGCGAATTTCAGTGTCTGCAAAGCAGACACTGAAATTCAAAGTGGGGCCCTCTTACGGGGGCCCCTGCAGTGCCCATGTCATTGGCATGGGCACTGCAGGGGCCCCCAGGGGCCCCACGACATCCCTCATCGCCATCCTGTTCCTGGCGGTCGGAACCGCCAGGAACAGGATGGCGGTGAGGGTGTCGGAATCCCCCATGGTGGCGCAGCAAGCTGCGCCGCCACGGGGGATTCCCAGGGCAGCGGAAAACCGGTGGGACACCGCCGGTTTTCCTGTTCTGACCGCGGCCAAACCGCTGCGGTCAGAATGCCCTGCGGGGCACCGCCAGCCTGTTGGCGGTGCTCCCGCCGACCCCGGCCCCGGCAGTCCTTGACCGCCGGGGTCGGAATGACCCCCATAGGGTCTCATTATGTCTTTGTTGGTCCATTACACGGACCACCAAAGCCGTGGGGATGAGACCTCCTGCAATATTACGATGTTTCCACCGGGCTGACAGGTGGAAACATCCTATTGACACATTTCTGCTGGTCAGCCTGGCATTGAACAACAGCATTCTCGGAATGTGCAGCCTGAACAGAAGACAGTGCACATTCTGAGGGTTTTGGCAGGGGACCGTGGGCATGGGAAGTGATAGAGCCCCCTGTGGCCCCCTGCACTGGCTTTCTGACAGCCTTTCCATTGCAGTTAAACCACCATGGAAAGGGTGACGGAAAAGGGACTCGTAATCAGCATGGCGGTGCTGCCATGGGTACCATTGTTGCTGCCAACAACTCTGGCCCGTCAACGCTCTGTCAGAATCCATGATCCCGGACTGTGGCGGCAGTCCCCTCGGGGTCCAACTGCCAGGGTTGTAATCTGGAAGTTGTACCACCAGATGTGCGACGGGCCAACCACCACTGTGAGTTTGGCAGTAGTAAGACAGCCAAACTCATAATGAGGCACTTAGGCCCATATTTATACTTTTTGACGCAAGCCTGCGCCAGCGCAGGTTTGCGTCAAAAAGTTTAACGCCGGCTAGCGGCATTCCAACGCACCAGCCTGGTGTCATATTTAAGGAATGACGGTAGCCGACTCTGCGGCCTGGTTAACGTCAAAATAAATTACTCTAACTGGGCAGCGGAGGCATAGGGAAGACTGGGGGTTGTGCTTCAAAGAATGGTGCAAGTCAGGTTAGAGTCAAAAAAATTACTCTAACCTGACTAGCGTAATTTCTTGACACACAAGCCCCATGGAAATGACTCGTGTCTCAGCAAAGACAGGAGTCATGCCCCCCTGCCCAAAGGCCATGCCCAGGGGAATTCTGTCCCCTGGGAATGGCATTGGGCACAGTGGCATGTAGTGGGGCCCAAGTTAGGTCCCCCTATGCCACCTAAAAGAAAAGAAAATTACTTACCTCTACTTACCGTAGATGGGTCCCCCCATCAATGGGTGTCCTCCAGGGGTCGGCGAGGGTGGCAGGGGGTGTCCCTGGGGGCAGGGAAGGGCACCTGTAGACTGCTTCCATGGTCAGAGACCATGGAAATTAGCCCACAGGTCCCTCAATACCTGCCCTGACCCAGGCGTTAAAAAACAGCCCAAATCCGGCAGGGCAAAATTTTTTAAGGCCCGCCTCCTCCTGTGCGTCAAAATGACGCAGGAGGATAAATAAGGCGCACATGCCTTAGAGTCATTTTTTGCACGGGAATGCCTACCTTGCATGTCATTAGCGTAAGGTAGGTTTTCACGTACAAAAAATGACTCAAACTCCATAACTTTGGTGCTGTACGGTTCTGGCGCCAAAGTATAAATATGGAGTTAAGTTTGTGCCGAATTTGCGTTAAAAAAATGACGCAAATTCGGCACAAACAGAGTATAAATATGGGCCCTAGTCTCTCTTCTGGTCACTTCAATCTGCTTCATATGGCAAAAATCTTCAGTTCACTTTTGACTCCATCTTCCAAATCCAACCACAGAAAGAATCTAGATGACACACCAAATCGTTCATTTTCAAAGTGGTTATCCAGTAAGTGGTTCTACACTGATCCTCTTCCACAAGGATGGTGGGAGGACAATAAGTGGGGGACCGTCAGACATATATATCTTCACTTGCATTAATTCAGCATGTTTGCTCTCTGGAGGGAAATGGCTGATCATGTTGTTCTAGTTCTCTCCAAAAATATGTTGTAGTTCATACAAAGACGTACACAAAACATAGAATAACCAAACTACCTGAAAGTAAATTGCTCTTTGGCAGGTGCATCAAGAAACACAAAGACTAAAGCAACCCGAATAGATATTGACGAGCAAAAAAGGAAAATATGTGAATATGTATTTTTATGTCTTTTATGCCCTTACCCAAGGTTTGGAACACTTTTAAAATACATACTTTCCTCCTACTGCAGCAACTTGTGAGTTGTAGAACTCTACTACTTTACATTCTGTTGGCCTGTAGTCCTGCTCAAAATAAAAGCTCTTATTCAGAGATATACTACCTGGACGTTTCACAGCCATTGTACCTGAGCCAGCACCTCCGTCACACTAGCCTTCGCTGGACTACATAATTTAAATATGTGTCTGACTGTCTGAAGTGCTTTGCTACTCAAGCGGCTAGACATGTGCTGAATAAATATTTAATTGATCAATAAATAAATGAATAAGGTTTGATCGAAATACACACATGCCCAGGTGCCGGAAAGCACAAGGACTCACACACACATACAACTAATGTGTGCGCGCACATACAATTATACACATACATGCCTATAATTTCTTACAACCAAAAAGTAACACAATAGTCACAAAGCAATAGAACTGGGCTCTAGTTGTCCAGACTAGCGTAGCCTGCTCGCCTTTTCACTTATTCATAGTGATCATAAAACATGCTGTTAGTAACTTTGGCCCGTATTTATGGGGGATTGGCATGGGGCAGAGCCGCAAGTTTTCTTGTTGCGCTGCCCTAAGCCAATGTGAAAAGGCTGAAATGCACCATATTTATGAAACGCGGTGCATCCCTTTCCTTATCCCCTGTTTTGGTGCACAATTGGCTGCCATGCACCATGGCAGGGTGCCTGCATGGCATGCAGGATTGTTTTTGTGCAGTAATGAGACCTTCCTGAAAAAACAGTCCAGAGAGGCATTTTTCTCTAGCAGCACACGTGAAAAAAGATAAAAAACAAGGAGAAATTAAAATATTTCTCCTCGATATGCCTGCTCTGGGGAGGGGTACGTTTTTGGCGCTATCCCAGCTTTAGATGATTAAGTTTGTTCTGGGGCAGCGTCAAAATCCATGGTTGTTGCATGGGAAAACCCACCGCAATGCTTATGGAACACCTCCTTGGTGCAGAGTAAGGCACCGCAGCAACTTGCACTGTGTTGTTTTACTCCATATCTATGAGGCCATGCAAAGTGGCTATGCGTGGCCTCATAGATATGGTTGAGAGGCTTGAGCCGCTGGAGTGTCTACAGAAGTAAAGCTCTGTGGGTGCAAGCCTCTCATAAATATGCCCCTTTATTCCCAGTCCAGGAATTCAATTTAAAACAACATGCAGGAGTGTTTTACACAGATACAATATCTGTATTCATGAGCGTCGTTCATGTTCACACCCTGGTATAATCCTTTTAACTGCAACAAGCATGTGTTTGTCTTATTCATGTAATACCTAACTAAAATAAGCTATGCACCAATGCATTATGACGGGATGAGAAGCAGATTGCAATCCTTTGGTGTTTTATGCCATGGGAATTTTATCATGCAGCTGCAAAACATCAACATAATAAAATAAACTGAGTGAAAAGCAGCTATCCTATGTATTGCTTGAAAATGAACCAAGTCCTTGGACGGTGTCAAGTGGCAACGTGCCACCACTGTGATGCTCAATCTAATTATCCTTTGCTTGCATCGTATACTCTTTCCCTTTGCACCATGCCCCCACCTTGCTCTCTGACCCACCCTGTTTCACCTTGAGCTCCCTTACTCTCTTTTGTACAGTACCTAGGAACCTGTCCTACCACAACTCTTTAACTGTGTTCTTGCACCGTGCAATTTCCATTTTCAGCAAGCACTCCCCCTTTCACAGTATTAATTTCCTTTCACACCATCCCTTCCCACCTTGCATTCTTTACCTAATAATCAATGCCAACCTTCTTGACACCTTTATTAGGTATAACAAGTAAGTAACAATGCTACAAAAAGTCTTCATCAGTGCAAGCATTCTTACACAAAGAAGCAGTATAAGACAGGTAACTGCTGTATATACTTCCTCACACACTTGGATTCTTTTCACTAAAATACTAAGGGTATCAGAACGTTTAAACCCCTGATGTTATCACCAGAAGTGGTACTATGTGAACTTTGACCCAGATGACATCATTTAAAAGTCAAATAACATGAGGTTTTGCTTGAAGACAAACTCAAAAAGACATACCTGAAGTTAAAAAAACAATTAATCCGATATTCATTAACAGGTAATAACATCTGCTTTACATATCACTCATATATTTGAATGGGTGGGTTTTCTCATGATGTGCTGTGAGTGCTTCAATGGTATTCCAGGGGTGCACATATAAAACATCGCAACTGTAGCCATCACATATACAGATATAGACCCTCATTATGGCCCTGGCGGCAAATCCCGCGTACTGCCACGCTGACGGCTGGCAACTTACTACGGCGGAGGCAGATATCCGTTCACTATAAAATGACACACACACTCCAATCCGACAGAATTCAGCCACAGTCATGAATCCGCCAGTCCAAAGGTCAGTGATAAAGTGGCGGTATCAAAACCCACACTGTTACGCCAACAGAACAACGCCCACCACATTATGACACACGAATCACCACGGCGGACATTCAACGGCAGTAAACCATTGCTGATACATAGCTTGGCAGGTTGGCGATACATACCTTCGGTGCCACAATGGACACCCAAAGACAAAATAACACCACATTGGACAATTCAAACAACACACACCTGACACCCATACACACACCACACCCACAACACTATAAAACACACACCCACGTTGCCCACAACCCCTTACGATTACAAATCATTGGCACAAGACTGACACCAAGACCACTGCAACAACTACGTACACACATCACATACACCCACACATCCATCACACATCCCACTTCACACACCTCAACACATTACCCAACACAACCTCCGCAAAACACATCACACAATACCCATGGCACCTCAAAGGCACCCCTGTTTCACTGATGAAGAGTTAAGGGTCATGGTGGAGGAAATCGTCAGGGTAGAGCAACAGCTATTTGGAGCACAGGTCCAGCAGATCTCAATAGCCAGGAAGATTGAGCTATGGCAGAGAATCGTGGACAGGGCAATGCCATGAGATAGCACCCGAGAACAAGGGACGACATCAGGAAGAGGTGGAATGACCTACCGGGGAAGGTACGTTCCATAGCATCAAGACACCAGCACGCTACACAGAGGACTGGCTGTGGACCCCCACCTCCTCCCCCACAACTCACAGCATGGGAGGAGCAAGTCTTGGCAATACTGGATCCTGAGGGCCTGGCCGGAGTAGGAGGAGGACTGGACTCTGTTAAGTCGACTTTCAACAATTTTCACCCCCTTACCTGCATGCCATCACATACCCTCACCCTCACTCCCATCACTCCACTACATCCAAAACACATCCCACCATCACATCTCACTAATCTCAATGCCAAGACCTGCATGCTATACCAATGCATGGACACCCCTCAAAGCCCTGCACGGACACTCATCACTAAAGCATGCACAGCATAGAGAACTAACAATCCCACCATACACCAACATACATAAGTCAAAGCTGGCAGGGCAACACCAACCATAGAGGAGAAGCCCGGGATGTACAATATGTCATACACATTAACCATACCACATCATTTACATCCCCACAGGTACCCCAGCCACTGTCACTGGAGCGGAGGTGCCAGCACTATCCAGTCCCACAACAGAAGAGGCTCACAGTGATGACAGTAACACTGTGCTTCAGGATCTGGACGATCTATCTGGCCCATCAGGAACCACTGGACATCCGGTTACCCAAGCTCAGTCACAGACCACCACAAAGCCTCCCCCATCAGGAAACAACACCACAGCACACACCCAGCATCCCCAAATGTTTAATCAGCAGTGTGCCCACCTGTACAGGGACCCCAGGCCACACCTCGCACACAAGACAATCAGGGACCTGGGGTCAGTGGCAGTGGTCACACAGTTCAGGGAACAGAGGCACAGGCCAATGAGGACACTAGGAGGACTGCTGTGTGCCAGGGGGAGGACAGTACCAGGGAACCGACTCTCCAGGAGGCATTCTCCAAGATCCTGGGAGCCTATCAACATTCCCAGGACACGATGGGCCAGATCCTAGACAACGTACAGGAGAACAGGCAGCTGCAGGAGGGACAGTATCAGGGAATCAAGGAGGACTTGCAGGCCGTCAGCAACAGCGTGATCTCCATAGCAGGGTTACTGGCAGACATGGCCAACATTATGAGGGAGGCAGTGTCACACCAACAGGACCCTGCCACTAAACAGTCATCTGAACAGGCTTCCACTTCCGCTACCGCTACCGCTACCGCTACCGCTAGTGTCCAGGTGGCCCTGCCACCGGACTCATAGGCCACCACCACCCCTTCCCCTGCAGATGGTGAAGCACCCCCACAAACATTTCCTGCGATCCAGACAGAAGCCAGAGACACTTGCCAAGACCACTGCCAAGAAATGAGACTCCCCTGATGGTCCCCCTTGTGTCCCACTCAGTCACCCTGTCCACCTTGAACTGCCATTGCTCCCCTTCCTATGTCCCCTTGGACAATGTACCTGCGCTACAAACATACTGGAACAATACCCTGGACTTGCCTCCATCATCACCCCATCTCATTGCACCTTCCCCTCTATATATTAGCACTTCAATAAACACCCTTTGATAGAAATCGATTTCGAGTATGTCATATATTTCAAATATGTAATGATTGAAACAGGTACAAACATTGCAAATGAACTGTACATAGAATGAGTATAGAATTAACGACCTGTAGCTGGCTGTTGTGATCACACCAGGAGTATTTGTCAAATCACCAACATCTGCAAAATGAATAGCCAGAGGGAACAGTAAGTGGGCATAGAAGTGGGAAATATCAGCATGCCAATGCCACACGGAATACAACCATATAATTGATATGTAAAGTTACACTGTCTCACCTGTGTGTCATTGAAAGTACTGACGGATTACAGATGTTCTGTTTTCCTCATCCTCATCCTCTGCTTCCTCATCCTCACTGTCCACAGTGTTCACTGCTGCTAAAGGGGCATCTCCAGTCTCATCCTCCTGCAGAAAAGGTACATGGCGTCTGAGGGCCAGGTTGTGCAGCATGCAGCATGCCACTACTATCTGGCAGACCTTTTTGGGTGAGTAGCAAACAGGTCCACCTGTTAGATAGAGGCACCAGAACCTGGCCTTCATGAGCCAAAGGCTCTCTCAATTATCCTTCTGGTTGGCCCATGTACCTCATTATAACGTTCTTCTGCCCTTGTCCTGGCATTCCTTATAGGGCTCAGCAGTCATGATAGGTTTGGGTAACCAGAGTCACCTGCAAATACTGAGGGACAACATTTAGCCACACTCTATCCTTCATGGCCAACACCATCGCCATACACCAACATGTACTGGGTGGGACCCAGGGCTCACCTGTTAGCCACACCCTGTGCCTCTTTAGTTGGCCCATCACATTTGGGATGCTGCTATTCCTCAGGACAAAGGCATCATGCGCCGACCCAGGATACTTAGCATTGACATGGGAGATGTACTGGTCCACCAAGCAGACCATCTGTAGATTCATGGAGTGGAAACTCTTACGATTCCTTAATACATGTTCATTCTGGGGGGAGGGGGCAAATGCAACATGTGTTCTGTCAATCACACCAATTATACTGGGGATATGTCCCATTGCATAAAACTCTGCCTTCACAGTGGCCAAATCCTCAACCTGGGGGAATGCAATGTGGCTGCACATGTGTTTGATCAGGGCAGACAACACTCTTGTCACACTATTTAGAACATTGGCTATGACATTCCTGCTGCCAAGCCCACTGTTACTTGGAAAGAAACAGTTGCCAGGAAATGGAAAGCTGATAGCACTTGCACAAGAGGGGGGCTCCCAGTGGGGTGACGGATAGCTGATAGCATGTCAGGCTCCAGTTGGGCACACAGCTGTGTGATTGTGGCCCTGTCCAGTCTAGGTTAGTATTATGTGTGTGTCCTCCACTGTAGCCAAGTCCACCAGGGGTCTGTACACAGGGGTATGTCCCTATCTCCTATTCATCCGCAGCGGTAGGAATCTAAGGGACAAAAGAGGGAGGAGGCTGTCACAAACTGAACAATGGAGCCACAACAGTAGCCTGCAATCTGTAAACATGTAATGTATCAGTGTGATTTGTCCAGTATGTGCCTATTTCTCCTGTGACACAGTATTATTCCAGAGGCCTGCCCCCCCCCCCGAAATGGCATTCACCTGTCCTGTGTCGAGGGACAGGTGGAAGTGAGGTAATGCCGCTGACATTGTGCGCCATGGCGGGAGGCAGTCGGGAACTGCAGTGCAATTCATCATTGGTTGAAATTAGGCCCTATGTGGGACAATGGCCAATAGTAATCTATGCCGGCAGTGACGGTATGCACCACTGCGGACGTGTTTGTTATTTTCTATCTGATTCCTCACTTGTTTTCTAACCTTCCATAGGAGAGGACCTACACTGCATGTGCTGCTGTGACCTGTGTCTGGAACCTACCATGGTCCGTGTGGCCAGGGAAAGGGCCCCAGCCTTCACTTCAGAGGTATTGGAGAGACTGGCGGATGGGGTCCTACCCCAGTACAGGCTGCTGTATGGGCCTGCAGACCAACAGGTGAGTACACTGTGGGCACGATGCATGTGGCATGAATGTATGGAGGTGTGTGTGTGAAAGCATCATGGAAGGGAGGAGGGATGCCCTCTTGGCTGGGTACACATTGAGTGCTGGGATACGTGTGTGCCAATAGTGATGGAAACGGGTATGGTGGGTCATTTGTGTTACTATCTGGACTGTTGGGCTAATGGCGTTCTTCTGTCTGTATTGCCTCTGCAGGTCAGCGCCCATCGAAAGATGGGTATATGGCGTGCCCTCGCCAAGGAGGTGCGGGCTCTCGGGGTCTATGGCAGGCGGAGCACCCACTGTCGGAAACGGTGGGAGGACCTGAGACGCTGGGCACGGAAGACCGCGGAGGCCCAGCTGGGGAGGGTCTCCCAACGAGGAAGGGGTGCCCGTCGAACCCTGACCCCCCTGATGGCCTACATACTGGCGGTGGCCTATCCAGAGCTGGATGGGTGCTTGAGGGCATCACAGCAGCCACAAGGGGATGAGTACAGTGGCCATCATTGAAGCTCACGGCTGGAGGGGTGGTATCCAGGTGGTGGTTGTGTGTCAGTGGGTGCCCTTAGGCCTGGCCAGACATAGCAGTGTAGGTCCTCTGGTGGCTAAGGTTCTGAAGAGGAAATACTGCCTATCTAGCTGGTTAGCATCCACTACTGGTCAGGGCTGCGTTGGTCCCAGGTGTGCTGCAGTTGGCAGCGTGCACAGCTCCTCATGCGTTGGTGGTTAGCGATATCACTGGTAGTGCAATGCATAGTGCGTAGGCCTGTCCCCTGTGTGTGAGGGTGCTGTGTACGCCAACGGTGGTGTTGGAGCAGTCATTGACACAGTGTATCCTTTGTCTCTCTCCCCACCTTTCTTGTTTTGTCATCATGTCCTTATGTGAATTAGCATCACCTGGAGAGAGTTGCATCCCACAGGACCCAGGAGGTAGAGTCCACCTACGCAGAGGGCACCAGTGGGACGGAGGGTGAGGAGAACACCACGGCAGAGACTGGAGGGGACCATACAGACTCTGATACCTCCTCCGATGGGAGCTCCCCGGTGGTGGCAGACACCTTGGTGACCACCCCAGCTACAGGTTCAGCCGCCACCCCCTGACCCAGCACCGCCCTCCCAGCAGCCCCTCAGCGAGTTGCCAGTGCCCGCTCACCCATGAGCGTGAGCATCTTCTTTGCCCCAGGCACCTCAGAGCCTTCCCCAGTGAGCCCTGCTGCCCTGAGTGAGGGGGCTATTGAACTCCTGAGATCCATCTCTGTATGGCAATCAACCATTGTGAATGCCATCCAGGGGCTGACAGCCCAGATGCAACAATCTAATGCATTTCTGGAGCGCATTCACAGTGGATTGGCGGCCCGACAGAGATCGATCCAGGCTCTGGCCCCCTCTCTGATGGCAGCCATTGTCCCTGTTTCTACTGTCCCCCCTCCAACTTCCACTTCCCAGTCCCATTCTCCTCAACCCCAACCCATCCCAAGCACACAGACAGACAAGCGTGCACATAAGACAACACCCAAGTGTCACAGGCACACACAAACACCACACTTCATCCCACAGGCACTCACACAAACACCATTCATTTGCAGACACCACAACATCCACTATTTCCACTGTCTCCCCCTCCTCCTCCTCCACATCCCACCCAGTTACCTCCACATTCACACCTGCATGCACTACATCATCATCCACTACCTGCAGCATCACCACACCAAGCAGACTACACACCTCACTGGCAGACACCTCCACAACATCCATGCACACGTCCCACCGTGTCTTCCCCCCCCCTAAAGTACACAAACGCAGGCACTCAGACACCCATCCACTTCACAACAGCATACAACCCATGCATCTGCACCCAAATCCAGCAAACATCTTCAACAGCCACTCCCTCACCCTCCACTCCCATTTCTTCTCCCTCCTCCCTCCCCAATGTCCCTAAAAGCCTTTCCCAACTTGACCTCCTCACCCTCACCCTCTCCCCCTTCCCACCCTGCACGTATGGCCAGGGTACCAAGAACCCAGCCAAGCACCTCAGCCAAACAGTCCATGGGCCCAGTTCCATCAGCACCTACTTGTGGTGGAAAGGATTCAAAGCCACACATACTGAAGGGGAAGGAGCTTGCACCAGCCAGCAGAAAGGGGAAGGAGCCTGCACCAGTCAGCAGAAAGGGGAAAGAGCCTGAACCAGCCAGCAAAAAGGTAAAGGAGCCTGCACCAGCCAGCAGAAAGGGGAAGGAGCATGCACCAGCCAGGGAAATGGGGAAGGAGCCTGCACCGGCAGCTGTCACAGAGCCCGCACCACCAGCCGTGGTTGTGCAGCCATCAGTGAGTGCAGGGGCTGAGCAGGTGCCTCCCACTACCACCATCATCACAGTGCAGCCATCGGAGGGTCAGGGGCTGAGCAGGAGCCTCCCACTAGCACCACCACCACAGTGCAGCCGTCACCACCGGCGGACGCTATATGATTCAGCCTCTGTGGGCTGCTGGGCAGCATGCCCCCTCCAGAACCAGTGGGGGAGACACCCACTCCAGAGACTGTGGCCTTGCACTCCCCAGGACCAAGCAATGGGCATGTTTCCCTCTCCAGAATTAGTGGGGAAGGCATCCACTCGAGAGACTGTGGCTTTGCACTCCCCAGGACCAAGCAATGGGCATGTTGCCCCCTCCAGAACCAGTGGTCTTGTTTCCACATCCGGCAGAGGTGCCCCCCTCCTTCTGAGGTGCCTGCCTATTTGCCAACTGATGCCCCTGCAGTGTTCTCTCCGTATTGGTGCAGTGAACAAGTGGGGCCTTGGGCTTAGCCATGTGCCCATGTGGCCCCTGTGAACTGAGGACTGGGCAGTGTCCCTTGTTATGTACATTTGTGCGTATCTGTTTCATTGCCAAATCAAATTATAAATTTTGATGTTGATCTTATTATAATCACTTTAGTCAATTCCTGTTGTCCTTGCTTTATTCAGCAGATTTACAGGGATAAATTGTTTTTGTAGTGCATCTGGTTGTGTGTATGGTGCATGTGTATGGGGTGTGTGTTTTGCGTATGTGTGTCACTATTGTTTTTCTCCCCCCATCCCTTGTGTGCTAGGTCGCTGTACTCGCCGTCGTCATCTTCGCCAGCCTTCGTGTTCGTGGTAGAGCATAACGTAGAAAATCATCCAAAAGACTTGCAGTTCTGGTTCCATGGCTGCATGGTTCTCCAATGGTCAGTCCTTTCACTTCTGTGCTCTGTTTCCACCAGCCTTTTGATGGCATTGGTACCGCCCCGGAAATGGTGGTGGATTGGCATGTCATAATATGGTAGGCGGTACTTTGTCTTCCACCTGGCTGTAGGCGGCTACTGCCATGGTGGCTGTTGTTTCTGCCCTGGCGGTCAATGTGATATATTGGCTGTCTTTTGGCAATATCAATGCCATGGTCATAATTTGGCGGTACTTACCGCTTGCCTGTTGCCGTTATTACTGCCACTTTATCACCGACTACCAGGTCCTAATGAGAGCCATAGTCAACTTATGCCAGAGAGTAAATTGCCCACCGCACCACATGCTCAAGCAAAGCATTTATGGATGGCTCCAAATGTATAAGCATAGTTCCAAGTAACAAGGCTCAACCGTTAACATCCAAACACAGTTGCCCAGTTCTCAGGAACTGGCATCCATGCATAACTATGCACAGCTTGATAGACCTGGCATCCTTGGCATGGTTTACATTAACTTTTTTGCCCTATGTTTCTGACTTCATTTTTAGTGGCTTTTAGGACTCTGGGCACTTTACTACTGCTGACCAGTGCTAAGCCTGACTTCTCTGTGCCAAGCTACTTGGGGGTCAGCACAGGTTAAATTAGGGTGTGTATTTGATTGACTAGGATTGTGGTCCCTACTTGGACAAGGTGCATACCTCTGCCAACTAGAGACCCAATTTCTAACACTGGTGGCAGCAGTGGGAATGGAACTTGTATCAGTGCAGTGCCTTACAGTAATTTGGTGTATACTAGTTCTCACACCTAGACCAATAATCCCTGATTCCCATTGGCATTGTTTCCTGCTCTCTTGAATTTGCTCTTTTGATTTTCAACTCTCCCTAATTTAGATTTTAATTTTTACCCCTACATCATGTCTCTGGTTGGAGGCTCTGCATCTGCCCTGCAAGGATGGAGTTTGAACTGGCCAAGCTAGAATATTACACAGTGGCCCAGCTATAGGAGTTCTGTAGGAGGTTCAGGCTGCCTGCGAGGCCCAAACAGGCAGAATTGCAAAAGGCACTAACAGCCTATTTGGAAGCCCATGCTGTAGCAAATGAGACATTAAAGGAGACTCTGGATGCAGTGGATGTGGAAGATGATTTGGAACAGGATCTGGATGGAGGCCTTGGGCTGCTGTCTGGAGGGGAGGAGAGACACATACTCCCAAGAATGAGAGCCCCCTCCAGGGCAGGAAGCAGTGTGTCATCCAAAGGCCTGTCCCCAGAGGGTTGAGGGACAGTAGAAGGAGAGAAAGTTTGCACTGGAGCTGGCCAAGCTCAAATTGGAGGCACAACAAAGGCAACATGCCTTAGAGGAGAAAAGACTTGGCATGGGGATAGAGGAAAGCCAAAATAGATTGACTATTGAAGAGAAAAAGTTGGTGTTGGCTCAGGAGGTGAACCTGAAAGAGCTAGACATCAAGGCCAAGCAGGTGGAGTCCAGCAAAGATGGTGTCAGCAATTCTATTGTATCTTCTAAGGTCCACATGCCTAAGAATCTGCTATCTGATTTTGTGTTGGTGATGACACAGAAAGATGGTTGGAGGCCTGTGAGATTGCCCTACAAATGCACAAGGTCCCTTAAGCATATTGGAGGGCTGGGTTGTGGGGACACATCCCTAGTGAAGGGAGGCTGCTCTCTATGCCCTGTCAGGAGTGACAAGATGAGGTATCCCTCCATGAAGGATGCTCTGATCAGGAAGTTTGGTCTGACCTCAGAGAGATACAGGCAAAAGTTCAAGGAAAGTCAAAAGCTTTCACACCAGACCTGGGTAGATTGTGTAGATTATTTTTGCAAGGCACTGGATGGTTGGGTGAGCGGCAGTGAGGTACAAGATTATCAAGGGTTGTACAATTTGTTTGCAACACAACACCTGTTCAGTCTTTGCTTTCCAGGTCTGTGCCAGCACCATTTTGATAGCAAACTTACTGATCCCAGACAGCTTGCCAAGGACGTGGACCGCTGGGGTAGCACTTGGGTACCTAAGTTGGTACCTGGGGAAATCACGGCAAGGGTGGGCAGGGTCCTCACCAGATGAAGGCTGGGGGCAGGGGCAAAAAGAGTAAAGAGTTCTCCAAAGGGCCCCAAACAAGTTCTGTGGGACAGGGTTCCTCTTTCTCTCCTGAGAAGAAGAAAAATTTGCTCCCTGAGAGTAGGTCTGCTGGAAGGCTCCCGTGAAGTGCTTTGAATGTCATCAGGCAGGGCACTACAAGGGAGATACCAAGTGTTCCAAGCGGGCACAACCCCCCACCAATGGGCAGTTGTGAAATACATTTACAAGTCTCTTCTAGTAAGAGGCTGAATTTCTACAAGCTAGAATACAAGGATTCAGATTATGCTTCAAGATAGCATTTTATTGGCTGCAGTGGTCACTTCCAAAGAGTATCCAAATGGAACTCTTTGGCCAAAGCAACTGACTTTTCCCTTAGCCTTTGATGTATTTTATTGCAAAAAAAACCTCCCTACTTTACCACCCTATACATGAGTCACAATTTCCAGACACCTTCAAGCAAGCATTTCCTGTAGCACCTTTAAACCACAAGGACAGGATGTTAAAACACAGAGATAACATTTCTAGAACATAGGGCGGTTTAACACATCTACAAAGTTTCACATCTGCAACAAATGAAATTAAACAGGTGATGAAGGCATACAATTTTTGTTCGTAGCACAGAACAGATGGACAAATGGAGCCCTCACGCCAAGTTAAGAAATCCATTTTTCACACAGTCACTGAGATTGACTAGTGTAGCACTTGGGGAAGAGATGTCCATAGATAGTGCTGGGGAGGCAGTGCGGTTAACTCTAGTGTCCCTTGGTGATGGAGAGATGGTCCAGAAGGCCCACATGCCTGACAATACTAAAATGTACAAACAGTGGGTGATCACCAATGAACAGAGGGTGGAGGCTCTGATGGACACAGGAGCCAGTATGACCACCATTAGGTGTCACCTGGTGTCCTCAGAGAAGGAATGCCCTAACACATTCCACCAAGTTGTTGCTGCTGACAAGCATGACAGCCACTAGCCAGTAGCTTAGGTTCACTTTGAGTGGGGGCAGGGTTTTCAGGTCTGCTGAAGGTAGTTGTGAGTCCATCTAGACCTGTGGATTGTCTGTTGGGCAATGACCTTGAACACACCATCTGGAAAGAGGTGGAGCTCAGGTTACAGTTGGAGATGATGGGGTTACCTGAGTGGGTGTGCCTGACCACACCATTCATGGCAGTCAGAGAGGTTGGTAAGAGGGGTCTGGAGCCTGAAACTATGGCCCTGGATACTGTCAAAAAGAGGAAGGGCAAGGGGCATGGGAAATCTTCACCTGAAATTCCCATAGGCTGACCTTGAGGGTGACACCCTAGTACCTACAGAGGAAGATATAGCTGAACTGGAGAACCTGTCTGAGTTGTCCAACTAGCAGCATGAAGGGAGGCCCACCAGGGAGGGGTGCTGCAAGGTGAAGAGGGAGTGCCCTTCTCTTGTCGGTCTTCGGCAGCAGGTTAAGGCCCAGGCAGCAAGTGACGCCTCTGGCAAGCACCTCATTTATTGGGACAAGGGTCTCCTGTATAGCGAGCCTACGGATCCTGAGCCTGATGCAACAAGTGTGATGCGGTCCCCCAGTGCTACAGATCCTTCCTACTGGGTCTAGCTCATGTTGTGCACTGTAAGGTCATTTGGGGCAGGGCAAGACCTTTGACAGGCTTGTCAACCACTTTTACTGGCCTCAAATGAGGTAAATTATAGCTGCATACTGTAGATCCTGTCATACCTGCCAGGTGAGTGGAAAGTCATGGGGGAAGTGCAAGGCTTCCCTGCAACCTTTACCTGTCATTGGTACTCCTTTAGAGGGGGTTGGCATTGACACTGTGGAGCCTCTGGATCCCAAGACAGCCATGGGCAACAAATTTGTTCTGGTTTTAGTGGACCACTCCATTTGGTACCCTGAAGCTATCCCTCTAAGGACAGTGAGTGTGCCCTTCATGGCCAAGGCACTGATGGGGATCTTCAGCCATGTGAGTTTCTCCAAGGCTGTGGTATTTGACCGGGGTGCCAACTTCATGTCCCATTACATGAAAGTCATGTGAAAGGAGTGTGCCTTATAGGTCCACCACTTCTTACCAACCCCAGACCATTGGGTTGGTTGAAAGGTTCAACTGCCTCCTGAAAGGCACTATTAAGGGTCTACTCAAACCCACGAGGCATAAGTGGGACTCCCCCCGCCAGGCCTGTTGTTCGACTTCTACTTTGATTTTTGTTATTTTGGTCTTCTTTTGTTCATTAAATTAAGTTCTATTTTCCTAACCAGGTGTGTTATCTTTTTATGTGGAGTTTTTACCCTTTAAAGTTTGCAGAAATCCTTTACACATTGCTTCTTAACTGAAGCCTGACTGCTCTGTACCAAGCTACCAGAGGGTGAGCGCAGGTTAATTTAGCTTGTGTATCTGACTTACCCTGTCTTGGACTGCGGTCCCCACTTGGACAAGATGCAAAATCTGCCAACTAGAGACCCAATTTTTAACACAGTTTCAAACACAGGGGCAAACAATTGTGACAAAAAGACATTACCAATAAGTTGGTACTTGCATGATGACTTAGAATAGCTTGGTTTGCACACAAAATAATGTATTTTCAAAAAGTACTTGTCAGGAATAGGGCTATTAATTTGGGGTGGAGGTACCCCTATAAAGGTAACAAATCCACTCAGGGTAGGTCAAAACACATTTCTGAAAAAATCTCTGATCAACTTCTGGCAGCTATGGCACACAAAGAAGGCAGTTCCCAGAGAACCTTAAGCACTACCGACCTATGGGAAGGGATTTCCCAAGGGGCCAACAACACCCTTTCAGATTTTGAGTCCATCCTAAATGGGATTGTAAACTCTCCAGCTCCCTTAGAACCTACATTCATGAAGCCCAAATAGGTACCCTGTCCTTTTTAAAACCATTGTTCCTCTGGTAAGACAAATAATGGCTCCTTTAATGAAGGAATTGCCTCACTCTCAGCACTAAAAGCTATAAAAAAGACTTATCTTTAAAAAAACTAAACTGAGCTCTCATGACCCTGTCAGCTGTAGGCCTACCTCACTTTTGCCTTATATAATCAACTAGCTATAAAAATAGTGACTAGACAATTATAACTCTTTGAGGAAAAAAACATCCACCCAGAATCCACCTAAGCGAGTTTCAGACCAGGTTTTTGTATTGAACATGTCAGACTTTGCTTATCTAAGATGGTTGATTATTAGCTTATCCACTGCTTTTGACACCACCTATCATCCTCTTCTCCAATGGCACCTTCAAACTTTACATTTCAAATGCAAATCACTGCCTAGCTTAACTCTTTCTTGTTAGGCCAATACCAACAAGTTCAAGAGGCACATTGAAAGTCCAATGACATCCCCTTTCAATGGGTGTGCTACTGGGCCCTGGTCACTCCTTACTGTTTTTTAATTTATATATTACACCACTTGAAACTCTACCTTACCAGTTCTAGGCTAAAACCTTTCTTTTATGCACATAAGACACAACTAGTCATCATTGTGAATGAAGATCCCTTCAATCCAACCATTGGTGTCCAAGCTATGTTAAACTTGTTGCTTCCCGTAAGAACCACAATTTCCTCAAACTCAAACCATCCAAGACTGGCACTGGCATGATACTTAACAGCATCAATCTGTGGAAAGTCCTGGTGATTGTCCCATTGAGGCATATTCAGTGTGCAACCTAAGGGTCTTGACTTACTCTAAACTAAACGTGGAGAATTAAATTGATTTCATCCTTAAACCATGTTCATATTATGCACTTCCTTGCCTTCCCATACAGGCTTATGTTAGCTAATGCTTTTATCCAAAAATGTCTGGGTTAGAGTAGTTGTCCATATTTGTGTATTTCTTGAAAATCAATGAGCAGGTTACAAAAAATCCAAAATTCCCTGGTTAGAGCGATATTTTACATAAAATTAACTCACTCTCAGACTACTTGTGGCAGCTTCATTGGCTCTCTTGGAGGAACCCTATTATCTTCAAACCAGCCTGCTTGATGTTTAACCTCTTTCATAGTATTGCCCCAAATACTTGTCTTGCAAATTTGCAAACCTTATTCCATCTACAAATAGCCACTTCCTTCACAAAACACATTTGACATTCCGAGTATCAAGTTCCAAAAATGGGGCGGTAAGGCTTTCAAACTACAAGGAGACAAGTTTTCAAAACACATTCCTCTGGAAATTAGAGCCCATAGAACAATCTTAAATGAAAACTTAAAAACAGGGCTCTTTACAGTCTATTCCACTATGAATACCTGAAAAAGCACAGCCAAGTTACAATGGGCCATGAGACTCCTCTCTGAGTGATAGCTGCACCATATATGCTACCAAAAACAAAATAATTAAATACATTTTGAAGTAAACAACACAAAACAATAATAAGCAACAAAATAAAAAAAATTAGATAAAAATACCAAGATCATCAGAATAAGTTAAGGGGAACCAGAACTAAGAATTTTTAAAGTTGCATGTCAAAAAGTGTCAATAAAACATAAAGAACTAGTCAAATGTTATTGTTCCCAGTTGGCCAAGACCTACTTCCAATTTCGAGCTCACTGTAATAGATCAGAGTTCAGCTAAACCAAATGGGCCATCCCAGTCATTTTTTACCTTAGGGTATGGCTTAGAGTTTGGCATACACGGTACTCCACAAAAGTCTGCCTGCTCTATTGCAATATTTGAGTCATCGGGACCATGGTGGTGGAGCCCTCATTATCTCTGCTCAGAAAAAACTTGGCTATCAGAGTAAGGGCAGCAGCTCACCCATCCTGTTTGAGTGGACAGATTAATGTCCTTTATTGTCGTACTTCATGAAATAAAAAAAATAATGAACTCCACACCCTGGGGATAACTCCCAAGGTGGGGCAGCATTAGTTTTTTTTGTTTAATGTAAATAAACTCCTGCTTTGAAAATGTGTCTCAGAAAAACGAGAACGTGTGGTGTGATGCTGCCTAAAAGACAATAGGTGTTCACCAAACTTTCAGTGTACCTTAAGAGGAGCCACCAGGGCGGTGACATCCATGGAGGCATAGAGATCACTACAGGGCTGGCAGGGATCTTATACTTTGGCAGGAGGTAGTCCACCCCGGGTGGCGAAGGAGATTACTTCAGCCATGATGATGGAAGTTTAAATCTGATTTAAATTAGTTTCTTGAATTGAAGTCAAAATCGTTCAGCAGAGCTGATGAGGGTTACTCAAAGTTGGATATGCTGCCAGCTAGCTCCCTCTGATGCTGTTGAGTTTGGTACAAAAAGCTCCAAGCAAAACAAACATGGAATTCGTGGACACCGAGGGTGCTTACTGCCCCACCCTCCTGTCCAAGGGTTCACCATCAGATTAGGGCCTGATGTGCAAACTTTCTGGTTGCAAAAAGTGGTAATAATTTGTGACTCATCATTTAGTGATAGAAATTTAGGAACATATTAAAGAGCTCCTAACACCATTTGAACTCCACATTAGTGTAATTTTGTTACACTAATGTGGCGATAGACAAAAAAAGCGTGCCATATTTACAAAGAGGTGCAATGCATGCATTGTGCCACTTTGTAACCCTTTGTGATACACTATGCCTGTGCTAGGCAGAATGTATACAAAGGGGCATTCCCCCATTGGGGGGGGGCCTAAAAAATGGCACAAAGAAATCTAAAAGATTTCTTTGTGTCATTTTGTTTGGCATTTTTAATGCTTGCTCAGAGCAGGCATTAAAACAAGGCTTCCATTTCTTACAATGGGCCTCTGGGTGCTTTGCAGGATTAGCATCAGAATTTTTTACGCTAATCCTGCAAAACTCTGGACTAGCATAAAAAATTCAGAATCTAGTCCCCTAACTATCGCCATGTTGCACCATTTTTAAATACGGCGCACACATGGTGGCATTAGGGGGTCGCTAAGGAGCGGAAGAAAAGTGGTGCTGCACAGAGTGCAGTGCAATTTTTCTTAAATATGCAATCCTTTCTGTGCCACTAAATAAGGAATCATATGTTGAAGCCTTTCCCTGGTTTACTGCTAAACCTGCCTCCAAGCTTTTACCAAAGAAATAAAAACCAGTGTTACAAATTGGAGTTTGATCAAACATGCTGGCTTTCTGAGAGAGGGACTTTTATATTTCCTCCCTTTGCTATTTCCTGGTGCTGGCGTGTGTTCTCTGAGCCATAGATCGCAAGTGCAAAGCCACAGGTCGCAAATGGAAACCAGACATAGTAGCTGCTACACCTGGTGATCCCTAAAGGATGTCAATGCAGACACAGGGAATAGACAAAATGTGCAAGAGAAATGCAAGAAGACCCATTTGTGGGAAATAAGCAACTGCTACCGCTACACGTACTACCTGTTAAATGTATTTTTTCAAATTAGCAAACATATTATCAACAAATGGAAAATGAAATAATAAGATATTCCAACAATGGTTCAGGTCTGATTTCATAAGGTGCTATTTTCCGTGGCTTCTTGACAGTAGAATACAAATAATGGATTTCAGGAATGGTTTAAACAGGGCTCTGCCCTGTTAAGGTTCAGTGAGTCTGCTATTTTTCACACGCCCGATTACAATGAATTATTGAATATAATGGTGAATGCTTTATTTGATAAGTAAACACTGTCTTTAGAACAGAATTTGGGAATAAAATAAACAAGCATTTTCAATGCAACGGGGCTCGCATTTGCTCGAGTTGGAGCTATTTGCGTTGTAAACCTCTAACCTAACTTTTCTTCCCAAACAAATTAAAAGAAAAAAAAACAGCGCGATTGCGCTATGTAAAATGCAGCGCGATTGCGCTGAAATTGAAAACGAAAAAACAGAGCGCGATCGCGAATTGTAAACCCCAGCGCGATCGCACTGCGCAGAAAATTAACAGATAAAGTAGTCCAGAAACCAGGCTCAAAACATCGAGACTCGTATTTTTCTAGTAGTTTACCGGTGCTGTGTAGGCGGGCTAAACACCGGAAAAGGCATGACGTATGCATGCCTTTCACAAATGAAAGCAAGCAGATTTTAAAGAGCAAGCCCAGGAACCAATGAAAGAGACTGACGTGACCTGGGCGTGGTTTGAAGCCCAAAGAGAGATTACTTTATGGACGGAGCGCTTTGCGCTCGCCCATAATAAAACCAGTTGAAACTGCTCATATCCATCCGTCCATGTCTAGCAGCTATGTCGGTTGTATGACATGTGACACTATTAGCCAGTTATATAATTATAGCCACAGACTATTACATTGCCAACCCTCCAGGAGGCCCTAACCTTTTACGTGGGCCCAGCCAAGAGACAATGAATATCTCTAAGATATAGGATACTCAGGGGGCTCTTGCCACATTCTGCAAAGGAGGCCTGTCATTTTGTGTTACGCCACTGCATTCTGGGACTTGAGATTTTTCTTTTACTTTTATATATATTGCAGGCAGGGGCGGAGTTAACAAAACTTGAAAGGAACACACTGAGGAAGAGCTCCTTTCACCGAATATGTATTCTATATCCTGGTGAAAAAGGGGCGGGAAAGATCCTCAGCATAAGTACACAGTGGCCAGAAATAATACTGCACCGAGGTTTCCTGAAAGAGGGTCAGGTACAAGATAGAACAGTGCCAGAGGCAAGCACCAGTGCACAACAACCAGACCTTCCTGGGGTTCCCGGATAAAGGGAGCTTCGGCCTCGAGGTCAAGAGGCATGGCCACTTTGAAAAGCTGGGGCCCACTGTGCTGCAAGTGTGCACGTGGACGTGTGGCTGCGAGGGACATCCGTAGGCCGGGGCTCTCTGGGCTGGGTGTGGAGGTGAGAGAGTGCAACTGCCAGAATCGAAGATGAAATTGATCCAGGAAGAAGAGAATCCGATATCTGTGGCTGAGATGAGGCACAAGGGATGAGGCTACCATGTACAGAAGGGGCTAACCAGTCCTTGCCAAAATATTTGAACCAAATGCCGGTGCCTACCTGGCCTGACTCCAAAGACACTCAATTGAATCTGGCCTTCATTCAGAAAACACATTTTACAATCCCAATCTGAAAAGAGTGAAACAGAAAGGATTGAAGCTACGTGCATATGTGTCGAATAGAGTTTACTTACAAGAGAAGTACTCGTATGTATTAGTGGAAGAAGTTGCATGCACATAACTAAAACTATATTGGACCGAAATTATATAGGTGGCCCAAAATATAATACCCCACTCTATTACAGTGACCTTGATCAGGTTTAGAGTGCACTGGATAATAGAGTGGTAATATGGGTGCAAATGTAACCCCTTAGCTGCCAGGCCTTTTCCCCCTCAGGTGCCAAGCCTTTTTTTGGCTATTTGGGGCAGTTCGCGCTTAGGCCCTGATAACTTTTTGTCCACATAAGCTACCCACACCAAATTTGCGTCCTTTTTTTCCAACATCCTAGGGATTCTAGAGGTACCCAGACTTTGTGGGTTACCCTGAAGGAGACTAATAAATTAGCCAAAATACAGTGAAAATTTCGTTTTTTTTTTAACAAATGGGAAAAAATGGCTGCGGAAGAAGTCTTGTGGTTTTTTCCCTGAAAATGGCATCAACAATGGGTTTGCGGTGCTAAAATCACCAGCTTCCCAGCTTTCAGGAACAGGCAGACTTGAATCAGAAAACCCAATTTTTCAACACAATTTTGGCATTTTACTGGGACATACCCCGTTCTTATGACTTTTTGTGCTTTCAGACTCCTTCCAGTCAGTGACAGAAATGGGTGTGAAACCAATGCTGGATCCCAGAAACCTAAACATTTCCGAAAAGTAGACAAAATTCTGAATTCAGCAATGGGTAGTTTGTGTAGATCCTACAGAAAATAACAACTGAAATAAAAAAAAATTGAAATTGAGGTAAAAAAAAAGCAATTTTTCCCTACATTTTACTCTGTAACTTTTTCCTGAAATGTCAGATTTTTAAAATAAATATACTGTTACGTCTGCTGGACTCTTCCGGTTGCAGGGATATATAGGGCTTGTAGGTTCATCAAGAAACCTAGGTACCCAAAGCCAATAAATGAGCTTCACCTTGCAATGGGTTTTCATTCTATACAGGGTATACAGCAATTCATTTGCTGAAATATGAAGAGTGAAAAATAGGTATCAAGAAAACCTTTGTATTTCCAAAATGAGCACAAGATAAGGTGTTGAGAAGCAGTGGTTATTTGCACATCTCTGAATTCCGGGGTGCCCATACTAGCATGTAAATTACAGGGCATTTCTCAATTACATGTCTTTTTTACACACTGTCTTACATTTGGAAGGAAAAAATGAAGAGAAAGACAGGGGCAATAACACTTGTTTTGCTATTCTGTGTTTCCCGAAGTCTTCCAATAAAAATGGTACCTCACTTGAGTGGATAGGCCTGATACTCTTGACAGGAAAGGCAACATGGACCCATCACATTTTTACATTGAAATCTGATGTGTTTTTTGCAAAGTGCCTAGATGTAGATTTTGGCCTCTAGCTCAGCCGGCACTTAGGGAAACCTAGCAAACCTGCACATTTTTTAAAACTCGACACCTAGGGGAATCCAAGATGGGGTGACTTGTGGGGCTCTGACCAGGTTCTGTTTCCCAAAATCCTTTGAAAACTTCAACATTTGGCTAAAAAAACATTTTCTCCTCACATTTAAGTGACAGAAAGTTCTGGAATCTGAGAGGAGCCACAAATTTCCTTCCACCCAGCGTTCCCCCAAGTCTCCAGATAAAAATTATACCTCACTTGTGTCGGTAGGCCTAGCGTCCTCAACAGGAAATGCCCCAAAACACAACGTGGACACATCACATTTTCCCAAAGAAAACAGAGGTGTTTTTTGCAAAGTGCCTACCTGTGGATTTTGGCCTGTAGCTCAGCTGGCACCTAGGGAAACCTACCAAACTTGTGCATTTTTCAAAACTAGACACCCAGGGGAATCCGAGATGGGGTGACTTGTGGGGCTCTCACCAGGTTTTGTTACCCACAATCCTTTGCAAACCTCAAACTTTGGCTAAAAAAACACTTTCTCCTCACATTTCGGTGACAGAAAGTTCTGGAATCTGAGAGGAGCCATAAATTTCCTTCTAACCAACGCTCCCCCAAGTCTCCCGATAAAAATTATACTTCACTTGTGTGGGTAGGCCTAGCGCCCTCAACAGGAAAGGCCCCAAAACACAACGTGGACACATCACATTTTCCAAAAGAAAACAGAGGTGTTTTTTGCAAAGTGCCTACCTGTGTATTTAGGCCTCTAGCTCAGCTGGCACCGAGGGAAACCTACCAAACCTGTGCATTTTTTTAAACTAGACACCTAGGGGAATCCAAGATGGGGAGACTTGTGGGACTCTGACTAGGTTCTGTGACCCAGAATCCTTTGCAAACCTCAAAATCTGGCTAAAAAAAAACACTTTCTCCTCACATTTCGGTGACAGAAAGTTCTGGAATCATAGAGGAGCCACAGATTTCCTTCCACCCTGCGTTCCCCCAAGTCGCCCAAGAAAAATGATACCTAGCTTGTGTGGGTAGGCCTAGCGCCCGCAACAGGAAATGCCCCAAAACACAACGTTGACACATCAAAATTATCAAATACAGAACTACCTCTTTTTGGGGGAGAGGCAACCTGCGTTTTTGGTCCTGGGGTCAGCAGAATCTAGGGAAGCCTACCAAACCCAGACATTTCTGAAAACTAGACACCCGAGGGAGTCCAGGGAGGTGTGACTTGCATAGATCCCCCAATGATTTCTTACCCAGAATCCTCAGAAAACCTCAAATTTAGCTAAAAAAATCACTTTTTTCCCACATTTCTGTGTGGGATCACCGCACCGAGACTAATTTCCTACCACCTAACGTTGCACTCAGTCTCCCAGTAAAAATGATACCTCACTTGTGTAGGTGGGCCAAGTGCCTGTGACAAGGAAGAGCCAAAAACATGTCGAAATTGAGGGGGAACCAAAGCGGGTCCAAAAGGGCAGTTTGAAAAAAAAAAAAATTTTAGGGTGACAAGTGCAGCAGAATTTTTATTGTTATAGATGGGACAATGTTGGGTGGTAGGAATGTTGTGGATTCCTGCAGATTCTGGAAGGTTCCATCACAAAAATGTGGCAAAAATGTGTGATTTTCAACAACGTTGGAGGTTTGCAGGGCATTGTGGGTAAGAAAATGGTGTGGGGTGCATGTGAAGCACACCACCCTGGCATCAACCAGATGTTTAGTTTTCAGATGTGTCTGGGTCTTGTGGATTTTTCTACAAGACAGCGTCCCAAAGTCAAAAAAGTGCACCCGTCACCATTCCAAGTTGCACGATTTTGAGAGTTACCAAGCTCTCATGGCCCAAATGTAAAACCAAACCCCAAAATAATTAAATGTCTTCTTGCTTGCCGTTGTATAAAATGTTTTACTGTGCAGGGGACAGCTGAAAGACTGTTACCCTCTTCAGTTGGGGTGGGGACATAACCAGGCCCATACTGGTTGGTAGCCACCACCCAACTATTTTTTTTAATTCCATGCCATCTAGTAGACTTTCTACCCCCCCCCGGGTGTGGATCGGGGGTAATTGCCCCATCTGCCCACTGGTGGGCAGAACAGCTTTGGCCCCATTTATTTGGGGTGGTGGTATGGCCATACCCCAAACCTCTTCTTTTGTAAAAAAAAAATCTTCCCTGTTCTCTGGTGGGCTTTCTGCCCCCCTTGGGGGCAGATGAGCCTTCCAAAAATAGGTCTATCTTCCCCCAAGGAGGGCGATCTGGCCAACAGTATTGTGCCCCAATGGGGAGCGACCCTTGCCCAAGGGGCAGCCCCCTCAAACAAAACACACACATACACACACCAATCCCTGGTGTCTAGTGGTTTCTGCCCCCGGGGGGGCATAAATGGCCTAAAAACAATTTGGCCCCCTAGGGTTCGCTCCCTACACATAAAGGAAAAAAAAATAATGATCACTGGTGTCTTGGGGTTTTCTGCCACCCGGGGGCAGATCGGTCTAATTATATTAGGCCAATCTGCCCCCGGGGGGGCAGAAATGGCCTAAAAATTATTTTCCCCCCTGGGGAGCGGCCCTTGGGCAAGGGTCCGCTCCCCTTATGTTCATTCCCCCCCAAAAAAAAACCCTGGTGTCTAGTGGTTTCTGTCCCCAGGTCGGGCAGAAATGGCCTAGAAACAACTTGCTCCCCCTCAGGGAGCGACCCTTGCTGAAGGGGTCACACCCTAAACATAAAAGAAAAAAAATCCTTAGTGTCTAGGGGGTTGTCTGCCCCCGGGGTGAGCAGAAATGGCCTAAAAACAATTTGCCCCCCCCAGGGAGTGACCCTTGCTGAAGGGGTTGCTCCCTATACATAAAAGAAAGAAAAAAGTTTTTTAAAAATCCCCGGTGTCTAGGGGGTTTTCTGTTCCGCCTGGGGGCAGATCGGCCTAATTATAGTAGGTCGATCTGCCCCCGGGGGGGCAGAAATGACCTGAAAATGATTTTCCCCCCAGGGAGCGGCCCTTGCCCAAGTGGCCGCTCCCCTTATGTCCATTAGCCAAAGAAAACCAATTCCCTGGTGTCTAGTGGCCATTTCTGCTGCCCGATCGCATCCCCCGAGGGCCGGTACATGGACGTAATGGTTACGTCCATGGCGCCACAGGACGCAGCCATGGACGTAACCATTACATCCATGGCGATGAAGGGGTTAGATTGTATTTGAAATATTGACCTGGACCTCCGAGGATTGATTGTAGAGGCCCAGATCCACGACCAGCACCTTGAGACCCTCACAGGTGAGTAGTAACGTTTTACAAAAAATGATTGATTTGATTGAGGATTTCCCTCAGCTATCAAGGCGATGAACAGGATAATGCTTTTGGAGCACTTTGTGGACATAGAAGTGCAGGAAATACAGGTCACAGAATGCATGATATGCACTCACACATAAGGGGTCATTACGACCCTGGCAGACGGATGTAATTTGGGGAAAGGTGCTACCAACAGGCTGGCGGTACCTTTTCCCAAATTATGACATTGGCAGTTTGGCTCAAGCCAAACCACCAATGTACCACTCCGTCCTCCAGGGTGGTAACAGACTCTGGGCTGGAGACTTCGGTCTCCAGCCAGGCGGCCGTCACAATCCCACCCTCGGGATTATGACCACGCCTACCGCCATGGCTTTCTTGCAAATCTGCCGCCCCAAAAACCATGGCGGTAGGCACTATCAGTGGCAGGGAATTCCTTCCCTGGCACTGATAGGGGTCTCCCCCGCCCCCTTTCCCAGAGCCCTCCCCTGCCCTCCCACTCCCGACCCCCCCGACATCCACACACCCACACGTGCACACATACACACTCATACACACACGCATGCACCCCGCAACACACACTAACATGCATTATAGCACAAGTGCATTCACAACACACAACATACACGTACACTCACATTCATTCATTCACACACTCATTCCACGTGACTCATACCCGCATTCACGCATATAAAAACACACACACACACCCACACACAACACCCACACACAACACTCCCCACACCCCTCTCCTGTCGGAGAACCCGATTTACCTGCTTGCAGGGGGTCCCCCGGCAGGAGACGGGGCGCAGCGCTGCTGCCAGTAGCAGCGTCCATCAGCAGAACACCACCAGGCCGTATAATGGCTCATGATACGGTAGGCAGTGTTTTGCTGGCATGGCGCTGCTGCTGGCAGCAGTGCCACCTTACCGCCGTCCACCGCCATGATGGTCAACGGAATACCTCCAGCCTTCTGGCGGTATTCCGTCGATGGTCATAATGCGGTTGGCGGCTGGTAGCCACGGCGACGGTATGTTGGTGGCCGTCGCCGTGGCGGTAGGCGGCATTTGCTGCCTGTGTCATAATGAGGCCCATGGAGTATAAGCTGCTCTCTTGTGAGGTGGTTTCATGGGTAACAAAATTCTCAAACTTAGCAGGTATGTACTCACACCACTTGCTAACCCTAAATTAATCATACCTGCCCAGGAAAAATCCTGAATGTAATTTGAAGACACTCCTGTCAGAAGCTCTACTGTATAATGTGTTGCAGTTATAAAGACCATAAATGAATACTTCAGATTCAACCTCCATTTAGCAGAAACCCACAATATAATATGGAGCACATGCAACACATACATTTGTTGAGAATGCATATCTAAACAAACAGGTATTCTAAACTCCATTCAAAAGAGCCTATATAAAATGGAGTCTGAGCTGGTTTAACTTGAAAAGGGCTATGCACAGACCTGAGCTAACAGGACATAAAGTTTTATCGATCTCAAGCTCAAAAAGCATCTGGATATGGCTGACATGGAAGTTTAATACTTAGGAAAATATGCTGTTGCAAGGTCTTATGTAAGACCCGGGGAGAATGCCAACATCAATGATATTCGGCCAAAGTGATCAGAAGAGATTATATGAAGCACTGAAACAGCAGATGAACAGATACCACATGACACCCCAGGAGTAGCCGATAACCTCATATCATGAAAATCTATATGCATCATAAAAAACTAGCCGAAACAAAAGAAATTGAGAAATACCTAAACAGACTGATGAATGGAGAAGTGCTGGAGCTATGTTGCTGGTACCACTGTCCCAGGAAGAAATACAAAAAGCTATGAAAGACATGTCTAACGGCCATGCTCTGGTGCTGACAGTCTGACTGTACATCTTTGTAAAGAATATATAAAATAATTGACTTCCCATATCCTGATGTTGGTAAGGGAGACAGTTAGCGGGAAGACTCCCAACCACCCTTAGAGAGTCTGTGTTGGTCTCTCTTCTGAAGCTCCATTAACCCACAGACTCCTCCTCTTCCTATAGTACTTTATCCTTACTCAGTATCAACGCAAGCATACTCCCAAAACTTTTTTTCCCATCCCATCATCCAATACATAACTGGTTTATTACTTGCTGAACAGTCTGACTTCATGCCTAGAAGGTCAACTGAATATAATACAGATTATCTTCAGCCCTATCTCACAGACAGTCCCAGATACAATCTGTGGTAGTTTTTCTTGATGTCAAAAAGCCCTTTGATTCTATTGAGTGGGATTACTTGCTGACATGAGTAGAAATAGGGAATACATTTATTAAATGGATGACATTCTTGTGAGGATATGGTGAGAATACAGATTAATGGGCAAATGATTAACACTATACATATGAGGAAGAGAATGCAATGGGGCTGCCCGCTCTTAAAGTTACGTTCCGAGAAATCTCAGGATGGAAAATAAACTTTAATAGCTATTTATATCACATACGTTTTAAAGAATGGTTAACAGGATACGTTCATTTGTATTATATATAATGTGGGTCATTACAACATTGGCGGTAAATCCCGCTTACTGCCGTGCAGAAGACCGCCAACACACCGCCGCGGCTGTGGAATTCCACCACAGCTATTACAACCCACAGCTCGGGATCCGCCAAAATCTAGACACCCACACAAGTCCCCCACACCAAAGGTCAGTGATAAACGGTCGAGAACGAAATTTCCACCGTCACGCCAACAGGAATACGTCCACACTATCACGGCCCACGAATCCACGCAGCGGTCTTTCAACCGAGGTAAACCATTGGCAGTACACACCGCCGCACTCAAAATACACACACATTTACAAAACACTACCACATTGGACAATTTCAAATACACACACCTGATACACATACATACACCACTCCCACATACCCACACCACTATAAAACACCCGCCCACATCACCCACAAACCGTTACTACCTAAAATATTGACGAAGGCCAGAGAGACAGCACAGCAAAGACAACACCACCATACAGAGGCACACAACACCATCACACATATACATCCACGCACAAAACACCACACACCCCTAAACATCACCCCACACATCACAACACACACCACCTCACACTTCACCCACACCACCCCATGGCACCGCAAAGACACCCCAGGTTTTCTGAGGAGGAGCTCAGGGTCATGGTGGAGGAAATCATCCGGGTAGAGCCACAGCTATTCGCATCACAGGTGCAGCAAACCACATTAGCTAGGAAGATGGAGCTATGGCGCAGAATCGTGGACAGGGTCAACGTAGTGGGACAGCACCCAAGAACACGGGATGACATCAGGAAGAGGTGGAACGACCTAGGGGGGAAGGTGCATTCTGTGGTATCCAGACACCACATCGCAGTTCAGAGGACCGGCACATCCTCCCCCACAACTAACAACATGGGAGGAGCAGGTCTTGGCTATACTGCATCCTGAGGGCCTCGCAGGAGTAGCAGGAGGAATGGACTCTGGTAAGTCAAATCTTAACTATTACATCCCCCACCCTACCTGCATGCTAACACATACCCCCACCCTCACCCCCATCACTGCAACTCCTCACAAATGTCCCACTATCACAAACCACACATCCCAACACCAAGCCCTGCATGCAACACCAAAGCATGGACACCCATCACCAATGCATGTCCACTGCACACACCCACACAGACCCCTAAACAATGAGCACACAAGGTCCTACACAGGAATGCAAGCACTGGGGTACAGGGTCACCCACCCATTACACACAATGGCACACACAGATGCAATAATCATGCAGGACCCCTATCCAACGTCATTGGACAGGAGGTTCCAGACATGTCCACTCCCCCCACAGAAGAGGCCCACAGTGATGACAGCAGCTCTGTCCACCTGGATCTAGATGACCAGCCCGGCCCATCTGGGACCTCGGGACAGTCGGTTCCTCTCACACTGGCACAAGCCACAACAGAGCCTCCCCTCTCTGGAAACACCATCACAGCACCCACCCAGCAGGCCCATACCACTGTCCCCAGGACACATCAAGCAGCAGTGTGTCCACCACTACAGAGAACCCAGGCTAACCCACAAACCCAAGAACAGCAGGGACCTGGGGGCAGTGGTAGTGGGCACACGGTTCAGGGGGCAGAGGCCCAGGAACACAGGGGAACTGGGAGGGCTGCTGTGCGGCAGGGGGAGGACAGGCCCAGGAAACCCACTCTCCACGAGGCCCTCTCCAACATCATAGGACCCTACCACCATTCCCAGGAGACGATGGCAACGGTACTGGCCAAGTTTCAGGAGACCCATCGGCTGCAGGAGGAACAGTATTTGGGGTTCAGGGAGGAACTCAAATCCATCAATACCACCCTGGTCACCATTGTAGGGGTGCTGAAGGAACTCGTGAACACCAGGAGGGACACTGTGGCACAACAAGGGGCCCCTGACACTAGCCTGGACGACGAATTGCCCACCACCTCTGCCGGCACTAGTGGACAGGAGGCACCGCCACAGGACCACAACACCAGCACCCCACCCCCTGCAGATGGAGAACAACCCCGCAAGCGGTCCCTGGGATCCAGGACAAAGACAGAGAACAATGCCAAGAACCCCGCCAAGAAATGGGATCACCCTGATTGTCATCCTTCTGTCCCACTTTGTCACCCTGTTCATCCATCAACTGCCCCAGCTCAACTTCCTATGCCCCTCTGGACAATGCACCTGTGAGACAAATAGACTGGACTCCGCCATGGACATTTCTCCACCATCACCCCTGACCATTTTACAACCCCCTATACTATTTTGTACTTGAATAAACACCCTTAAATCACAAAACTATCTGGAGTCAGTCTGTGCTTTCACAAATGTGTATTTGCAATAACTGAGGGAAATAGCAATATCCATTGTATTGTCAACATACCTATGTCACACGGCTCTAGTGCATGAGGGAACATAGCAGAGATCACACAGTGGGACCCATATCTGTGAAATCGAAAGGGAAAGTGACAAATCAGGGTCCATACACTGGGTGAAAGTGACAGACAGATGAGAGGCAGAACAAGTGTATGAGATGTAGCAGCCTGTGATGTCTTCTTACCTGTGTATCACTGGGAGTATTGATGAATCACTGTGTTTCTGTTGTCGATATCCTCTTCTTCTGCTTCCTCTTCTTCACTGTCCACAGGCTCCACAGCTGCCCCAACACCACCTTCAGGACCATCCTCCTGCAGAAAAGGCACCTGTCTTCTCAAAGCCAAGTTGTGCAGCATACAGCAGGCCACGATGATCTGGCACACCTTCTTTGGTGAGTAGAATAGGGAACCATCTGTCATATGGAGGCACCTGAACCTGGCCTTCAGGAGGCCGAAGGTCCTCTCTATCACCCTCCTAGTTTGCCCATGTGCCTCACTGTAGCATTCCTCTGCCCTTGTCTTGGGATTCCTCACTGGGGTCAGTAGCCATGACAGGTTGGGGTAGCCAGAGTCACCTGCAAATGTTGAGGGACAGCTGTTAGACACACACTAGCCCTTAGGGACAACCCAGACAACTATTCACACTGTATAGGGTCCATGTCCTCACCTAATAGCCACACACGGTGCCTTTGGAGTTTCCCCATCACATAAGGGATGCTGCTATTCTTCAGAATGTAAGCGTCATGCACTGAGCCAGGAAATTTGGCATTCACATGGGAGATGTACTGGTCGGCCAAACACACCATCTGCACATTCATCGAATGGTAACTCTTCCGGTTTCTGTACACCTGTTCACTCCTGCGGGGGGGACCAAGGCCACATGTGTCCCATCAATGGCACCTATGATGTTGGGGATATGTCCCAAAGCATAGAAGTCACCTTTCACTGTAGGCAAATCCTCCACCTGAGGGAACACGATGTAGCTGAGCATGTGTTTCAGCAGGGCAGACAACACTCTGGACAACATGTTGGAGAACATAGGCTGGGACATCCCTGATGCTATGGCCACTGTTATCTGAAAAGACCCACTTACCAGGAAATGGAGTACTGACAGCACCTGCACTAGAGGGGGTATCCCTGTGGAATGGCGGATAGCTGACATCAGGTCTGGCTGCAACTGGGCACACAGTTCATGGATTGTGGCACGGTCCAGTCTGTAGGTGACTCTTCCATTGTCGACAGGTCCACCAGCGGTCTGTACAGCGGAGGATGCCAACATCTCCTCACCTGCCCCAGTGGACATGCTCTATGGAGGAGAACAGTGAGCAGAGGGTCAGCCAACACTGAGGTAAGAAAGCACAACTTCGTTGCACAAAATTTTCAGTCCGCTATTGGCCTGTCTTAGTGGGTATACAAGGCCTAGATATGTGTGACGCAATTAAAAATCATGCCATGTGGCCCCCTGAAATGGCGGCTGCCTGAGCTGTAAGGTGGGACAATCTGATATGAGGTAACTGCGCTGGAATTGTAAACTGTTGCAGTAGGCGGTCGAAGACCGCAGCGCAATCCTGCATTGGTTAACATTGGGGCCTATGGGTCCCAGGAGCTAATGACGATGTACGCCGGCGGTGACGGTACGTACCGCCGCGGACGTCACCGCCATTTTATATCCGTTCACTCACTTGATACCTGATCTTCGACAGGAGAGGACCTACACTGCAAGTGCTGCTGTGACCTCAGTCTGGAAGAGACAATGGCTCAAGTCTCTGGGGAAAGGGACCCTGCCTTCACCACGGAGGAGTTGGAGAAACTAGTGGATGGGGTCCTCCTCCAGTACACGCTACTCTACGGTCCTCCAGAAAAACAGGTAAGTACACTGTGAGCATGCTGTATGGGCACTGCCTGTGTGGAGTGGTGTGGATGTAAGATACGGGGGGAGAATGAGGTGTGCATGAAACGACAGTGAGTGTATGTGCGTCATGGCAAGGGTAGGAATGTGGGCCAATGACTGTGGCGGTCCAGACGGTTATATCTTCTCCTTTTCCCTTGTACTATTCCTGTAGGTCAGCCCATACCAGAAGAAGGATATTTGGCGTGCCATCGCCAAGGAAGTCCAGACCCTGGGGGTCCACCACAGACGGAGCACCCAATGCTGGAAAAGATGGGAGGACATTCACCACTGGAGCAAGAAGACGGCGGAGGCCCAGCTGGGGATGGCCTCCCAACGTGGCAGAGGTGCCCGTCGCACCATGACCCCCTGATGTTCCGGATCCTGGCGGTGGCGTACCCAGAGTTGGATGGGTGCTTGAGAGCATCACAGCAACCACAAGGGGGTGAGTACACTCTCATTCAGCTGAATCAGCGCGCATTGGAGGTGTCTGGGTGGGGGAGGTGGGCTGTCGGTACCACTAGGCCAGGGTCAGCTTTGTAGGCAAGGTTCCTTCGTAAGGCAGGCCATTTGGCACCCCACCCCACCAGTGTTAAGAGCCAACTACACCTAGTCAGGATCCTGTGACGTCCATGTGTGCAGCAATTGGGCATAGGCCTTGTACCCCATGGTCCTGTGATTAATGATCATTGTGATTAATGAGGGAACTCTAAGTGCATGGCGTAGTGCAGAGGGCTGCTGTGTCTGTAGTGTCCGCCAACTGTAGCGGTATTGCATGCACTGAACATGCCTTTCTTCTGTCTTCCCCCCCTTTATGTGGTCTCCTTGTTCTTTTATGCAATAGCATCATCAGGCGGGGGGGCAGTGGCACCGGAGCAGGAGGGAGCTGCATCCCACATGGCCCTGGAGGGCGAGACAATGGACTCTGAATTCATCAGTGGGACGGAGGGCGAGGGGAGCTCCACGGCGGGGACAGGAGCTGGGACCAGCGAGACAGACTCCTCCTCTGATGGGAGCTCCATTGCAGTGGTGGGCCCCTCTCTGCCCCCTGCATCTACAGGTACAGCCGCCACCCCCCACCAGCTCTGCCCTCCCAGCAGCCCCTCAGCGTATGCCCCGTGGCCGCCCACCCAGGAGGATGGGCATCTCCTTCGCCCCAGGCACCTCAGCCCCTGCCAGCCCTGCTGCCCTCAGTGATGAGGCCATTGACCTCCTGAGATCCCTCACTGTTGGGCAGTCTACCATTCTGAATGCCATCCAGGGTGTAGAGAGGCAGTTGCAACAGACAAATGCATACCTGGAGGGCATTCATTCTGGTCAGGCAGCCCAACAGCGAGCTTTTAAGACTCTGGCCTCAGCACTGATGGCAGCCATTGTCCCTGTGTCCAGCCTCCTCCCTCCAACTTCCTCCACCCAGCCCCAATCCCCTGTACCTCAGCCTATCCCAAGCACACCATCAGACCAGCATTTACACACCTCAACACACAAGGGTAGCTCTGGTAAACATAAGCACCACACATCCCACAGGCACTCACACAAGCATCATACCCATGCACACATACAAACATCCACTGACTCCACTGTGTCCCCCTCCTCCTCATCTCCCTCCTCCCCTCTGTCACGTCTCTACTCACACCTGCATGCACTACATCTTCAGCCACTACGTCCATCACCAGCACGCCCATCACCACACACTGCTCACGTGCACTCACCACCCCCACTTCCATTCACACATCCCCTGTGTCCTCTCCCAGTGTGTCTGTGAGCCCACCTCCCAAAGTACACAAATGCAGTCACACACCCACCCAACAGCCATCCACCTCACGACAGCCTCCAGCCCATGCGCCTCCAACCAAAGTCAGCAAACGTACACCTCCTACAACCACTACCTCTTTCTCCACTCCCAAACCACCTCCATCTACCCGTCCCAGTGTGTCTAAAAAACTTTTCCTCTGAAATGTTGACCTCTTCCCTACACCTCCCCCACCCCTCCTGTCCCCTAGGGCACGCCTTTCCAGGTCCCAACCCATCACCTCAGCCACCACATCACCGGGAACAGTGGTGCCAGCAGTAACCGCTGCCAAGGACACCGCCGCCACCAGCACCTCTTCCCAGGACACCACTGCCACCAGCACCGCTGCCAAGGACACCGCCGCCACCAGCACCGCTGCCGAGGACACCGCCGCCACCAGCACGCTCACTGAGCCACTCACCAGCACCGCAGGCCCATGAGCGCCGCAAGCACCGCCGCTACTGAGGCCGCCACAAGGACCGCCAGCAGCCACGCCGCATCATGTGTCAGTGGCACCATTGCTGACATGGCTGCCATCCCCAGTGGTCAGTCGTACGAAGCTGGTGGTCCGTTTCAGGGGCCTGGATAGCTTTCATGTAGGCCCACCGTCAGTGGAGAAAGGCATCCACTACCTCAGTCTTTGGCAGGATGAAGCACTCTGGGCACAAAGCCCCCTCCAGAACCAGTGGAGAAAGGCATCCACTACCTCTGTCCTTGGCAGGATTAAGCACTCTGGGCACAAAGCCCCCTCCAGAACCAGTGGAGAAAGGCATCCACTACTTCAGTCCTTGGAAGGATGAAGCACTCTGGGCACAAAGCCTTCCAGATCCAGTGGAGAGTTATATCCACTACCTCAGTCCTTGGCAGGATGAAGCACTCTGGGCACAAAGCCCCCTCCAGAACCAGTGGAGAAAGGCATCCACTTGAGAGACTGTGGCTTTGCACTCCCCAGGATAAAGCAGTGGGCAAACCACCCACTGTAAAGACTTGTGAGACTGTGGCTTTGCACTCCTCAGGATGCAGCAGTGGGCAAACCACCCACTATAAAGACTTGTGAGACTGTGGCTTTGCACTCCCCAGGATGCAGCAGTGGGCAAACCATCCAATGTAAAGACTTGTGAGACTGTGGCTTTGCACTCCCCAGGATACAGCAGTGGGCATGGAGCCCCCTCGTGGATCTGGTGTTGTGCACTCATCCGGCTGAGGTGCCCCTATCTTCCCTTCCCCCTGAGGTGCCTGTTTTATTTCGATCTGATGCCCCTGCAGTGTTCTCTCCGTTTTGGCCGGGTATCTTGTTTGGGCCTCGCCCATGCATTTTGGGCCCAGTGGTCCACGGACTATGTATGTGCAGTACATGGACTTGAATTCTTGGTGTATATATTTGTTAATAGTATATATATATTTTATGAGTACTGGATTTTTATTGATTACAATTGTTCAACTCATTTCCTTTTGTCCTTGAATTCTTCCGGGGGGGGTTGGGAGGTGTAAATGTAATGTATCAACATGTACTTGTGTGTGTGTTGTAGTGAGTGAGGGTGGGGGTGGGGGTGTTTCACGTTGTGTGTGTGTGTCACTCTCTTTTCCCTCCCCTGTGTCGTAGGTTTAGTAGTCACCGTGGTCTTTGCCGGTGGTGTTCGTGCTCCTGGTAGAGAAGCAGGAAGACAGTGGCAGGTAGAATATAGAGTTCCGGCTCCATGGCGTCCTGGTTCCTCGTAGGGTGTGTAGAGGTGAGCGTTTCCCCTTCCAAGTCCTGTTTCCGCCATGTTTTTGTTTGCGGTGAATCCGCCCCGGAAAAGTTGGCGGATTGGCCTCTCATGATACTGTGGGCAGTACATTGTCTTCCGCCTGTCTGTTGGTGGTGACCGCCATGCTGTTTGTTTGTACCACCGTGGCGGTTGGAGTGTTAAAGTGGCTGTCTATGTTGGCGGTTTCTGCCACGGTCGTGATTCCATTTTTTTACTGCCGGCCTGTTGGCGGTTTTACCACTGCTTTAACACCGACCGCCAGGGTTGTAATGAGGGCCAATATTTTTTAAATAGTATTGCAACTATCTAACATTTAAAATGTATTGTATTTAAATGTAACTATGTTTGATAATTTTATTTTTAATATTCATTTAAAAAGTATTGGTATGTAAATAAGTTTAATTTATTGTAATAAATACTTTTGGTTTAAATATTTTTTAACATTAGATATTTTGTAAGGCAATATTTTGGATTCAATATTTTTGTTGCTTTAATTATAAGTAGTGTTGATATTATGGTTGTCTATATTTTGACTTCAAAATTACTGTAGCTCAATGTTTTTGTCGATATTCAGTAGTACAAGCTCCCATCTGCACATTTTTTTGCATATTGAAAAGTCTTATGATCAATTTGGCTTTGGATGGAATCTAGGCTCAGGAACAATTTCAATTGCACCAGCTTAATTTGCAAAATTGTGGGAATTTCATGTTGCGTTTGCTACTCGAAATTCCGAAAATTACACGCTTACATCATGTTGCATAATTAAGCGTTGCATGCATCAAACTTCTGCAGGGATTGTTCAGGAATAATGATAGGAGACAGAATACGAGTGGCTATTGCTCACGCTACATGTGCTTTGCAGTATATTATTACAGCAAAATCTGCCCTTGCATGAAAAAAATTACACAAGAATGCATTGTGTGCTAATACACAGCACTTAGTGATGGATTTGCATTTTGCTTACTTACGTGCAATTTTTTAAAATGTTCTTTAATTATGCATAATAATCCCTAAGTGAATTTCTCACATCCCTACTGAAAAGCAACCCACATAAAAATTGTCTACCCTATATATCATATGAGCAGTGAAGAATGGCAGTGACAGATTTTGAACAGCACATTCCACTTGGGGTAGGCCCTATATTCTTATATTTGGATCCATGGAACGCCGTTAACATCCTTAAGATCCTGGAGCAGGTTAGAGTTAGCAACAAATCAACTCGAGCAATTGAAGAGCAGGATAAATCAACAGGATTAGTTTCAAGATTTTTCACAAATAACAATTTTTTTCACTTGTAATTTTTAGTGAGTTTGCCTGCAACAAACACACACAATGTTAGGAATTTCTGCAGTTGTTCTTGCAAATACATCAATTTCCTTTTTAAAATTATCTAACTCTGTGCTAGAATTAGAGATTTCATTGTTTTACAACCATATCATGCTCCTGAGTTGGCTGGCCTTTGAAGCCCAAAGTATTGCATCTGAATGTCATCTATAGCAAAACTGACTTCAGAATGAGTACCTCTTAATGGCATATCATTTAGTTTTTGAAGCTGAAGAGCTGTATTTTTTTTTTACAAAATACAATCTTCTTATAAATATTATATTGTGGTGCACAGACAGCATACACATGTGATGTAAAGTGTTGTCACAAATGTGTTCCAATAAGCAATTAATATCCTTGAAGGTTTGTGAGTTTTCCTACTGGACAAGGATCAATTTTTGGAGTAGTTTATTTTTTGTTTCAAAGTTCCTCTGCTGTATTTGTTTAGGAACAGTCTAAAATTGTCAATAGACTGTTGCCTTATGTTGCACATGTTTCTACATTCCCACTCAAAAACTAGTGCTAGAAATTGAGTGTCTGTTGGCAGAGGTATGCACTCTGTCCAAGCAGGAACCACAATCCTAGTCAGGGTAGGTCAGATTTACTCTAAAAATTAACCTGTGCTCACCCTCTGGTAGCTTGTCACAGAGCAGTCAGGCTTAACTTAAAATGCAATGTCTGAAGTATTGGTGCAACACCTCAAACAGTAAAACAGTGAAAAAAACACACAAAAATGATTCACACCAGGTTACAAAAAATTGCTTAATTTAATAAATAGAAAACCAAAATGACAAAAATCCAATAAATAGATCTAGAGATAGGCAACTTTAAACAATTAAGTGAAAATAACGCAAAGAAATGCAAAGCAAAAACTGTGGCTATCTGGTTCTGCCGGGTCGGGAAAAGGTCACAAGTTCAGGCTGCACGCAGATACCCACCTGAGTCAGCTGAACACAGTACCTTAAATCCTTGTGTGCTATTTGCTCTGCATTGCTCTGCGAGGCTTTGCATCGTCCGGCGTCGGTTCAAAGAAGCTGTGCAGCTAATCTTTACGGGGCTTAGAGCTGCTTTGCATTGATCCTGGGGAGCTGTGCGGCGAGACTTTGAGGGGCTTGGGGTTGCTTCATATTGATCCAAGGGAGCAGCGTGGCAAGGATTTACATGGCTTGGGGTCACTGTGCATCAGTTCTGATGGACTGGCAGCTGCCTGGCAAGGCTTTGCAAGGCTACATGCTGCTCGGTGTTGATTCCAGAGGCTGGCAGCTGCATGGCAAGGCTTTACAGGGCTTTGAGTTGGTTCTGATGAGGACCACAGAAGTCAAAGCACCTTAGGGTTACTTCCAAGGGTCCAGGACAGGGGTGGCACCACTAAGCAGGCTAGACTTACAGATGGCAGAGTCCAGGTGCTGTAGCAGGTGAGTTGGAAGTCTCTTGTGCCCCTCAGACTTCAGAAAACAGAAGGCAAACCAGCAAGTCCTTGGAGGCACTTTGGCTCTGGAATGGAGAGATGCAGGATCCAGTCCTTCTCACTCCTAGTGGCAACAGGGTAGCAGGTAGCATATCATCATCAGTAAAACAGGAGTCCAGCAGAGTAGCAGTTCAGCAGCATAGCAGCCCTTCTTCCCGAAAGAGTATCCACAGGCCCAGAAGTGTACTTAGTTGGTGATGTCAGACATTTTTATACACACTGTGGGGAAGGCATCAAGGAGGGCCTTTGACATACATACACAAGGTCACCCCTAACCTGCCCTGGCTCCAGACACACTACGGGGGCTATGCAGCTCTTTGTGCGGAGACATACAAGTGTCAGCTCCTCCCACCTATCCTTCCTAGGATGATCCCTCAAAATGTTACTGGCCCATTAGGTTGTGAATGGCCCATCAATCACACCTCAGCTCCCTTGGTGAGTGACTGTGTAGAGGGAATACACAAATCCCAAATGCCACCCACACCATACTTGCATTGGAGACAGGCAAGGGCACACAGGATTTAAGAGTAGAATAACGCCAGATTTCGAAAAGTGGCATTTTTAAAGTTGTAATTATAAATCTAACTTTACCATTGAAGAGGATGTATCATTACAAGTCCATAGTACCAAACATGACTATTATTCTACATCTTAATTAGAATTACACCTAACACAGGTATCAAGGAATCTCCAATGGTATCCCATGAGTAGTGAAAATTAATTTGGGACATGTAAAACTGAAAAGTATATGTTCTGCCTTTTACTTACACCGTACCCTACCTATGGGCTATCTAGGGCCTACCTTAGGTGTGACGTACATGCAATACAAGGGGAGTTTCAAGGCTTAGCAAGGGGCTATGCCAAGTCAACATAGCAGTGAATCTGCACATAGAGACTCTGCTGTGACAGGCCTGAGACATGTTTAGAGGGATACTTAAGTGGGTGGAACAATCTGTGCTGCAAGCCCACTAGTAACATTTAATTTACAGGCATTGGGCACATCTATTGCTCTTTTCTAAGGAATATAAGTAAATTCAATATGAAAATAGTTGATACAATGTTACTATGTTTAGGGACATGAGCACATGCACTGTAGCGCTGGTTGTCAGTGGTAAAGTGCCCAGAGACCTAACTCAACAAAACCAGGTCAGCCAAAACTTATGCAAAACAAGCAAAAGGTTTGCTGGAAGACCCCCCTAAACTTCATTACTTATATCTTCTTCTGCATTCTCTAGGCACTCAGTTTTCTTTTTCAAATGGTGTACCTTCATTGAGCCTGTGTACCTTCATTGAGTCTGTGTCAATTGCAAACACTAACTCACTTTCCTGTAAGTAACTATCTTCAGTACTGGAAGTATGTTTCCACTTCCCCCTGGTGTCTAGTGGCCATTTCTGCTGCCCGATCGCATCCCCCGAGGGCCGGTACATGGACGTAATGGTTACGTCCATGGCGCCACAGGACGCAGCCATGGACGTAACCATTACATCCATGGCGATGAAGGGGTTAAATTGTATTTGAAATATTGACCTGGACCTCCGAGGATTGATTGTAGAGGCCCAGATCCACGACCAGCACCTTGAGACCCTCACAGGTGAGTAGTAACGTTTTACAAAAAATGATTGATTTGATTGAGGATTTCCCTCAGCTATCAAGGCGATGAACAGGATAATGCTTTTGGAGCACTTTGTGGACATAGAAGTGCAGGAAATACAGGTCACAGAATGCATGATATGCACTCACACATAAGGGGTCATTACGACCCTGGCAGACGGATGTAATTTGGGGAAAGGTACTACCAACAGGCTGGCAGTACCTTTTCCCAAATTATGACATTGGCGGTTTGGCTCAAGCCAAACCACCAATGTACCACTCCGTCCTCCAGGGTGGTAACAGACTCTGGGCTGGAGACTTTGGTCTCCAGCCAGGCAGCCGTCACAATCCCACCCTCGGGATTATGACCACCCCTACCGCCATGGCTTTCTTGCAAATCTGCCGCCCCAAAAACCATGGCGGTAGGCACTATCAGTGCCAGGGAATTCCTTCCCTGGCACTGATAGGGGTCTCCCCCGCCCCCTTTCCCAGAGCCCTCCCCTGCCCTCCCACTCCCGACCCCCCCGACATCCACACACCCACACGCGCACACATACACACTCATACACACACGCATGCACCCCGCAACACACACTAACATGCATTATAGCACATGTGCATTCACAACACACAACATACACGTACACTCACATTCATTCATTCACACACGCATTCCACGTGACTCATACCCGCATTCACGCATAAAAAACCACACACACACACCCACATACAACACCCACACACAACACTCCCCACACCCCTCTCCTGTCGGAGAACCCGACTTACCTGCTTGCAGGGGGTCCCCCGGCAGGAGACGGGCTGCAGCGCTGCTGCCAGCAGCAGCGTCCATCAGCAGAACACCACCAGGCCGTATAATGGCTCATGATACGGTAGGCAGTGTTTTGCTGGCATGGCGCTGCTGCTGGCAGCAGTGCCACCTTACCGCCGTCCACCGCCATGACGGTCAACGGAATACCTCCAGCCTTCTGGCGGTATTCCGTCGATGGTCATAATGCGGTTGGCGGCTGGTAGCCACGGCAACGGTATGTTGGTGGCCGTCGCCGTGGCGGTAGGCGGCATTTGCTGCCTGTGTCATAATGAGGCCCATGGAGTATAAGCTGCTCTCTTGTGAGGTGGTTTCATGGGTAACAAAATTCTCAAACTTAGCAGGTATGTACTCACACCACTTGCTAACCCTAAATTAATCATACCTGCCCAGGAAAAATCCTGAATGTAATTTGAAGACACTCCTGTCAGAAGCTCTACTGTATAATGTGTTGCAGTTATAAAGACCATAAATGAATACTTCAGATTCAACCTCCATATAGCAGAAACCCACAGTATAATATGGAGCACATGCAACACATACATTTGTTGAGAATGCATATCTAAACAAACAGGTATTCTAAACTCCATTCAAAAGAGCCTATATAAAATGGAGTCTGAGCTGGTTTAACTTGAAAAGGGCTATGCACAGACCTGAGCTAACAGGACATAAAGTTTTATCTATCTCAAGCTCAAAAGCATCTGGATATGGCTGACAGGGAAGTTTAATACTTAGGAAAATATGCTGTTGCAAGGTCTTATGTAAGACCCGGGGAGAATGCCAACATCAATGATATTCGGCCAAAGTGATCAGAAGAGATTATATGAAGCACTGAA
The DNA here is from genome assembly GCF_031143425.1 of Pleurodeles waltl. Classification (NCBI taxonomy): domain Eukaryota; kingdom Metazoa; phylum Chordata; class Amphibia; order Caudata; family Salamandridae; genus Pleurodeles; species Pleurodeles waltl. The sequence goes on from NC_090440.1 coordinate 146,299,625, forward strand.
ACAGCAGATGAACAGATTCCACATGACACCCCAGGAGTAGCCGATAACCTCATATCATGAAAATCTATATGCATCATAAAAAACTAGCCGAAACAAAAGAAATTGAGAAATACCTAAACAGACTGATGAATGGAGAAGTGCTGGAACTATGTTGCTGGTACCACTGTCCCAGGAAGAAATACAAAAAGCTATGAAAGACATGTCTAACGGCCATGCTCTTGTGCTGACAGTCTGACTGTACATCTTTGTAAAGAATATATACATACAGAGGCACACAACACCATCACACATATACATCCACGCACAAAACACCACACACCCCTAAACATCACCCCACACATCACAACACACAACACCTCACACTTCACCCACACCACCGAATGGCACCGCAAAGACACCCCAGGTTTTCTGAGGAGGAGCTCAGGGTCATGGTGGAGGAAATCATCCGGGTAGAGCCCCTGACACTAGCCTGGACGACGAATTGCCCACCACCTCTGCCGGCACTAGTGGACAGGAGGCACCACCACAGGACCACAACACCAGCACCCCACCCCCTGCAGATGGAGAACAACCCCGCAAGCGGTCCCTGGGATCCAGGACAAAGACAGAGAACAATGCCAAGACCCCCGCCAAGAAATGGGACCACCCTGATTGTCATCCTTCTGTCCCACTTTGTCACCCTGTTCATCCATCAACTGCCCCAGCTCAACTTCCTATTCCCCTTTGGACAATGCACCTGTGAGACAAATAGACTGGACTCCGCCATGGACATTTCTCCACCATCACCCCTGACCATTTTACAACCCCCTATACTATTTTGTACTTGAATAAACACCCTTAAATCACAAAACTATCTGGAGTCAGTCTGTGCTTTCACAAATGTGTATTTGCAATAACTGAGGGAAATAGCAATATCCATTGTATTGTCAACATACCTATGTCACACGGCTCTAGTCCATGAGGGAACATAGCAGAGATCACACAGTGGGACCCATATCTGTGAAATCGAAAGGGAAAGTGACAAATCAGGGTCCATACACTGGGTGAAAGTGACAGACAGATGAGAGGTAGAACAAGTGTATGAGATGTAGCAGCCTGTGATGTCTTCTTACCTGTGTATCACTGGGAGTATTGATGAATCACTGTGTTTCTGTTGTCGATATCCTCTTCTTCTGCTTCCTCTTCTTCACTGTCCACAGGCTCCACAGCTGCCCCAACACCACCTTCAGGACCATCCTCCTGCAGAAAAGGCACCTGTCTTCGCAAAGCCAAGTTGTGCAGCATACAGCAGGCCACGATGATCTGGCACACCTTCTTTGGTGAGTAGAATAGGGAACCATCTGTCATATGGAGGCACCTGAACCTGGCCTTCAGGAGGCCGAAGGTCCTCTCTACAACCCTCCTAGTTTGCCCATGTGCCTCACTGTAGCGTTCCTCTGCCCTTGTCTTGGGACTCCTCACTGGGGTCAGTAGCCATGACAGGTTGGGGTAGCCAGAGTCACCTGCAAATGTTGAGGGACAACTGTTAGACACACACTAGCCCTTAGGGACAACCCAGACAACTATTCACACTGTATAGGGTCCATGTCCTCACCTAATAGCCACACACGGTGCCTCTGGAGTTTCCCCATCACATAAGGGATGCTGCTATTCCTCAGAATGTAAGCGTCATGCACTGAGCCAGGAAATTTGGCATTCACATGGGAGATGTACTGGTCGGCCAAACACACCATCTGCACATTCATCGAATGGTAACTCTTCCGGTTTCTGTACACCTGTTCACTCCTGCGGGGGGGACCAAGGCCACATGTGTCCCATCAATGACACCTATGATGTTGGGGATATGTCCCAAAGCATAGAAGTCACCTTTCACTGTAGGCAAATCCTCCACCTGAGGGAACACGATGTAGCTGCGCATGTGTTTCAGCAGGGCAGACAACACTCTGGACAACATGTTGGAGAACATAGGCTGGGACATCCCTGATGCTATGGCCACTGTTATCTGAAAAGACCCACTTACCAGGAAATGGAGTACTGACAGCACCTGCACTAGAGGGGGTATCCCTGTGGAATGGCGGATAGCTGACATCAGGTCTGGCTGCAACTGGGCACACAGTTCATGGATTGTGGCACGGTCCAGTCTGTAGGGGACTCTTCCATTGTCGACAGGTCCACCAGCGGTCTGTACAGCGGAGGATGCCAACATCTCCTCACCTGCCCCAGTGGACATGCTCTATGGAGGAGAACAACGAGCAGAGGGTCAGCCAACACTGAGGTAAGAAAGCACAACTTTGTTGCACAAAATTTTCAGTCCGCTATTGACCCGTCTTAGTGGGTATACAAGGCCTAGATATGTGTGACGCAATTAAAAATTATGCCATGTGGCCCCCTGAAATGGCGGCTGCCTGACCTGTAAGGTGGGACAATCTGATATGAGGTAACTGCGCTGGAATTGTACACTGTTGCGGTAGGCGGTCGAAGACCGCAGCGCAATCCTGCATTGGTTAACATTGGGGCCCATGGGTCCGAGGAGCCAATGACGATGTACGCCGGCGGTGACGGTACGTACCGCCGCGGATGTCACCGCCCTTTTATATCCGTTCACTCACTTGATACCTGATCTTCGACAGGAGAGGACCTACACTGCAAGTGCTGCTGTGACCTCAGTCTGGAAGCGACAATGGCTCAAGTCTCTGGGGAAAGGGACCCTGCCTTCACCACGGAGGAGTTGGAGAAACTAGTGGATGGGGTCCTCCTCCAGTACACGCTACTCTACGGTCCTCCAGAAAAACAGGTAAGTACACTGTGAGCATGCTGTATGGGCACTGCCTGTGTGGAGTGGTGTGGATGTAAGATACGGGGGAGAATGAGGTGTGCATGAAACGACAGTGAGTGTATGTGCGTCATGGCAAGGGTAGGAACGCGGGCCAATGACGGTTATATCTTCTCCTTTTCCCTTGTACTATTCCTGTAGGTCAGCCCACACCAGAAGAAGGATATTTGGCGTGCCATCGCCAAGGAAGTCCAGACCCTGGGGGTCCACCACAGACGGAGCACCCAATGCTGGAAAAGATGGGAGGACATTCACCACTGGAGCAAGAAGACGGCGGAGGCCCAGCTGGGGATGGCCTCCCAACGTGGGAGAGGTGCCAGTCGCACCATGACCCCCCTGATGTTCCGGATCCTGGCGGTGGCGTACCCAGAGTTGGATGGGTGCTTGAGAGCATCACAGAAGCCACAAGGGGGTGAGTACACCCTCATTCAGCTGAATCAGCGTGCATTGGAGGTGTCTGGGTGGGGGAGGTGGGCTGTCGGTACCACTAGGCCAGGGTCAGCTTTGTAGGCAAGGTTCCTTCGTAAGGCAGGCCATTTGGCACCCCACCCCACCCCACCAGTGTTAAGAGCCAACTACACCTAGTCAGGATCCTGTGACGTCCATGTGTGCAGCAATTGGGCATAGGCCTTGTACCCCATGGTCCTGTGATTAATGATCATTGTGATTAATGAGGGAACTCTAAGTGCATGGCGTAGTGCAGAGGGCTGCTGTGTCTGTAGTGTCCGCCAACTGTAGCGGTATTGCATGCACTGAACATGCCTTTCTTCTGTCTTCCCCCCCCTTTATGTGGTCTCCCTGTTCTTTTATGCAATAGCATCATCAGGCGGGGGAGCAGTGGCATCGGAGCAGGAGGGAGCTGCATCCCACATGGCCCTGGAGGGCGAGACAATGGACTCTTAATTCATCAGTGGGACGGAGGGCGAAGGGAGCTCCACGGCGGGGACAGGAGCTGGGACCAGCGAGACAGACTCCTCCTCTGATGGGAGCTCCATTGCAGTGGTGGGCCCCTCTCTGCCCCCTGCATCTACAGGTACAGCCGCCACCCCCCCACCAGCTCTGCCCTCCCAGCAGCCCCTCAGCGTGTGCCCCGTGGCCGCTCACCCAGGAGGATGGGCATCTCCTTCGCCCCAGGCACCTCAGCCCCTGCCCCTGTCAGCCCTGCTGCCCTCAGTGATGAGGCCATTGACCTCCTGAGATCCCTCACTGTTGGGCAGTCTACCATTCTGAATGCCATCCAGGGTGTAGAGAGGCAGTTGCAACAGAAAAATGCATACCTGGAGGGCATTCATTCTGGTCAGGCAGCCCAACAGCGAGCTTTTAAGACTCTGGCCTCAGCACTGATGGCAGCCATTGTCCCTGTGTCCAGCCTCCTCCCTCCAACTTCCTCCACCCAGCCCCAATCCCCTGTACCTCAGCCTATCCCAAGCACACCATCAGACCAGCATTTACACACCTCAACACACAAGGGTAGCTCTGGCAAACATAAGCACCACACATCCCACAGGCACTCACACAAGCATCATACCCATGCACACATACAAACATCCACTGCCTCCACTGTGTCCCCCTCCTCCTCGTCTCCCTCCTCCCCCCTGTCACGTCTCTACTCACACCTGCATGCACTACATCTTCAGCCACTACGTCCATCACCAGCACGCCCATCACCACACACTGCTCACGTGCACTCACCACCCCCACTTCCATTCACACATCCCCTGTGTCCTCTCCCAGTGTGTCTGTGAGCCCACCTCCCAAAGTACACAAATGCAGTCACACACCCACCCAACAGCCATCCACCTCACAACAGCCTCCAGCCCATGCGCCTCCAACCAAAGTCAGCAAACGTACACCTCCTACAACCACTACCTCTTTCTCCACTCCCAAACCACCTCCATCTACCCGTCCCAGTGTGTCAAAAAAACTTTTCCTCTGAAATGTTGACCTCTTCCCTACACCTCCCCCACCCCTCCTGTCCCCTAGGGCACGCCTTTCCAGGTCCCAACCCATCACCTCAGCCACCACATCACCGGGAACAGTGGTGCCAGCAGTAACCGCTGCCAAGGACACCGCCGCCACCAGCACCGCTTCCCAGGACACCACTGCCACCAGCACCGCTGCCAAGGACACCGCCGCCACCAGCACCGCTGCTGAGGACACCGCCGCCACCAGCACCGCTTCCCAGGACGCCGCCACCACCAGCAGGCTCACTGAGCCACTCACCAGCACTGCAGGCCCATGAGCGCCGCAAGCACCGCCGCTACTGAGGCCGCAACAAGGACCGCCAGCAGCCACGCCGCATCATGTGTCAGTGGCACCACCGCTGACATGGCTGCCATCCCCAGTGGTCAGTCGTACGAAGCTGGTGGTCCGTTTCAGGGGCCTGGATAGCTTTCATGTAGGCCCACCGTCAGTGGAGAAAGGCATCCACTACCTCAGTCCTTGGCAGGATGAAGCACTCTGGGCACAAAGCCCCCTCTAGAACCAGTGGAGAAAGGCATCCACTACCTCTGTCCTTGGCAGGTTTAAGCACTCTGGGCACAAAGCCCCCTCCAGAACCAGTGGAGAAAGGCATCCACTACTTCAGTCCTTGGAAGGATGAAGCACTCTGGGCACAAAGCCTTCCAGATCCAGTGGAGAGTTATATCCACTACCTCAGTCCTTGGCAGGATGAAGCACTCTGGGCACAAAGCCCCCTCCAGAACCAGTGGAGAAAGGCATCCACTTGAGAGACTGTGGCTTTGCACTCCCCAGGATAAAGCAGCGGGCAAACCACCCACTGTAAAGGCTTGTGAGACTGTGGCTTTGCACTCCCCAGGATTCAGCAGTGGGCAAACCACCCACTGTAAAGACTTGTGAGACTGTGGCTTTGCACTCCCCAGGATGCAGCAGTGGGAAAACCACCCAATGTAAAGACTTGTGAGACTGTGGCTTTGCACTCCCCGGGATACAGCAGTGGGCATCTATCTTCCCTTCCCCCTGAGGTGCCTGTTTTATTTCGATCTGATGCCCCTGCAGTGTTCTCTCCGTTTTGGCCGGGTATCTTGTTTGGGCCTCGCCCATGCATTTGGTTTTGATGAGGACCACAGAAGTCAAAGCACCTTAGGGTTACTTCCAAGGGTCCAGGACAGGGGTGGCACCACTCGGCAGGCTAGACCTACAGATGGCAGAGTCCAGGTGCTGTAGCAGGTGAGTTGGAAGTCTCTTGTGCCCCTCAGACTTCAGAAAACAGAAGGCAAACCAGCAAGTCCTTGGAGGCACTTTGGCTCTGGAATGGAGAGATGCAGGATCCAGTCCTTCTCACTCCTAGTGGCAACAGGGTAGCAGGTAGCATATCATCATCAGTAAAACAGGAGTCCAGCAGAGTAGCAGTTCAGCAGCACAGCAGCCCTTCTTCCCGAAAGAGTATCCACAGGCCCAGAAGTGTACTTAGTTGGTGATGTCAGACATTTTTATACACACTGTGGGGAAGGCATGAAGGAGGGGCTTTGACATACATACACAAGGTCACCCCTAACCTGCCCTGGCTCCAGACACACTACGGGGGCTATGCAGGTCTTTGTGCGGAGACATACAAGTGTCAGCTCTTCCCACCTATCCTTCCTAGGATGATCCCTCAAAATGTTACTGGCCCATTAGGTTGTGAATGGCCCCTCAGCTCCCTTGGTGAGTGACAGTGTAGAGGGAATACACAAATCCCAAATGCCACCCATACCATACTTGCATTGGAGACAGGCAAGGGCACACAGGATTTAAGAGTAGAATAACGCCAGATTTCGAAAAGTGGCATTTTTAAAGTTGTAATTATAAATCTAACTTTACCATTGAAGAGGATGTATCATTACAAGTCCATAGTACCAAGCATGACTAATCTTCTACATCTTAATTAGAATTACACCTAACACAGGTATCAAGGAATCTCCAATGGTATCCCATGAGTAGTGAAAATTAATTTGGGACATGTAAAACTGAAAAGTATATGTTCTGCCTTTTACTTACACCGTACCCTGCCTATGGGCTATCTAGGGCCTACCTTAGGTGTGACGTACATGCAATACAAGGGGAGTTTCAAGGCTTAGCAAGGGGCTATAAATGCCAAGTCAACATAGCAGTGAATCTGCACATAGAGACTCTACTGTGACAGGCCTGAGACATGTTTAGAGGGATACTTAAGTGGGTGGAACAATCTGTGCTGCAAGCCCACTAGTAACATTTAATTTACAGGCATTGGGCACATCTATTGCTCTTTTCTAAGGAATATAAGTAAATTCAATATGAAAATAGTTGATACAATGTTACTATGTTTAGGGACATGAGCACATGCACTGTAGCGCTGGTTGTCAGTGGTAAAGTGCCCAGAGACCTAACTCAACAAAACCAGGTCAGCCAAAAATTATGCAAAACAAGCAAAAGGTTTGCTGGAAGACCCCCCTAAACTTCATTACTTATATCTTCTTCTGCATTCTCTAGGCACTCAGTTTTCTTTTTCAAATGATGTACCTTCATTGAGCCTGTGTACCTTCATTGATTCTGTGTCAATTGCAAACACTAACTCACTTTCCTGTAAGTAACTATCTTCAGTACTGGAAGTATGTTTCCACTTCCCCCTTGATAATAATACAAAAGTTTTCTTTTACTAAGTTGCACCTTTTGACAAAAAAAAATTCACAGTGAATTAATCAGTTTATTTAAACTTCTCATTCTCTTCAAAATGTGAATAAATTGCCTTCTCTTTAATGCAAAGGCTGTGTCTACTAGATGTTCCGATGCTGTTCTGGTTTTTACCATTTTCATGCTTCTCATAATATTAGACACTACTTTTCTATGAGAGAATTTCTGTCAAAGTTTTTAAACCTTTTTTTTTAAATCTGTTTGCATGGGCTCTTGTTTTTCTGGCATATTTCTTTTCTGAAAAATTATGCAATTTTCTTTTCAGTTGAGATATTTTCCATAGTAATATCATCTGCAGAATAAAGTTTACATGATGTTCATATTTCTTTAAGAATTACTTGGTTTGAATATTATTTTAATATTATTTTCTTTAACTGTATTTGTTTCAATTTTGGAGACTTTGTTGTAGTACTGTTGATTTGTCTTCTTTCTCTACTGCTGCTTAATTGGCATTTTCAATTGACTGCAAGCCCCACAGAGAAAAAAAAAACATCATTTATTTCTGCTTCTTAAAGAGTACTTACAAATACATCAATGTGTGTAGAAGGATTAAGCCAAAGACTAGGCTCTGTGTTACTACATTTCAATATGAGAAACATTCTGCATAGTACAGTTTAATCACAGAGTGATCTGATCTCGCACTACCCTCTAACAGCAGTCTCTCTAAGTGACAGTTCAAAATAGCTCATCTTTTGTGTACAAGAACCTTTGTACTTCCTGTGTTACATGGTTTTACAAAGAGCAAGCTGTCTACTGATATCTGTGAACAGTGTAAGGGGTTTGTGTAAAACACCTCAGGCAAACAGTAGCGCCCGTGCTACTACATTTTATCAGAGGAAAGATGGGGAATAGTAAAGATTCATTGAAAAGTTGACGTTTGTAATATCATTCTATACCATGGGTACTCACAAACTTTTTCTCGGGGGCCAAAATTGCAGTATGATTTGCGGCCGAGGGCCGCACTGAAGTGACAGCGGGGGTGAGGGGGTAGGGCTTAAAGGGGGCACAACCACCCGCCCCCTTTTTCTAAAAACATTGCTAAACAATGCTGCATTTTGAATCCAGGTATAACTACAAACCTACCCCAGTAACACACACAGTGAACACACACACAGCGCCATCTGCACACAGCGCCATCTGCTCTCACCCCTACCCCAGTAACACACACAGCGTACACACACAGCGCCATCTGCTCTCACCCCTACCCCAGTAACACACACAGCGCCGTCTGCACACAGCGCCATGTGCTCTCACCCCTACCCCAGTAACACACACAGCACCATACACGCACAGCGCCATCTGCTCTCACCCCTACCCCAGTAACACACACAGCACCGTCTGCACACAGCGCCATCTGCTCTCACCCCTACCCCAGTAACACACACAGCGCCATACACACACAGCGCCATCTGCACACAGCGCCATCTGCTCTCACCCCTACCCCAGTATCACGCACAGCGCCATTTGCACACAGCGCCATCTGCTCTCACCCCTACCCCAGTAACACACACAGCGCCATACACACACAGCGCCATCTGCACACAGCGCCATCTGCTCTCACCCCTACTCCAGTAACACACACAGTGCAGACACACAGAGCCATCTGCTCTCACCCCTACCCCAGTAACACACACACAGTGCACACACACTGCACCATCTGCTCTCACCCCTACCCCAGTATCACACACAGCGCCATCTGCTCTCACCCCTACCCCAGTAACACACACACACAGCGCACACACACTGCGCCATCTGCTCTCACCCCTACCACAGTATCACACACAGCGCCATCTGCTCTCACCCCTACCCCAGTAACACACACACACAGCGCACACACACTGCGCCATCTGCTCTCACCCCTACCCCAGTATCACACACAGCGCCATCTGCTCTCACCCCTACCCCAGTAACACACACACACAGCGCAATCTGCCCTCACCCCTACCCCAGTAACACACACACTACATTAAAAACAAATAAATAAATAACCAAAGAGCCTTACCTGCCTCAATAAAGCACTGTAAAGATGCCACAAATGTACAACGGCAGGCAGGCGGGCGGGCGGGCGGCAGACGTGGAGACAGTGACAGGAAGCAGACAAAAAAGCCCCGTAAAAGTTAGCTGCGAGCGCTAACTTTTAAGGGGCTTTGGCTTCCCACCACTAGCCAGGATCGTCAAGGAAATGTCATAACTAATGGCCGCAGTACGTAAACATAGAGGAGGGCCGCAGGAGCATGCACGAAGTAGCCACTATTGCGCATGCTCCCGCGGCCCTCTTCTATGTTTATGTACTGTGTCCATTATTATATGCCGTTTCTCGGATGTGTCCGCGGGCTGCCAAGATAGGTCCGTGGGGCCGCTGGCGGCCCGCGGGCCGTACTTTGAGTAACGTTGTTCTATACAGAGTGATTAGCTCACTTGTATCAGAACATTCCCTCTCTACTAATAGATCTGTAGAGGCTATAGTTAAGTTGTAAAAGAGTTTGTGATTACTTCACCCCTGCACAAAAGTGTCTCTTCTGAGAGAACATGGCTTATGAATAGGGTTACAGACACCGAGGACTATACTGATACCTATGAAGAGAGCAAAGTTAGTGTAGTTGGTTTTTGACAAGCATTAGGACCTCACCTATCAGATTTAATCAGGCCACACTATGGTTGTTGTACTTTTTCATGGAAGAGTAACTCCTTGTTATACAAGCGCATACAGAGTGAATGGTCCACATTTATAAGTGCATCATCTCTCCTGACAGCCTTGTACAGATTACACAATTGGTGTGAAGGGTTAAGAAACAGACCCATGTGTCTTAACAGATGTTTTCTCAGACTGCACAGTGTGTTTATTTCATATCAGAAAGAGACATGTGTGTACTGACAGTTCTGGAGAGGATAAGGGATGTATGTTGAAGAATCTATGCAAACACTATTACTACACTTTGACAATCCACAGGTTCTGCGTGGTTCAATTTCAGGAGAGAGGGGCTTCTTTTCTTATACATTTATATGGGCTAAATGCTTCTTTTTATGACAATATAGCATCTCTGGTGAGATATCTCTTCTCAGTGAGGAATGGTTGTAAGAGGATTTACTGAGAAAGTAATGCTCTCTAAAGATGTTTTTGTTACTGAATAGTATAGGAAGACCACCCTCTCTAATGTTTCCTCTGAAGAAAATAAACAGTCTACGTAGAAGCAGTCAGAGAAAAAATAGACCTGTGCACACCATTTCAGCATGCTATACATTCTGCATGGCAGAGATTCATCAAACAGTAACAGTAAAGGGTTAGTGTACAAACTTTTGGAAAACGTTAGATCCTCTGATTCCAGATTCAAATTAGGTGCACATTAGTTGTGGTACTTTTTAATGAAAGATCAACTCCCTGTTATACAAGCCCATACATAGTTCATTGTTCAGATTTATATTAGCACACCATCTGTCCTTACAGCCCTGTGCAGGTCAGACAGTGGATTTGAAGGGTTTGGCTTTCTCTTCACTAAGACCCAGCTCTAGGCGAACATGGATAGGCAGTACACTGTGGGCAAGGAAAGGCCTCTGTGCCAACACCTCTTCCCAGAGCAACAGGGATACATTGTAGTGTCTTGGAAGGCATTAGCCTGTTTGTTAACACATGTCACCAGGTTGAGAAGTATCTATGGTAGGCTTGAATAAAAACCTACCTCTCTGCTCATATATCTTCCCATGCTGACAGGCATACATAGTAGGCTGTGGGGAGGCAGTGATCTTTCTGCTGAATAAGTTTACATGGTAGAATGTGGAGATAGACTGGCCCTTCTCCTGTGACATGTCTCTTGGATGATGGGCGTGTAAATTAGGGTGTGAAAAAGAGAATATCTTTCTGGTCACAGCTCTTCCCAATATATTAGATGTACAAGTAAGGTGTGAGAGGTAAATTACCTCTATGCTAAGAAGTCTGTCTTACATAACACTTATAAAGACTAGGGTATAACACTCTTCTCTGTCAGTCAGACTTCTCCACAGAATAACCCATGTATGTAGAAGGCTGTGGGTAGAGGCTTCTCTCTCTGCTTATATCTCTCTTCAAGGTGATCAATTTCCATAGTAGGGTAAAGAAATAGACTATCCTCTCTGCTGACAATGGTGTCTTGGAGAACTGCTGTGCATATTTAAATATCAGGACTGACTCAGCTTTCCCTCAAGTATCTCCCTATGAGGACAGGCATGTGTAGTCGAGTGTAGACCTCACTTGTGAAACATATTTCCAGAGTCTCAAGCATACGTGGTAAGGTGAAAAACAATTGCCCACTTTGCTAACACATTTGCCCATCAATCACACCTCAGCTCCCTTGGTGAGTGACTGTGTAGAGGGAATACACAAATCCCAAATGCCACCCATACCATACTTGCATTGGAGACAGGCAAGGGCACACAGGATTTAAGAGTAGAATAAAGCCAGATTTCGAAAAGTGGCATTTTTAAAGTTGTAATTATAAATCTAACTTTAGCATTGAAGAGGATGTATCATTACAAGTCCATAGTACCAAGCATGACTAATCTTCTACATCTTAATTAGAATTACACCTAACACAGGTATCAAGGAATCTCCAATGGTATCCCATGAGTAGTGAAAATTAATTTGGGACATGTAAAACTGAAAAGTATATGTTCTGCCTTTTACTTACACCGTACCCTGCCTATGGGCTATCTAGGGCCTACCTTAGGTGTGACGTACATGCAATACAAGGGGAGTTTCAAGGCTTAGCAAGGGGCTATAAATGCCAAGTCAACATAGCAGTGAATCTGCACATAGAGACTCTACTGTGACAGGCCTGAGACATGTTTAGAGGGATACTTAAGTGGGTGGAACAATCTGTGCTGCAAGCCCACTAGTAACATTTAATTTACAGGCATTGGGCACATCTATTGCTCTTTTCTAAGGAATATAAGTAAATTCAATATGAAAATAGTTGATACAATGTTACTATGTTTAGGGACATGAGCACATGCACTGTAGCGCTGGTTGTCAGTGGTAAAGTGCCCAGAGACCTAACTCAACAAAACCAGGTCAGCCAAAAATTATGCAAAACAAGCAAAAGGTTTGCTGGAAGACCCCCCTAAACTTCATTACTTATATCTTCTTCTGCATTCTCTAGGCACTCAGTTTTCTTTTTCAAATGATGTACCTTCATTGAGCCTGTGTACCTTCATTGATTCTGTGTCAATTGCAAACACTAACTCACTTTCCTGTAAGTAACTATCTTCAGTACTGGAAGTATGTTTCCACTTCCCCCTTGATAATAATACAAAAGTTTTCTTTTACTAAGTTGCACCTTTTGACAAAAAAAAATTCACAGTGAATTAATCAGTTTATTTAAACTTCTCATTCTCTTCAAAATGTGAATAAATTGCCTTCTCTTTAATGCAAAGGCTGTGTCTACTAGATGTTCCGATGCTGTTCTGGTTTTTACCATTTTCATGCTTCTCATAATATTAGACACTACTTTTCTATGAGAGAATTTCTGTCAAAGTTTTTAAACCTTTTTTTTTAAATCTGTTTGCATGGGCTCTTGTTTTTCTGGCATATTTCTTTTCTGAAAAATTATGCAATTTTCTTTTCAGTTGAGATATTTTCCATAGTAATATCATCTGCAGAATAAAGTTTACATGATGTTCATATTTCTTTAAGAATTACTTGGTTTGAATATTATTTTAATATCATTTTCTTTAACTGTATTTGTTTCAATTTTGGAGACTTTGTTGTAATACTGTTGATTTGTCTTCTTTCTCTACTGCTGCTTAATTGGCATTTTCAATTGACTGCAAGCCCCACAGAGAAAAAAAAAACATCATTTATTTCTGCTTCTTAAAGAGTACTTACAAATACATCAATGTGTGTAGAAGGATTAAGCCAAAGACTAGGTTCTGTGTTACTACATTTCAATATGAGAAACATTCTGCATAGTACAGTTTAATCACAGAGTGATCTGATCTCGCACTACCCTCTAACAGCAGTCTCTCTAAGTGACAGTTCAAAATAGCTCATCTTTTGTGTACAAGAACCTTTGTACTTCCTGTGTTACATGGTTTTACAAAGAGCAAGCTGTCTACTGATATCTGTGAACAGTGTAAGGGGTTTGTGTAAAACACCTCAGGCAAACAGTAGCGCCCGTGCTACTACATTTTATCAGAGGAAAGATGGGGAATAGTAAAGATTCATTGAAAAGTTGACGTTTGTAATATCATTCTATACCATGGGTACTCACAAACTTTTTCTCGGGGGCCAAAATTGCAGTATGATTTGCGGCTGAGGGCCGCACTGAAGTGACAGCGGGGGTGAGGGGGTGGGGCTTAAAGGGGGCACAACCACCCCGCCCCCTTTTTCAAAACATTGCTAAACAATGCTGCATTTTGAATCCAGGTATAACTACAAACCTACCCCAGTAACACACACAGTGCACACACACACAGCGCCATCTGCACACAGCGCCATCTGCTCTCACCCCTACCCCAGTAACACACACAGCGTACACACACAGCGCCATCTGCTCTCACCCCTACCCCAGTAACACACACAGCGCCGTCTGCACACAGCGCCATCTGCTCTCACCCCTACCCCAGTAACACACACAGCACCATACACGCACAGCGCCATCTGCTCTCACCCCTACCCCAGTAACACACACAGCACCGTCTGCACACAGCACCATCTGCTCTCTCCCCTACCCCAGTAACACACACAGCGCCATACACACACAGCGCCATCTGCACACAGCGCCATCTGCTCTCACCCCTACCCCAGTATCACGCACAGCGCCATCTGCACACAGCGCCATCTGCTCTCACCCCTACCCCAGTAACACACACAGCGCCATACACACACAGCGCCATCTGCTCTCACCCCTACCCCAGTAACACACACACAGTGCACACACACTGCACCATCTGCTCTCACCCCTACCCCAGTATCACACACAGCGCCATCTGCTCTCACCCCTACCCCAGTAACACACACACACAGCGCACACACACTGCGCCATCTGCTCTCACCCCTACCCCAGTATCACACACAGCGCCATCTGCTCTCACCCCTACCCCAGTAACACACACACACAGCGCAATCTGCTCTCACCCCTACCCCAATAACACACACACTACATTAAAAACAAATAAATAAATAACCAAAGAGCCTTACCTGACTCAATAAAGCACTGTAAAGATGCCACAAATGTACAACGGCAGGCAGGCGGGCGGGCGGCAGACGTGGAGACAGTGACAGGAAGCAGACAAAAAAGCCCCGTAAAAGTTAGCTGCGAGCGCTAACTTTTAAGGGGCTTTGGCTTCCCACCACTAGCCAGGATCGTCAAGGAAATGCCATAACTAATGGCCGCAGTACGTAAACATAGAGGAGGGCCGCAGGAGCATGCGCGAAGTAGCCACTATTGCGCATGCTCCCGCGGCCCTCTTCTATGTTTATGTACTGTGTCCATTATTATATGCCGTTTCTCGGATGTGTCCGCGGGCTGCCAAGATAGGTCCGTGGGGCCGCTGGCGGCCCGCGGGCCGTACTTTGAGTAACGTCGTTCTATACAGAGTGATTAGCTCACTTGTATCAGAACATTCCCTCTCTACTAATAGATCTGTAGAGGCTATAGTTTAGGTGTAAAAGAGTTTGTGATTACTTCACCCCTGCACAAAAGTGTCTCTCCTGAGAGAACATGGCTTATGAATAGGGTTACAGACACCGAGGACTATACTGATACCTATGAAGAGAGCAAAGTTAGTGTAGTTGGTTTTTGACAAGCATTAGGACCTCACCTATCAGATTTAATCAGGCCACACTATGGTTGTTGTACTTTTTCATGGAAGAGTAACTCCTTGTTATACAAGCACATACAGAGTGAATGGTCCACATTTATAAGTGCATCATCTCTCCTGACAGCCTTGTACAGATTACACAATTGGTGTGATGGGTTAAGAAACAGACCCATGTGTCTTAACAGATGTTTTCTCAGACTGCACAGTGTGTTTATTGCATATCAGAAAGAGACATGTGTGTACTGACAGTTCTGGAGAGGATAAGGGATGTATGTTGAAGAATCTATGCAAACACTATTACTACACTTTGACAATCCACAGGTTCTGCGTGGTTCAATTTCAGGAGAGAGGGGCTTCTTTTCTTGTACATTTATATGGGCTAAATGCTTCTTTTTATGACAATATAGCATCTCTGGTGAGATATCTCTTCTCAGTGAGGAATGGTTGTAAGAGGATTTACTGAGAAAATAATGCTCTCTAAAGATGTTTTTGTTACTGAATAGTATAGGAAGACCACCCTCTCTAATGTTTCCTCTGAAGAAAATAAACAGTCTACGTGGAAGCAGTCAGAGAAAAAATAGACCTGTGCACACCATTTCAGCATGCTATACATTCTGCATGGCAGAGATTCATCAAACAGTAACAGTAAAGGGTTAGTGTACAAACTTTTGGAAAACGTTAGATCCTCTGATTCCAGATTCAAACAAGGTGCACATTAGTTGTGGTACTTTTTAATGAAAGATCAACTCCCTGTTATACAAGCCCATACATAGTTCATTGTTCAGATTTATATTAGCACACCATCTGTCCTTACAGCCCTGTGCAGGTCAGACAGTGGATTTGAAGGGTTTGGCTTTCTCTTCACTAAGACCCAGCTCTAGGCGAACATGGATAGGCAGTACACTGTGGGCAAGGAAAGGCCTCTGTGCCAACACCTCTTCCCAGAGCAACAGGGATACATTGTAGTGTCTTGGAAGGCATTAGCCTGTTTGTTAACACATGTCACCAGGTTGAGAAGTATCTATGGTAGGCTTGAACAAAAACCTACCTCTCTGCTCATATATCTTCCCATGCTGACAGGCATACATAGTAGGCTGTGGGGAGGCAGTGATCTTTCTGCTGAATAAGTTTACATGGTAGAATGTGGAGATAGACTGGCCCTTCTCCTGTGACATGTCTCTTGGATGATGGGCGTGTAAATTAGGGTGTGAAAAAGAGAATATCTTTCTGGTCACAGCTCTTACCAATATATTAGATGTACAAGTAAGGTGTGAGAGGTAAATTACCTCTATGCTAAGAAGTCTGTCTTACATAACACTTATAAAGACTAGGGTATAACTCTCTTCTCTGTCAGTCAGACTTCTCCACAGAATAACCCATGTTTGTAGAAGGCTGTGGGTAGAGGCTTCTCTCTCTGCTTATATCTCTCTTCAAGGTGATGAATTTCCATAGTAGGGTAAAGAAATAGACTATCCTCTCTGCTGACAATGGTGTCTTGGAGAACTGCTGTGCATATTTAAATATCAGGACTGACTCAGCTTTCCCCCAAGTATCTCCCTATGAGGACAGGAATGTGTAGTCGAGTGTAGACCTCACTTGTGAAACATATTTCCAGAGTCTCAAGCATACGTGGTAAGGTGAAAAACAATTGCCCACTTTGCTAACACATTTGCCCCAGCTGCTAGCAGTGCATTGTGGAGTAGGGAGAGCCACTGTCATCTGTGTCAAGACCTGTCTCTTGTATGGTTTTTTTTTAGGTTTAAACTTTTTTTTATTTTTTTTAGTTACTTCAAACCATAACAATATTTTTTGTTACAGATACAATTTAAAATGAGATGCAATGTAGGTGCCACTGTGTTTTATAACAAAGTGCACATGAGTCAAGGGAAAATGCCTCCCCCATCCCACCCCACCCCACCCCCAATAACGATTGTCCAAGACACTGACGTAGATGTCTCCGTTAACAGGGCAGTAACTAATAATTGATTTATGGATGTATCAAATGAGTGCCATAGCCAAGAATTTAACCAGTCTGCAATTTAATTGTGGGTCATTAGGCGTATGCCTCGCTATTATAGCTCCCCTGCATTATTAACTGCATCTGTCATTAACAGCCTTTTTTAGTAACTTTGATCGAAGAGTGCGCAAATTAGGGCAAATACAGACGTGTTGGATGAAGTCGTCATTTTTGGCTTTACATAGTCTGCATTCCGTGGATCCACTCTAGGCCCATGTTGGCCGGCTTCTCAATGCTGGTGCCCAGCCAAAGAGCATGGCCATTAGTCTGCGTTTTATGTGCACAACATAGGGAATCCCGAGATATTCTGCTGATTTCAAGGCATCATAACTTTTAATCAACATCCACGCATGAGATCGAGCGCTGAAGTTGATTGTGTCTGTGTGTGGTGGCTTGAGTATAGTTTTACAGCTTTGTTTACAACCCTTTTAAAAGTATTGTATGCCGTATTTGTGGCCCATAGATTGGTCAAATCCAATTGTTTAATTGAATTTACCAAGTATTTACGATCAGCTGAAAGTGAATCACTGTACAGGGTTGCCCATAGAGCACCCTTTAGTGGGCCATCTTGTGTTTGCCATATCTTGAACCAACAAACATTTTATAGGGATTGATCTTCTGTCCAGATCTTGTTTTTGAGGCCAAATTCCAGGCAGATTTGTGCTCAAGGCGGGGAGGATGCTCTCGTATAATTTTAGTTGTTTGGTGTTTGTTTTCAAATGGGACCTGTTTGAAAATATTGGAGTCAAAGTTTGGGTTGAAATTAGCAATTGCGGCAAAGCTTGGGAATTTTGGTATGTTTTTGAGTTACTGGTGAATAAATGACTGGATGAAGGTCAAGAGGTCCAATTTGGAAGTTTTATTAATGTGCGTTTTACGCATGTTTGTGTTCTTTTTCTTTCAGGGTGTGTTCGTGTTTGACTAATATACAGGGCATTTGCGACTCATTAGTGTAGTGTTGGGAGTGTGAAAACACTTTAAATCGTTAATGTTAAGGTAGGTAGAAATTGAATTGCACTGTGGAGACATTTTTGTTGGGGTTATGATTTACAATGTTGAAGATTTAAACGAGCATAATCCATATTGATAAAAAGAGAGATGTAGGTGGAATGTTATGAAGTGAAAAGATTTGTGTGCAAGGACGAGGAGTGGGGAACCTTCGTAGGGCAATACAATCGAGTTGTTTGTGTTTCAATGAACTATTGATATATTTTGATTAATAGTAGGTGAGGTTGCCTGAGATTTATGTGAGGTTTAGTTTCATTTACAAGTGGCACTTCTATTGGTAACTAAGTAAGTCACATGATTAAGGGAAATATGGCACGGTATGAAGTAAATGAGGATGTAGAAACCTCTTTTCCTTTTATTGTGGTTTTATTTTTACATTATAGAAATAATGAGCTAATGACAGGTCACATCAAGTCTGATGTCAGGAGTGGAAGACTCCGTTTTGCAAGAAGGTGGAGGTAATTTTCGATTTAAGGTGATCAGAGAATTATATTCTATGGAGATGGAGATGCTTGTAGAGAGGTAATACCTACGTAGTAGGGAATGATGTAAGTCTGTGATGCTGTGAGACTTCAGTATATGACAATGAAAGTGCAATAGGATGTCCAACTAATTAGTCAGGATGTTCTCATTTGTGACAATATATCACTACAGTATGTGATCTAAATAATATGAAAAGTTTGCTTTACGTGTGGTTTGATAATGGAACATGACTATCTGTAAATGCCTGGGAAAATGAACCACATGTTTTATTTTAATTTCGTAGGGCTAGGTTCTAAATGTAACTACTGTAATAGTATTGTGTGCTTACAGATGTTATAATGTGAGAGTAAGATCATATTTGCTGTATGGTTGAAAAGGTGATCTCCATGTTGTATTTTAATTCGTGTTTTCCGCCCTAAAGAAGCAGCATTCATCGCAGCGAAACACGTGTGAGCTGAAAGTTCTTGGGCTTATGCATTTAATGACAACTGCAATTTTCAAGAAAAGCTGGAAACTTTGGGTGTCATTTAGTAGATGTAAAAGATGTAAAGGTAGTAAACAACAGTCTAGGACAGTGATTCCCAACCTGTGGTCTGCGGACCTCCAGGGGTCCGTGACACATTACCAGGGGGTCCGCAGGCCTGGGGAGGAAGGAACCTCTCCAGCTGGGGCCTCTGTCAAACGTGCATATTTTCATATTTATTACTTCCTTTGTACGGCAGTTATAAAAGAACGTTAACGTTCCTTGTACATCCAGCAGCTTTCAAAATAAAAGCATCAAGATAACTCTGTATCAGGCAAAGAACAGTATTTTATGTGCACAGCATGGGTTACTGCTTTTGCCACGGAGATTCATTTGTTACTGTGCAGTTCCTAAATTACAATAGTAATCTAGCACTGAGCAATGAACTGCCATCAAAGAGCTGCATGAAAACTGTATGGTACATGTTAGAAAGTTCTGTTTTTTCCCCAGTCTTTCATTTTCCCTATGCTGCTAAAAAGGTTTTGCTTGCCAAGAAGTACATTCTTATTATTAAAGTCAATACTAACCACTGTGTTGTGTTCTGCATCCTGAGTTTGTGCTTCTCCAGACCAAGCACTCTTAGAAAATGCCTAACAGTGTGGATGACATGGGAATCCTATAACATGTTCTCCCCTGTAAAGTTCTCCGAAACCCTACACTGGTATGAGAAGTGCTATAAAACAAATCCCTGGCACTGATAGTGCCTACCGCCATGGTTTTCGTGGTGGTAAGTTTGGCACGAACACCATGGCGGTAGGCCAGGCTGTAATCCCGAGGTTGGGATTGTGGCGGCCGCCGGGCTGGAGACTGAAATCTCCAGCCCAGTGGCCATTACCACCCTGGCGGTCGGTGTGTTAAAGTGGCAGTCTTGCATGGCGGTTACCGCCAGGGTCATATTCCCATTTATTTTACCGCCGGCCTGTTGGTGGTATTAACACCGCTTTAACACCGACCGCCAGGGTTGTAATGACGGCCTAAATCTGTTAATATTATTTAATTTTCTAAGCAGTTGTGGACCCCCTGATGATGCTTTGCAGACCCCCAAGGGTCCATGGACCACAGGGTGGGATCCACTGGTTTAGGCCGAGCTGAGTACTGTTGATCATCTCTAGAATTTCCCACCTGGTTATCGGCAACCAGCGGGAGTTCACTTTTGTCTGTGGTATAAAAAAGGGTATGAACCCTCCAGTGTTTACCTGAGCACCGGTGAACTGTCTGAATTCTTCTGGAATGTCCTTGTACTGAGCCCACCCACAATAATCAGCAGTTCTTTTCTTTCGAGTCTGAAGCAACAGTGTTGTTTTCTTCTGTTTCAGATGTTGGAACAAATCAGACAGGTCTTCTCCAGGGATGACCAGTGTTGAAGTGTGCACAGTAAATAGGGAGCAGAGGCCAGGCCATCCGGGGACGAGCTGAGCATAAGCAAATTCTCCACACTGCCAGTAATAGTCCATCAGCATGGAGGTGTCCCATTGCATGTCTGGTACACACAGTATTGCTCCACAATATTCAATTGTGCCGAGAGGAATTGTCCCTTTGCCTCTGAAACATAATGAATATAGTGTGAGTTTCCGTACTGTTAGAAGTTGCCTCTTCCCTTCCAACCACCTGTACCTATCTATTTCAGTGTACCAGATTTCTTGGTTTGGGTATCTATGCTGGCATTTAACCCTCCCCCATGAGACTCATTTCCCCTTGTATCACTGAGATAGATGGCCCTGCAGAGGAACTTTATGTCTGGGTTCTACTTGTTATTAAAGAATGCTGCCCCAGACACTCAGGGCCACCCTGGGACCACAGACGGAGATGGAAGTGAACATGTTTTTGCACGGGTGCAGTGGTTTTGCTACTTCCAAGAACCTTTTTTCTGGTAAGTTTTTGGGGTCAAATAGTGTCCTCCCCTATTGTGCCCTGCCTGTTCATCCTGTCTAGCTGGGTTTAAATGTCACTAGGCTCGGTGTAAAGATACAGTGAGGTGGGATTGGTCTCATATCCAGTGATGTTTATAACTATTCTGTGGGGTTCTACCCTGTCTGATTGTATCTTGGCCGTGATTGTACGAAGGTGCAGGTGAATGAGACATTTTGCTTTTTCGGGGACTACTTCCTGAGATAGATAAAACCTTTCTGAACCTACAGCATGTGGTATCAGAGAACAGACGTAGCAACGTCTGGTCGATGTCTGGGCACCCACAGGAGTCTTGTGCTGATACCATGTGTTGTATACAAGTGCGCTGTGTAGTGCATGTGAAATACTAACATTAGGTTCAGTGTAATTGTATGTGATGTGGGAAAGGCCCCTCTGCAAGCATTGTAACAATGTTGAAATAGGCTCTGTGTGACTAGAAAGGTTTCTGGATATGGATGTGGCCATGGCCACAATAAACAAAGGGTGTACAAGGGTATAATAATACATAACTTTTGGGATTTTGCATGTCTTGGGATGGTTTTCTGGGGAAACATCTACGGTCTTCGCTCTTGCTAAGCGCTGTGGTGCTGGGGGTGTCTTATTTGGGTAAGAGTTTGCAGTAGAATGTCCATAGAAAAACAGTCTGTAGACTCTCTTTGCCCGCTTGGGTACTGTCAGAGTTCTTTAAGTTGTTGCTGAGGAGGTGTCAGGCAGCTGAAAAGGTGGTATTGACTTGTTGTGCAATAGCTGTGGGTTGTAGGTTAGCTTAG
Source organism: Pleurodeles waltl (assembly GCF_031143425.1). Taxonomy (NCBI): domain Eukaryota; kingdom Metazoa; phylum Chordata; class Amphibia; order Caudata; family Salamandridae; genus Pleurodeles; species Pleurodeles waltl. Next base: position 146,321,632 of record NC_090440.1, read on the forward strand.
AAAAACATACATTGTCTTAAAATCTCTGAATATTCTTGTGCCTTTCCTCTTCATTTATATCCTGTGTATTTATTTCGAACGTATTTGGGGCAACTGTTTTTAGGGAGTGGTGAGTGTTTTTAGTCATAGGTCATAAGAGTTACATTTTGTGGGTCTTCTGGACCTCTCTTCTCATCATGGCAGGGGAGAGTGCTTCTGCTGGGAAATTTTTGTGGGGTATTCCTTAACTATCTTCCTTAACGTGCGTGCTCATGTGTTATACTGATGCAGGTGGAACCTATTGACTTTCATGTGCACGGAACGATATGAAAGTAAGGGTGTGTGTCGCAATTTGGGAGTTGTAGATGTTTGAAACATGTCCTGAGGACATGTGTATGCCCCTCTAGTCCCTGCACGGGGTGGGCAATGAGGTTCTCCCTTACTGGAGTTAGGTGTTTTGTTTATGCCCTCTTTCTGGAAATTGTAGGAAGGTAGCCTCTTTCTAGCCTTGTTACCCCAACTTTTGGCCTGTTTGTGAGTATATGTCACGGTGTCTTTACTGTCTCACTGGGATCTGCTAGCCAGGGCCCCAGTGCTCATAGTGGAAACTCTATGTTGTCAGTGTGTTTGATATGTGTCACTGGGATCCTGCTAGCCAGGACTCCAGTGCTCATACGTTTGTGGTCTATATGTGTTCCCTGTGTGGTGCCTAACTGTATCACTGAGGCTCTGCTAGCCAGAACCTCTGTGTTTATGATCTCTCTGCTTTTAAAATTGTCACTGTAGGCTAGTGACTAATTTTACCAGTTCTGATTGGCACACTGGAACACCCTTATAATTCCCTAGTATATGGTACCTAGGTACCCAGGGTAATTGGGGTCCAGGAGATCCCTATGGGCTGCCGCATTTCTTTTGCCACCCATAGGGAGCTCAGACAATTCTTACACAGGACTGCCACTGCAGCCTGAATGAAATAACGTCCATGTGATTTCACAGCCATTTTACACTGCACTTAAGTAACTTATAAGTCACCTATATGTCTAACCCTCACTTAGTGAAGGTTGGGTGCAAAGTTACTTAGTGTGAGGGCACCCTGGCACTAGCCAAGGTACCCCCACATTGTTCAGGGCAAATTCCCCGGACTTTGTGAGTGCGGGGACACCATTACACACGTGAACTACATATAGGTCAATACCTATGTGTAGTTTCACAATGGTAATTCCGAACATGGCCATGTAACATGTCTAGGATCATGGAATTGTCACCCGACTACCATTCTGGTATTGGGGGGACAATTCCATGCATCCCAGGACTCCAGCATGGACCCCGGGTACTGCCAAAATAGCTCTCTGGGGTTTTCTCTGCAGCTACCGCTGCTGCCAACCCTCAGACAGGTTTCTGCCCTCCTGAGGTCTGGGCAGCCCAGTCCCAGGAAGGCAGAACAAAGAATTTCTTCTGAGAGAGGGTGTTACACACACTCCCTTTGGAAATAGGTGTTAAGGGTTGGGGAGGAGTAGCCTCCCCCAGCCTCTGGAAATGCTTTGAATGGCACATAAGCCAGTCTACACCGGTTCCGGGAGCCCCCAGACCCTGCTCTGGCATGAAACTGGACAAAGGAAAGGGGAGGGACCACTCCCCTGTCCATCATCACCCCAGGGGTGGTGCCCAGAGCACCACCAGTGTGTCCCGACCTCTGCCATCTTGAATGCAGAGGTGTGAGGGCACAATGGAGACCTCTGAGTGGCCAGTGCCAGCTGGTGACGTCAGAGACCCCTCCTGATGGGCTCTTACCTGGTTAGGTAGCCAATCCTCCTCTGAGGTCTATTTAGGGTCTCTCCTGTGGGTTTCTCACCAGATAACGAATGCAAGAGCTCACCAGAGTTCCTCTGCACTTCCCTCTTCTGCCAAGGATCGACCGCTGACTGCTCCAGGATGCCTGCAAAACCTCAACAAAGTAGCAAGAAAACTACCAGCAACATTGTAGCGCCTAATCCTGCTGGCTTTCTCGACTGTTACCCGGTGGTGCATGCTCTGAGGGCTGTCTGCCTTCACCATGAACTGGAAGCCAAGAAGAAATCTCTTGTGGGTCGATGGAATCTTTCCCCCTGATAGCGCAGGCACCAAACCTCTGCATCACTGGTCCTCTGGGTCCCCTCTCATCTTGATGAGCATGGTCCCTGGAACACAGGAGCTGGATACAAGTGTCCCCGACAGTCAAGTGACCCTTCTGTCCAAATTTGGTGGAGGTAAGTCCTTGCCTCCCCACGCCAGACAGTAATCCTGTGTACTGCGTGAACTGCAGCTGCTAGGGCTCCTGTACACTTTTGCAAGACTTCCTTCGTGCACAGCACAGGGCCCCAGCACTCTGTCGCTGAGTTGGACTCCGACTTCGTGGGACACTCTTTTGTTGTGCTGATACAACTGCAATGCTCAGATCTTCTGAACATCTGTTCAGGTGTTTCTGCAGGAGCTGCCTGCTTCTGCATGGGCTCTCTCTATTGCTGAGCTCCCCCTCTGTCTCCTCCTCCAAGGGGCGACCTCCTGGTCCTTCCTGGGCCCTGGCAGCACCCAAAATCCTCAACCGTGACTCTTGCAGCTAGCAAGGCTCGTTTGTGGTCTTTCTACGTGGAAACAACTCTGCATCCTCCAGCACACAGTGGGACATCTTCTGACCAAAGGAGAAGTTCCTGGCATCTTCCGTTGTTGCAGAATCTTTGGCTTCTTCCACCCGGAGGCAGGCCTTTTGCACCTTCATCCGGGGTTTAGTGGGCTCCTGCCCCCCTGGAGACTTTCGTGACTCTTGGGCCTGGTCCCCTTCCTTTGCAGGTCCTCAGGTCCAGGAATCCATCTTCCGCGCTTCACAATCAGTTGTTGTCTTTGCAGAATCCCCTATCTCGACTTTACTGTCTTTCTGGGGTAGTAGGGTAACTTTACTCCTACTTTTCAGGGTCTTGGGGTGGGGTATCTTGGAACCCCTTAGTGTTTTCTTACACTCCCAGTGACCCTCTACACACTACACTAGGCCTGGGGTCCATTTGTGGTTCACAGTCCACTTTTGGAGTATATGGTTTGTGTTGCCACTCGGCCTATTGTCTCCTATTGAATTCTATTGTGTTCTACAGTGTTTGCACTACTTTTCTACTTACCTGATTTTGCCTTGTGTGTATATTTTGTGTATTTTACTTACCTCCTAAGGGAGTATATCCTCTGAGATACTTTTGGCATATTGTCACTAAAATAAAGTACCTTTATTTTTAGTAACTCTGAGTATTGTGTTTCTTATGATATAGGGGGTAATTACAACATTGGCGATAAAAGGCGCTTACCGCCGTGCAGAAGACCGCCAATACACCGCCGCGGAATTCCGCCACAGCTATTATGACACACAGCTCGGAAACCGCCGAAATTCAGACACCCACACAACTCCGCCACACCAAAGGTCAGTGATAAACTGGCGAAAACAAAACCTCCACCTCCACGCCAACAGAAACACGCCCATGCTATTACGACCCACGAATCCACGCGGCGGTCTTTCAACCGCGGTATTCCATTGGCGGTACACACCGCTGCACTCAAAATACACACAAATCTCCAAAACACCGCCACATTGGACAATTCAAAATACACACACCTAATACACATACACACACCACTTCCACACACCCAATACTATATAAAACACACACCCACATCACCCGCAAACCCCTACGTCCGAAAAATCATGAACGAAGGCCAGAGAGAGAGCACAGAATAGACAACCCCATCACACAGAGGCACACAACACCATCACCCACACAACATCCACGCACCAAACACCACACACCACTACACATCACCACACTCATCACCACATACACCACCCCACACATCACACACACCACCCCATGTCACACCAAAGACACCCCCGCTTCTCCGAGGAGGAGCTCAGGGTCATGGTGGAGGAAATCATCCGGGTAGAGCCACAGCTATTTGGCTCACTGGTACAGCACACATCAATAGCCAGGAAGATGGAGCTATGGCGCAGAATAGTGGACAGGGTCAACGCCGTGGGACAGCACCCAAGAAATAGGGAGGACATCAGGAAGAGGTGGAACGACCTACGGGGGAAGGTGCGTTCAACAGTCTCCAGGCACAACATCGCGGTGCAGCGGACTGGCGGCGGACCCCCACCTCCTCCCCCACAACTAACAACATGGGAGGAGCAAGTCTTGACCATCATGCATCCAGAGGGCCTCAGAGGAGTTGGTGGAAGATGGGACACAGGGGAGCCCTGCATGACACAACTAAGCATGGACAACCAGCACTAAAGCATGCTCACTGCACATACCCAGAACAACCCCCTAACCATCATCACACAAGCCCCCACACAGGAATGCTTGCACTGGGGTACACAGACACCCACCCATTGCACACCATCACACACACATGCAATAATCATGCTCTTATGCCCCTGCAGGAACCCGAAGGACCGTCACCACACCAGAGGGTTCAGACAACACCACTCCACCCCCAGAAGAGGCCCACAGTGACAATAGCAGCTCTGCCCTACTGGATGCTGATGACCAGCCCGGACCATTGTGGGCCTCGGGACAGTCGGTTCCCCTTGCACAGGCACAGCCCAACACTGACCTTCCACCCTCTGGTAACACCAGCACAGCACCCACCCAGCGGGCCCAAACCTCCCTACCCAGGACAGGTCAATCAGCGGTGTGTCCACCACTACAGGGAACCCAGGATAACCCACCACACCAACAACAACAGGGACCTGGGGGCAGTGGTAGTGGACACGCGGTCCAGGGGACGGAGGCACAGGAACACAGGGGAACTGGGAGGGCTGCTGTGCGACAGGGGGCGGACAGGCCAAGGGAACCCACTCTCCACGAGGCCCTCTCCTCCATCATGGGAGCCTACCACCACTCCCAGGAGACGATGGCGACGGTCCTGGCCAAGTTTCAGGAGACCCTGCGCCTGCAGGAGGAACAGTATTTGGGGTTCAGGGAGGAGCTCAGGACCATCAGCTCCGCCTTGGGCACCATCGTAGGGGTGCTGAAGGACATACAGAACACCATGAGGGACACCGTGGCACTCCAAGGGGCCCCTGACACTAGTCAGGACGATGAACTGCCCACCACCTCCACCGGCGCTAGTGGACAGGACGCCCCGCCACAGGACCAACACACCAGCACCCCACCCCCTGCAGACAGACAACCACCACGCAAGCGGTCCCTGAGATCCAGGAACAGGACAGAGCAAGATGGCAAGACCCCCGCCAGGAAATGAGACCACCCTGTTTGTCCTCCCACTGTACCACCTTGTTACCCTGTTCATACTTAAACTGCCCCAGCTCCACTTCCTATGCCCAGATGGGCAGTGCATCTGTGAGACTAATAGACTGGACTCTGCCATGGACATTCTTACGCCGTCACCCATCCTCTTTTTACAACCCCCTCACATTTCTGAGCACTTCAATAAACACCCTTGAAACACAAAACAATCTGGAGTCAGTCTGTGATTTACTAATTATGTATTATCAATGACAGTGTCATAATGCGTTTCCCATTGTAAGGCTAACATACCTATGTCACACATCACAAGTCCTTGAAGGATGCAAGCAGATGACACGTTGGTAACCACACCTGTGAAACCGTAATGGAAAGGTACAACTCAGTTACCAAATAGTGTTTGAAATCGACAAACCGGATAGAGGTAGATGTGTGAAAGTTAATGTAATGTTAAACATGAAAATGTTCTCACCTGTGTGTCACTGGAAATATTGCTGTATGACTGACTCCCTGTTGTCGTTGTCTTCTTCCTCAGCTTCCTCCTCATCACTGTCCACAGGCTCCACAGCTGCAACAACACCGTCATCTGGATCATCCTCCTGCAGAAAAGGCACCTGGCGTCGCAAAGCCAAATTATGGAGCATGGAGCAGGCGATGATGATCTCGCACACCTTCTTCGGTGAGTAGAATAGGGATCCACCTGTCATATGGAGGCACCTGAACCTGGCCTTCAGGAGGCCGAAGGTGCATTCGATCACCCTCCTAGTCTGCCCATGGGCCTCATTGTAGCGTTCCTCTGCCCTGGTCCTGGGATTCCTCACTGGGGTCAATAGCCAGGAAAGGTTGGGGTAACCAGAGTCCCCCAATAGCCATACACGGTGCCTCTGGAGTTGACCCATCATATCAGGGATGCTGCTATTTCGCAGGATGTAGGTGTCATGCACAGAGCCAGGGAAAATAGCATTTACCTGCGAGATGTACTGGTCTGCCAAACATACCATCTGGACATTCATTGAATGATAACTCTTCCTGTTCCTATACACCTGTTCACTCGTGTGGGGGGGACCAGAGCTACATGGGTCCCATCAATGGCACCTATGACATTGGGGATATGTCCAAGGGCACAGAAGTCACCTTTCACTGTAGGCAAATCTGCCACCTCAGGGAAAATGATGTATCTCCGTACGTGTTTCAGCAGGGCAGACAGCACTCTGGACAACACGTTGGAAAACATACTGTAGGCTGGGACATCCCTGATGCCAAGGCCACTGTTGTCTGAAAAGACCCACTTGCAAGGAAATGGAGCACTGACAGCACCTGCACGTCAGGGGGGATTCCAGTCGGATGGCGGATTGGTGACATCAGGTCTGGCTCCTACTGGGTACATAGTTCCTGGATTGTGGCACGGTCAAACCGGTAGGTGACGATGACATGTCGCTCTTCCATTGTCAACAGGTCCACCAGCGGTCGGTACACCGGAGGATTCCGCCATCTTCTCAACTGTCCCAGCTGACGGTGCCTACGAAGGACAACAGCGAAGAATCAGTCATTATTCCTCCAGGTATGTACCCACAGTTACACACAAGACTACACCACTCACAAAACCCTTCCTGTATGTGTGTTGAGTGTAGGCCTAGCTATGTGTGACGCAGAGGTAAATTAAGCCATGTGGGCCCCTGAAATGGCGGCTGCCTGACCTCTAAACTGGGACAATGGGATTGTAGGGTAACAGCGCTGGCATTGCACACCGTCGCAGTAGGCAGTCGTAGACAGCGGCGCAATGCTGCATTGGTTAACATTGGACCCTATGGGTCCCAGGAGCCAATGAACAGGTGCGCCGGCGGTGATGATGCGCCGCGGACGTCACCGCCATTTTCTAACTGTTCAATCACTAGATACCTGACCTTCGACAGGAGAGGACCTACACTGCAAGTGCTGCTGTGACCTCGGTCTGGAAGCGACGATGGCTGCTGCATCTGGGGAAAGGGCCCCTGCCTTCACTGCACAGGAGTTGGAGAAACTGGTAGACGGGGTCCTCCCCCAGTACACGCTACTCTACGATCCTCCAGACCAACAGGTTAGTACACAGGGAGCACGTGTTATGGGCTAGGCCTGGGTGGAGAGGGCTGGTTGGAAGAGGGAAGGGGGCAGAGTTCATAGTACATTAATGCATGGGAATGAATGGGCCACATGGCCAAAGTAGGGAGGGTGCCACTCACAATAACGGTGCAGTTGTTAATGACTGTTCCTCTTTCCTTGTGCATGTCATGTAGGTCAGCGCCCACCAGAAGAGGGACATTTGGCGTGCCATCGCCAAGGAGGTCCGGACCCTGGGGCCCACCAGAGACGGGGCACCCACTGCCGTAAGAGATGGGAGGACATTCGCCACTGCAGCAAGAAGACGGCGGAGGCTCAGCTGGGGATGGCCTCCCAACGTGGGAGGGGTGCCCGTCGCACCATGACCCCCCTGATGTTCCGGATCCTGGCGGTGGCCTACCCGGAGTTGGATGGGCGCTTGAGCAGACACAAGGGGGTGAGTACACTCTCATTCTGCGGACTTTGCGCACAGTGGAGGTGTCTGGGTGGGGGAGGTGGGCTGTGGGTGTCCATAGGCCAGGGCGAGTTCGGTAGTCAAGGCCCCTCCGTAATGTAGGCCATGTGGCACTCTACCCCACCTCAGCAGAGTGCCAAGTCGAGGTATAGTTGCCCCTGTGGCATCCATGTGCGCAGATGTCCACCATTGCAATGTAGGCCATATCCCAGGAATTGCATGTGCAGACGGCAGGAGCACGGCGTAATGCAGGGGGCTGCTGTGTCTGTCTTGTCCGCCAACGGTAGCGGTATGCCATGCACTAAAACTCTCTTTCTTCTGTTTCCCCCCCTTTTTCTGCTCTCCCTGTCCTTTTGTACATCAGCATCATCAGGCGGAGGTACATTAGCACCGGAGCACGAGGGAGCTGCATCCCACATGGCCATGGAGGACCACACCACGGACTCTGAATGCACCAGTGGGACGGAGGGCGAGGGGAGCTTCACGTCGGCCACCGGATCACCAAGCAGCGACACAGACTCGTCCGCCGATGGGGGCTCCCTTGTGGTGGCGGCACCATCTGTGCGCCCCACTTCTACAGGTACAGCCTCCACCTCCCCTACCAGCACCGCCCTCCCAGCAGCACCTCAGCGTTCGCCCCGTGCCCGCTCACCCAGGAGGGTGGGCATCACCTTCGCCCCAGGCACCTCAGGCCCTGCCCCAGTCACTCCTGCTGCCTTCAGTGAGGAGGCCATTGACCTCCTCAGGTCACACACTGTTGGACAGTCTACCATTGTGAATGCCATCCAGGGTGTAGAACGAGAGTTGCAACACGGTAATGCATTCCTGGAGGGCATTCATTCTGGTCAGGCTGTCCTTCAGCGAACCCTGCAATCTCTGGCCTCAGCACTGATGGTAGCCATTGTCCCTGTGTCTAGCCTCCCCCCTCCAACCTCCTCCACCCAGACCCAATCTCCTGTACCCCAGCCTATCCCAAGCACACCTACAGACCAGCATGCACACAAGTCAGCACACACAGGTAGCTCAAGCAAACATAGGCACTACACAACCCACAGGCACTCACACAAGCCTCACCCACGTACAGACACAGCAACATCCACTGCCTCCACTGTGTCCCCCTCCTCCTCTTCTCCCTCCTCCCTCCCAGTCTCGTCTACACACACACCTGCATGCACCACATCTACAGGCACCATGAATCGCACAAGGAGACCCAGCACCACAAGCTGCTCACCTGCACTCACCACCTCCACTCCCATTTACACGTCCCCTGTGTCCTCTCCCAGTGTGTCTGTGACGCCCCCTCCCAAAGTACACAAACGCAGGCAATCACTAACCCAACATCCATCCACCTCACAACAGCCTCCAGTACCTGCACCTGCACCCAAAACACCTAAAGTGACACCTCCGACAACCACCTCCTCTTCCTCCACTCCCAGGCCCCCTCCAACTACCCATCCCAGTGTTCGTCAGAAACTGTCCCTCTGTAAAGTTGACCTTTTTGCCCCCACCCCCCCTCCAATTCATCAGTCCTGTCGTAGCGCCTCAGCCAAAAAGCCTCCAATACCAGTGGTGCCTGTTCAAGGTTTGTGAGTGCACCGGCCACCAGGGCAGGCAGTATGACCCGGAGCCAAGGCACTGGCAGCCCACCCCATGTAAAGGCTCTAAAATTGGAGAGTGGACGACGGGACCGTGTGAAGACTCCTGGTGGGAAAACAACTCACATGGGTTCCAAGGGGATTGGAGAGTCAGCTGTGACTCCACCAAAGGTGGGGAACGGCCAGAGGAAGTCTGCCCAGCATGTTGTGAGTGTCACGGCGGAGAAGTGCGCCATCATTTCCGCGGTCGAGACACAACCGCCAGCACCGTCGTCACTGGCCCAGAGACAAACCGCCAGAGTCATTGCCCAGGAGGGCCCAAGTATCGTCACTGGTCCAGAGACCACTGCCGGAGTCACAGCCCAGGAGGGCACAAGTATCGTCACTGGTCAGGAGACCACCACCAGAGTCATTGCCCAGGAGGGCACAAGTATTGTCACTGGTCAGGAGACCACCGCCAGAGTCATTGCCCATTAGGGCACAAGTATCGTCACTGGTCAGGAGACCAACGCCGGAGTCACAGCCCAGGAGGGCACAAGTATCGTCACTGGTCAGGAGACCACCGCCAGAGTCATTGCCCAGGAGGGCCCAAGTATCGTCACTGGTCCAGAGACCACCGCCGGAGTCACAGCCCAGGAGGGCACAAGTATCGTCACTGGTCAGGAGACCACCGCCAGAGTCATTGCCCAGGAGGGCACAAGTATCGTCACTGGTCAGGAGACCACCGCCGAAGTCACAGCCCATGAGGGCACAAGTATCGTCACTGGTCAGGAGCCCACCGCCAGAGTCATTGCTCAGGAGGGCTCAAGTATCGTCACTGGTCAGGAGACCACTGCCAGAGTCATTGCCCAGGAGGGCCCAAGTATCGTCACTGGTCCAGAGACCACCGCCGGAGTCACAGCCCAGGAGGGCACAAGTATCGTCACTGGTCAGGAGACCACCGCCGGAGTCACAGCCCAGGAGGTCCCCGGCTGCCACAGCCCAGGTGGGCTATGATGGAACGTCATGCCACACACCAATGCCCAGTGTAGGGAACGTCATGCCACACACCAATACCCAGTGTAGGGAACGTCATGTCACACACCAATGTCCGTACCAGAACCGCCATGGCAAAGCGCCGCTGAACAGTCCTGAACCGCCATGTCGAAGCACCGCTGAACAGGGCAAAGACCGCCATGGCAAAGCACCGCTGAACAGTCCTGAACCGCCATGTCGAAGCACGCTGAACAGGGCAAAGACCGTTATGGCAAAGCACCGCTGAACAGGGCAAAGACTGCCATGGCAAAGCACCGCTGAACAGTCCTGAACCGCCATGTTGAAGCACCGCTGAACAGGGCAAAGACCGCCATGGCAAAGCACCGCTGAACAGGGCAAAGACCGCCATGGCAAAGCACCGCTGAACAGTCCTGAACCGCCATGTCGAAGCAACGCTGAACAGGGCAAAAACCGCCATGGCAAAGCACCGCTGAACAGGGCAAAGACCGCCATGGCAAATCAAATCAAATCAAATCATTAACATTTATAAAGCGCGCTACTCACCCGTGTGGGTCTCAAGGCGCTAGGGGAAAGGGGGGGGTTACTGCTGCTCGAAAAGCCAGGTTTTTAGGAGTCTCCGGAATGCGGAGTGGTCCTGGGTGGTCCTGTGGCTGGTGGGGAGGGAGTTCCAGGTCTTGGCTGCCAGGAAGGAGAAAGACCTCCCACCCGCCGTGGAGCAGCGGATGCGAGGGACGGCAGCGAGCGCGAGGCCAGAGGAACGGAGGAGGCGGGTGGGGACATAGAAGCTGAGGCGCTGGTTGAGGTATTCCAGTCCCTTGTTGTGGAGGGCTTTGTGTGCGTGGGTGAGAAGTCGAAAGGTGATCCTTTTGCTGACTGGGAGCCAATGCAGGTGTCTCAGGTGTGCGGAGATGTGGCTGTTGCGGGGTACGTCGAGGATGAGGTGGGCCGAGGCGTTTTGAATGTGTTGCAGGCGATTTTGGAGTTTGGTGGTGGTCCCAGCGTAGAGGGTGTTGCCGTAGTCCAGGCGGCTCGTGACGAGGGCGTGGGTCACAGTTTTTCTAGTGTCGGCGGGGATCCAGCGGAAGATCTTGCGGAGCATGCGGAGGGTGAGGAAGCAGGCGGAGGACACGGCGTTGACTTGCTTGGTCATGGTGAGAAGGGGGTCCAAGATGAAGCTGAGGTTGCGGGCGTGGTCTGTGGGGGTCGGTGCGGTGCCGAGGGCCGTGGGCCACCAGGAGTCGTCCCAGGCGGACGGGGTGTTGCCGAGTATGAGGACTTCCGTTTTGTCAGAGTTCAGCTTTAGGCGGCTGAGCCTCATCCAATCTGCGACATCCTTCATACCCTCTTGTAGGTTGGTCTTGGCGCTGGTGGGGTCCTTGGTGAGGGCGAGTATAAGTTGGGTGTCGTCGGCGTAGGAGGTGATGATGATGTCGTGCTTGCGTACGATGTCGGCGAGGGGGCTCATGTAGACATTGAAGAGTGTCGGGCTGAGCGATGAGCCTTGAGGTACGCCGCAGATGATGTCGGTGGGGTCTGAGCGAAACGGTGGGAGGTAAACTCTTTGGGAACGGTTTGAGAGGAAGGAGGCGATCCAGTCCAGGGCCTGGCCTTGGATCCCGGTGGAGCGGAGGCGGGTGATTAGGGTGCGGTGACAGATGGTGTCGAAGGCCGCCGAGAGGTCGAGGAGGATGAGGGCGACTGTTTCACCGTTGTCCATCAGGGTTCTGATGTCGTCTGTGACTGAGATGAGGGCGGTTTCCGTGCTGTGGTTGGTTCGGAATCCGGTTTGTGAAGGGTCGAGCAGGTTGTTGTTTTCCAGGAAGGTGGTCAGCTGTTTGTTGACGGTCTTCTCTATTACCTTGGCACGGCTGAACAGTCCTGAACCGCCATGTCGAAGCACCGCTGAACAGGGCAAGCACCGGGTAGGAATGAATAGACCGCCACATGAGGCATCCTTATCCCATGTGCAGCTGGGACAGTGACAGGACAGGAACTTTCACGGGGAGACTCATCCAGTCTGGGCACCAGTCCCCCTCCAGAACCAGTGGAGACCTGCATCCACTCTGTCTGTCCTGCACAGGATGAAGCACTCTGGGCACCAGTCCCCCCCAGTACCAGTGGAGACCTGCATCTACTTGAGAGACTGTGGCTTTGCACTCCCCAGGATGGAAGAGTGGGCAACCCACCCACTATAGAGACTTGAGAGACTGTGGCTTTGCACTCCCCAGGATGGCACAGTGGGCAAGCCACCCACTGTAGAGACTTGAGAGACTGTGGCTTTGCACTCCCAGGATACATAAATAGGCATGGAGCCCCGTCGTGGATCTGGCTTTGCAGTCATCTGGCTGAGGTGCCCCCCCTTCCCTTCCCCCTGAGGTGCCTGTAGTATTTCTATCTGATGCCCCAGCAGTGTTCTCTCCCATTGTGGTCAGGTATCCTTTGTGGGCCTCGCCCATGCATTTTTGGAATGTTGGTGCACGGACATTGTTGTATACATATCTGCACTACTTCTCGTACTGTATATAATTATGACTGATTTTCATATATATCTGTATATTTTTGTATGACATGTATATTGCCACATTACAATGTTTGACCGATTTTCGCTTTGTCTTTTCATTCTTCCGGGGGGATTGTAGCTTGTTACTGTGATTTTTGTGAATGCATTGGTGTGTATGTTGTATAATGCGAGGTTGGGGGTGGGGGTGTTTGGTGGGTGTCCCCCTAACTTTTGCCTCCCCCCTCCCCCATGTCGTAGGTGCAGTACTCACCGTTGTCTTCGGCGCCTACGTAGATGATGGTCGTAGAGGAGCAGAAACACAAGGGCAGGGAGTATTTGGAGTTCCGGGTCCATGGAGTCCTCGTTCCTCGTGGGATGTGTTCAGGTGAGCGTTTTCCCATTGCCAAAGCTGTTTCCGCCGTGTTTTTATCCACGGTGAATCCGCCCCAGAAAAGGTGGCGGATTGGTGGGTTGTGATACCAAGGGCGGTACATTGTGTTCCGCCTGCCTGTTGGTGGTGACCGCCGCGCTTCTTGTCTGTACCGCTGTGGCGGGCGGTGTGTTAAAGTGGCTGTCTTTGTTGGCGTCTCCCGCCAGGGTCATAATTCTCTTTTTTTGTCCGCCGGCCTGTTGCTGGTCTTACCGCCGCTTTAACACCGTCCGCCAGGGTTGTAATGACCACCATAGTGCTAAGTGATACAAGTGGTATAGTAGGAGCTTTGCATGTCTCCTAGTTCATCCTAAGCTGCTCTGCTATAGCTACCTCTATCAGCCTAAGTTGCTAGAACACTTCTAATCTACTAATAAGGGATAACTGGACCTGGCACAAGGTGTAAGTACCACTAGGTACCCACTATAAGCCAGGCCAGCCTCCTACAGAAATTTAGGTCCATATTTAAAGGAAAATGACAAAATTGGCATCGCCGTGCTCTGTCATTTTCACAATGCAGGGATGCGCCGTATTTAATTGAACATGGTGTACCCCTATGTTGTCGCCTGTGCTGGTGCTAAATTTAGCTGCCAGCGCCCTTGCAGGTATCCTTGTACCATCGAGCAAGGATGTCTGCATTGAGGGGTTTGATTGTTTATGTGTGGGAAGGTGTCTCTTCCTGCACTTAAACAATCACTAATGCGAATTGGCACTTCTGTGTGTGCTGCATGATGCATCACACACAGAAGTGCCAAAGTGTCAGTTTGAAATGATTGTTTATGTGTAGAAATGTGAGAAGATGGTTCTGACCATCTGGTCTGCCCTGATTTTTTTAGATTTTTTTGACCACCTGGTTTTTCACCTTTTACTGTGAGGGAGCCTCCTAGTCAGGGTCTTGCCCATAGTAAGTTCATGGTTATATGGACTGCGCATGTGACCCCCCCGGTGCCGCCTTGCTAAAGAAGGGCTGTTGTGGTACAGCAAGAGTAGGAGGCCCCAGGCGGGCTACACGGGATCATGTGTGCACAGGCGTGTGCACCCATGTAAGGGCTGAGCGGGGAGGAATCCTGGTGTGCGCCGCCCAAGAATTACGCTCAGGGACCCCATCCCAGGGCCCGAAGGAGTAGCAGAAGAGGGGGAAGTGCCATCGCACTCCCCCCAGGCGGCCTGTCAGCCGTCTAGCAGCATATGTCCACCCGCAGGAGTGGGCCGACACCAAAGATGAGGCTGGCTCCAGTGGCAGCATCTGGAGGTGCTGGCAGTACGGGGAGCTGACAGGAGTGTCCAGGTGGGACTGGGCACCTCCCACTGATGAGGACAGCTGTGGGTGGGCTCTCCGCGCTGCCCTCTCCCCAAGAAACGTGGTGCGAGGCTGCAAAACGAGTACACTACAAAAAGGAAATGCAAAGCAGCTCTCCCGGCACAGCGAGAGAGCCACTCATTAAATATGTTTATGACCCCTAAGGCTTCACGGGCCTAGGGTCTCCAGGACACCTTGTTCAGCTCGTGGTGGCCCCAGGAAGATGGGGTCACCACAAACCAAGTACCCATTGTCAGGGGGAGCTGCAGGAATGGCGCAGCATCTCCCCAACGCCAATTTTATGTCCACCACCCTAGGTTAGGTGGAACAAAGGAAATATAACCCCCCAAGGGTTACAAGCAAATGTAAATTACCAGCATGTTAGAACTTTTGTTCTTACCTTGTGTGATTGCACCCTGTAGGGGTGTAAGTAGGTATTACACCTAAATAATCAAATGAATGAGGTTACACCAATGCAATCCAAAAATAATCTAAAAGTAATCCAAAAGTAAATTTTATGGTTTAAAGTTTTAAAGCATGTCTCTAGGTGTTTCTAATAAAGCTGAGTTGTGTAATAAGATTGATACCCACTCTTTGTACAGTAATTATGTATGCTCATTGTCATGCTTTGGTGGGTTCACTCTATATTACAGACAAATGTTGCATTGGGATACCAGGGACTGCTTTGGCATGTGGGTGATTGAATTATATTTCTCCTAGGGGAGGCATGAGAGATTACACAATGTCATCCAAGAGTACTTCCATCCATTTGTGTATATTTGTAAATTGTTACATAGTATTGAGTAGTGTGTGTGTGTAATAAATGTACTTTCACTTTATCAAAAGAAAAAGCACACACTGGACAATCATTTATTGAGTGCCATGCTTGTAGGCCTGCGAATGAGGATTACTAGCCCACATCACCTCCCTTGTGTAAGCCTTGGACTGGTCAGCAACGCTACCCTATGAGAGTCAAGTGCTACAATGGGGTGTTTGGTTCCCAGTGGTGGTCGTGTATGGATCCATTACTTGTGCAGGCCACACAACTAATGACCCACTTTCCAACAAGGAAAGGACACCCTCCTACACATAAACAATCGTGTCTGCTGTTTTGCTCATTCTATGCATGCTGCAGAATTCAGCATACATAGAAAAAAAAGAGGAAGAATAAAAGTATTCCTCCTCGTTGTGCCTTGCTAATGCCACCCGTGGGGTGGCATTAGATTTTGGTGCTACCTCAGGTTTATGAAAACTCATAAATCTGACAGAAAATCAAAATGCAATTGGTGTTGCTGTGGCACACCCACAGCAACACCCATTGCACGCCCCTTTCCACATAAAGGGCTGCGTGTGAAGGGGTAGTATTTACCAGGTGGCGTTAAGCCACAAAATGTGTAAATACAGCGCAGGGCATAGAGCCACCGGAGCATCATGAAAAGTCACGCCCGATGGCACTAGGGGCTCATAAATATGCTCCTTAGTTTTGGGATACTTTTTTGGGCTTCTTTTGCTGATTGGATTTCCTTGCAGACTTTGTGTATGCACTATGGAATTTGTCGAACTTGTGAGTAGACTTCGGAATTTTGTGGGACATTATTATCCCAAGTGTGCAGGAAACCTGCCTCCCAACACTGGAAGATTGCATCATTTTGGAACTTAAAGAGGACCTCCATTAGCTGGGGACCAGTTGTTGAAGACTGCCCTCCCCCGGGACATTGCCAGCCAACCCTGCCCTGCGGGACCAACAGTAGAGTAGGGCCTAGGCCCCTGCAAGCACCCAAATGGCAGATTCTAGTGTAGATTACCAATCGCCAAAATGTACAGCAGCCATGCATTGTTTACCAATGCAAGTAAAGATGCAAGTTCTCTCCTGATGTTGTGTTATTGACTTTTATTGTTGAAATGAGTTTTGGAGTGGGTATAAGGTGAATGTAAACTCATTGGGAGTTTGACTTACTGCATGCTTGTGCTTTGTGATTGTGCAAAGGTATTGCCTTCCAAGACATTAACCCCTCATTGTTGTGGCCCTGGGTGGGTTCCCTGTCTGCTGAATGGGGGATTAATTTGCGTTACCCTGGGCTTTCATTTTACATATAGGTATTCTGTGGGGACTGGACTAGGCTTATCCCTCTCTGTTCATGGTATGCCTTTTAGTGGCATTGGTCGGCCATGTGTTACATTATGTGGCAATAATAGCACTCTAGGAGTTCTGGAGGTTGCCAACCTCCCTGGCCTATGCCATTAGGACTGGGTGAAAATCCTGTGGCCTTCTGAGGCAGAGCTCCCTTCAAGACCAGTGTCATTTGCAAACTTGTGCCAATGTGTTCTCCTCAAGGGAAGTCTTTTTCAATTTAAGTTGGACCAGCTTCGTGACATCTCTCTGGGTTTGTTCCTGCTTTTCCCTGTCCTTTTCCTGTTTCTTTCTATAATAATGTACTATTTGGGCCTGAATTGTTCGCCAAGGTCTGGTGTCTAATCCTACGACCCTGTCCAGTCCACTCTACATTTTTGGTGCTTCTTCTTGAGTATGTTGTAGAAGAATGCACCCTGGGGGCCCATGTCGGTCCATGGCTTTCCTGTCTCCTTGACCCAACATTCCCTCATTCTGTCTGGAAAGTCAGTCAGGTTTCCCCACACTTCATACTGTCCACCATCAATCCTCTTACTTCTGGGCAGGCGGGGTACAGTTCCCTCACGGCCCTCCATATCCGGTGTCTGAATGAATTGAATGTGGCCCATCATGATCAGTGTTAGTCAGTGTGGCAGCTGGGATGCGGGCATATTGGTCTGCTCCCAATGATGCTGCTGAGCAGACTCTTGACATCACCTACTACAAGGTTTATTAACGCAGTGATTTTCTCAAAACATGAGATCTATTTTCCTGCCCTGTCCATCAATGGGGGTAGTTTGGTCCTGAGACTTTCTTTGACCATCTGCACCCATGGCACATAGATGGTCCCTTATGTGCCCTTCTATAACAATAGGCATAGTTTGCGCCAAAGGTTTTCTTTTAATGTAGTGCTCCCATCTTCTGAGGCATTCCTAAATGTAGGGAAAGTTCCATTTGCGATATCCAGCTCCATGCAGGATGCAGTCTTCACAACGGCCATGTTCTCTGGTTCAAAGGATCCCTTCTTCGGCCAGGGTTTATCATACTGGCCTTCCCTTTCAGTTCACCAGGCCAGCAGGTGGGAAAATGGTTGCACAAAGACCTTGCCTTCGTCTCTGGAAACTATCTCTCTAGGGCTCCTTCTATCTGACCAGTGAGTCTGGAGGGAGCAGCAGATGTTTTTGTTGCTGCTCTCCTCGTGTTTGCGTAAAGGTGGCATTTTGCTTCTCCCATGCCTTAGCTTGGTTTGGACTAGACTGCTTTTATGTCTTAATGCTTGGTCGCCCTGTTCCAACGCAGACAGTCTGGTGGGTTTGAACTTCTAATAGGGGCCTCCACTCTGGGGCCTAGCTCCACTCTCCTCCAGAGGAGGGTGCAGTGCCTGATCCTACTGTGTGCTTCCCAGCTCAGAGCTCACTCTCACTCTCTCTCTAAACCCACTCTTTTATTCTAACTCCCATCTGGATTGCCTCCTTTGCTCGGTGCTGCGTGCACTTCTCCTTGGTGGTAACTTACCCTTAAGCTGACTTTCTGTCATCTGTTCTACTGCCTGGGCATATTTTTGAGGAAGTGTACCCTGTGGCTTCCTCCCTGACATCAGACCCTAGAAGGCTGAGAACTTTTTCTTCCCCACCACTGGCAGTGTCTCTAAACAGGACTGCTATGAACCTCGCAATCAACTGAGAGCGCTCCATCAGACGGCTTGGAATGTTTGCTCTCTGCGTTGCTGGGGTTTGAGCGTGGCAGATGGGGATTGAGCTTGGGCGAACCCCAGCCCCAACCTGAGGTGGGGCTGGTGCCCCTCCATCCCAAGATTGCTGCCCGGCGGAGATTCATCCAGGCCCCATAACCAGTGGATTGGTGTAACCACAGGCAGGAACAGCTGGAATGGCAGGCATCAGGGAAAACACCTCCATAGTTATATATAGAGGGTGAGGTTTGGTGACCTTGCTTGTGGGTTCTGGGTGGTTGCAGATCGGGCCTTCTCAAAGATGGAAATTGGTTCTAACAGTGCTACTCTTTTAGCCTTTTTTACTCTCTACAAATTTTGTCTGAATGTGTGTCCGTGTATGTTCCATTGTATTGGTGTCGAAAGTTCCACCCTCTGGCCAGGGGATGTGAGTGCCTTAGTGTGTGTGCCATACACAGTAGTATTTATCTAGCTTTTTAGCCTGCGTGGGGAATCTAGTTAGCATGTGGCTTAGTGATGACTCTGTGATGAGCTGGGAACCTTCTTAGGGGACTGCAATAGTTCTAACTTCTTTGAGTTTTAACTGGTCCTAAATTCTATTCTAGTCAGGGGGAAATATGTACACAAGATTATGCAAGCAATAACTACTAGCTATAAGCTCAATTTTAGACAGAGATGCATCAAATAGGCTTTCACAATATATAAAACAATGCATATGAAGAATCTCAACCTATAAAACAGTGCAATGGTTAACTTAAACATTGTAAACAGGTTTAGCTGCAAATGAGCAGACTTAGAAGAAATCTTCATGAGAGAAATATAGGGGGTGATTCTGACCGCGGCGGACGGCGGACGCCGCCCGCCAAGCGGTTCCCGCCGAAAGACCGCTCCGCGGTCAAAAGACCGCGGCGGTCATTCTGGCTTTCCCACTGGGCTGGCGGGCGACCACCGAAAGTCCGCCCGCCAGCCCAGCGGGAAACACCCTTCCCACGAGGAAGCCGGCTCAGAATGGAGCCGGCGGAGTGGGAAGGTGCGACGGGTGCAGTTGCACCCGTCGCGAATTTCAGTGTCTGCAAAGCAGACACTGAAATTCTTTGTGGGGCCCTCTTACGGGGGCCCCTGCAGTGCCCATGCCATTGGCATGGGCACTGCAGGGGCCCCCAGGTGCCCCACGACACCCCATACCGCCATCCTGTTCAATGCGGGTTAACCGCCAGGAACAGGATGGCGGTATGGGCTGTCAGAATCCCCATGGCGGATTCCCATGGGCAGCGGAAAGTCGGCGGTACACCGCCGGCTTTCCGCTTCTGGCCGCGGCTGTACCGCCGCAGTCAGAATGCCCGGCGGAGCACCGCCAGCCTGTTGGCGGTGCTACCGCCAACCTCCGCCATGGCGGTAATTACCGCCAGGGTCAGAATGACCCCCATAGTGACTTCCTTATATGCACATAAAACACTTAATAAGGCATGGCATTCCAACATGGAATATAGTTGCAACAGTTTATCAGCACCAAAAAATGCAACAATTGAAAAGCACAATGGGAATGAAGAGAGAACAGAGGAAACCACTGTGCGAATTAAGAGAAAAGAGAAGAAAAATATTGACAAAATGATGACTTTGTCCAACTTTGTCCAAAAAAAACCCTATGCCCGTGCTTAGCACATACTGCCCTATGCCGTGGGGAGGCTCTGTGCAGTACACAGGACAAAGTGAAGCCGATAACCTTTCAATATTGGCTCGGGGACAAAGATGGCAGCAATTTACACAGAGAAGAAGAACCAACTCAACAACCACTGGCCCTCCTTGGCCAAGCACAAGCTACGCCCCATTTCCAAGGTGCAAATTTTCCTTAACATCCGAATTGCACACGTTTCACTCCCAGGGGCTTAGCATACCATCCGTGCCATGCTCAGTGGTCCAAGCGCATAGCACCTCTTTCTTCTTTCAGACACCACCAGTGTTTAAGAGATCAGTAGTCCTGAGAAATCCCTGTAGACTAAAAAATAGGATTGAGGTGTTGGCTCTATATCACACCCTGAGCCTATAACTACCATCTGTCATCCCCAGCAGTCCAAGCTTTGAGGCCTCGGCCCCATGTCACACTCAGGGATCAAGTGTACCATCTGTGTCTCACCCAGCAGTCAAAGGTGAACCCTATATCACACCCAGCGTCATGAGCACCATGTGTGTCTCACCCAGCAGTCCAAGCAGAACCCTGTATTGCACCCAGGGTCATGTGTACCATCTATGTCTTGCCTAGTGGTCCAAGTGGAGCCCTATATCATACCCAGGGTCAGCCATACCATCTTGTCTCGCCCAGCAGTCCAAGCAGAGCCCTAGAGTGCCATATGTCAAACGCTGGGACTAATGATCAGATGTAGTCTCTTATCCACTGATGGCAGCTCCAGGATGGACCTTCACCCTGTGGGTGTAGCAGAACTTTCAATCAATGGTGGCGTTTGTTCACCTCTCTTTGTTGGCAGAAGTGAATCCATGCGGTGGGTGGTATAAGAGATCGGTAGTACTGAGAAACCCCTTTAGACTAAAAAATAAGATTGAGCTGTTGGATCTATATCTCATCCAGAGTCTATAACTATGATCTGTCACACCCAGCCATCCAAGCTTTGATGCCTCAGCCCTGTGTCACACTCAGAGATCAAGTTTACCAGCTGTCTTGCCCAGCAGTCCAAGCTGAACCCTATATCACACCCAGGGTCATAAACACCATCTGTCTGTGTCTCACCCAGCAGTCCAAGAAGAACTCTATATTGTACCCAGGATCATGCATACCATCTGTGTTTCACCGAGTGGCCCAAGTGGAGCCCTATATCATACCCAGGAACAGGCATACCACCTGAGTCTCGTCCAGCAGTCCAAGCAGAGCCCTAGTTTGCCATATGCCAAATGCTGGGACTAATGATCAGATGTAGTTTCTTATCCACTGATGGCAACTTCAGGATGGACCTTCACCCTGCGGGTTCAGCAGAACTTTCAATCGATTGTGGCATTTGTTCACCTCTCTTTGTTGGCAGAAGTGAATCTATGGGGGTAGGGTCCCCTTCCTTTGGCTGCAGTCTAGGCTTGGAGGACCAGTCTCTCGAATCTAGCTCACCAAAATGTTGTTTGAATGCAGATTTACATTACATAAATGAAATATGAGAGGCATTTGGCAAAGCAGGAACCATTTGTTTATTTAAACACAACAGCCAGAAGAATACAGTACAGAGATGGTGTATAATGAATGTCTCTCAAAGCTACAGAGTTTTGAGCGTCTTTTTATACGTTGTCTTGACGTGCAATAAGACAAGTGAGTACATTCTTTGAAAAAAAGGAATCTGGGCCTAGTCACAAGGCCATAAATCCACCCATCTGATAAAGTGTGCAGGAGTTGATGGGGAGGTCTTGTAGGGTGAAATTGACAATAGCAAAGCAAGTACATTGTTGTGCTGGCACATATTATGGCGTACATTGGTATCTAGTTGTTTTAAATATGCATTTGTCACCCCTATTTTGAAAAAACTTTCTCTGGATTTTAAATTCTGGCTAAGAATTGGCCCATAGTTCAGCTTCCATACTTGCCCATACTGTTAGAGCAGGCCCTATTTTAGCCATTTAGGACTTTGTTACTATAAACTCTGTTCTTCATCCCTTGTAAGCACACTTCTGCCTAGGTTTTAGCACTGTGGTGTCAGCCCTGGAAGGGTTGTGCCACTGTGCTGACTGTAATTTGCCTGCTGCATTAATCCGGTTAGATCTTTTTCCAGCCTTTGACGTGGTTAACCATTACATTCTTCTCAATGGGTTTTAGGAATTGGGATCAATGGCACTGTGCTCATCTGGCTTTCCAACTTTCTCCGTGAGAGAGCATGTCAGGTGTCAGCCCCCGATTTACATCTACATTCAGACCCCAGATTGTGGAGTTCCACAGGCATCTGTTATTTTACTTTCATTATTTAATTTGTATATGGTCCTGTTGGCTTACGTCATCCACTTGAGTGGCTTTGACTTGGTTTTCTTTCATCAGTTGTACTGTAATATTGGTGAAGATTGCTGGGATGTTAATGCTGCTGCTATGTCATTACATGGCTGCCTTGCTACCTTCCTTACTTAAGCAATGGATGAGTGTCGATGACTTCAAATTGAAGTGAGACAAGACTGAGGTGTGGTGCCCTGCCAGACCTCCCTTTCTGGCCTTCTTTGATGGTCTCTAAACCAACCCTATCAAACACTGTAAAGAATTTATCGGGGGAGAAATTGAAAAGCTCTATCCTTAGTAGAGCAGGTTAAGATCCTCAGTAAGCTCTTATCTGTAAATACAGCTGTGACGGTAGTTGCCCTAAGGATGGAATTGGGCCTAAGAAGTGTGTTTGCCCACGGACTAACCGGGGTCATACGTTGGACTGTTTCCCTTATTGAGGCTGAGGATAATACTCTGAAATAATAAAGAAAGAAAGAAATAATACTGCAAAAAGAAATATTTGGGGAAACTAATGCCTTTAAGTATACCTTCTCTAAGAATCTTACGTAGGCCATAGAAATGCTCGAGGTTGAGTTCAATCAGGGCTTGGCTATTCCTTTCCCGCAATTGAAAAGCAGCTTAAAACAGGCAACATGGTCTTTAAGTTATCGATTGGACTTAGAGAGTTGTGCACAAAGATCGCTCTCAAATTTACCAAAATGTTTAGTAGCAAATTAAGCACAACCTTATGTAATATGGAACTTGCCACATGGGGTGAGGCGTTTTTGGTTGCTTTTGCATTTGGGCTTGCTTCCTTTGAATGTGTTGTTGGCAAAATGGTATGGCTCAACTAAAGAGTGCAATTTTTGTTCTTCTGAAACTCAAGACTTAAAGCATGTTCTATTTGTCTGACCTTCCTTTGCCCCCTGTCGGCGTAAATGTCTAAGAGCCATCTGTTTTCAGCTTTCTCTGATGTCGGTACCTCAGTTTTTCCAAGCCTTGTACGTCCAACCAAATAAACAGTTTTGTCATGCAGTTTTTAACTTTTTTAAATGTTTTTTACACTTATTTTAAGGATATGCACAATGGCACTTTATGGGTGGACAGAGAAAGATATGGGAGCAAGGTGTTATGATCTGAGGTTCAAGGTAGCCTCAATTGTGTGAGATTAACTGACCAAACTGCACTTTTATTGTATTTGTATACCTCGGGCAGTTGTTCAATGTTACGTGTATATTTTAGATACCTTTTAATTATATGCATCTTGGATAGTTTTGTATTATGGGATGGTATATTTTGGGTGGATCTTGCTCTGATGAATTGCAGTATATTGCACTTTATGGTATAGAGGGGTTGATGGGGGAGTTTCTGGCTCATATGATTTTTTAGGTATGCCTTTTCTTAATGTATGTACATTTTAACTTTGTTTTATTATGTGGACCTCGTTTAGAGTTCCTAAACATAAATAAATAAATTGAATTGACCAGGTTAATTCCGTGGTAAAGACCTGTTACTGTGAGCTCTGTACCTTGGAACGCATCTAGAATTTGTTTATCTTTTCTCACAAGGTGCATTCATTTCAGCATTGTAATTCCATCTCTATATATTTGATCCATAATCTACAACTCATCCCAACTATACAGCTAGACTGATACTAATTTTCAACTTAAATGATCAAATTTCTCCAGCTTTAACCTCACTACTTCAGCTTCCAGTAAAAGGTCACATTCTATTTAAAACTATTTACCTCATACATAAATCACTTTTTGTCCTACCTGCTCTCCTCTTAGCTCTCACTTCAGTTCAGACTAGCCTTTATGCCTACTGATTTCAAAGGATACGTTTCTTCTGTCAGGTACCAAATTTCAACTCAAAACTATTGGTGAATTCACTTTATTAGTACTTGCAGCCAGAAATTTTTTTTATCTTCCCTTACATCTCAGCCAGATGGCACAGTTACATAAATTTAGGAAGGCTTAAAGACATGGCTGTTTTGCGCTAGTTTTAATTCAGTCAAGTTTCTTCTGTTTAATCAGGTAGAGTGTTGGTACCGGGGTGAATGCTACATATCATAAATCATCTAAACTACTCTAATCTACTCTAATCTAATCTAATCTGACAAAACAAGGTCATTAAGTTTTGTGTATAACAGTTATGAACCAATCATATAGCTACTGGCTCAATCAATTAATCAAACAGAACTTGTAGCGTGCCACTAACCACCCCTGAGGTTATCCCTGCACTAAGGATCAGGAATGGCCTCCACTGTGGCTTTGGCGGATGTGGGGAGTATGTGAGGTGGGCAGGGTTGGTGGAAGCTGAAGGGTTGGTGGAAGCTGAGTGGGTGGTTGATGCATGCTAGTCCCAGGTTGTGGAGGGCCTTGTAGGCATGAGTCAGCATCTTGAACTGGCATCTCTTCAGATCGGGGAGCCAGTGGAGGCTCCTGAGGTGGGGGAGGATGTGAGTACGTTTGTGGAGGTTGAGGATGTATGGTCTGGAGTCTCTTGAGAGGTTGGGTGGTGATTCCTGTATAGAAGAAGTTTCTGTAGTCCAGCCAGCTGGTGATGAGGGCCTGGGTGACAGTTTTCCTGATGTTGACCGGGATCCAGCTGAATATTTTTCACAGCAGGCAGAGGGTATTGAAGCAGATGGCGGAGACTGCATTGATTTGGTGTTTCATGGTGAGTTTGCTGTCTACGATGATGCTGAGGTTTTGTGTGTTGTCTGTGGGTGTAGGTCAGAACTAGGTGAGTCACCAGGTGTTGTCCCAAGGGGAGGTGTTATTCCCGAAGATCAGCACTTCTGTCTTCTCTGTGTTGAGCTTCAGACAGTTGGCTCTCATCGAATCGTCATGGTGTTGTGGAAGTTGGTTCCAGTTGTGAAGTGGTCTTTTGTGAGCTAAAGGATGAGCTGGATGTCATCTGCATAGGATAGGATGTTGAGACAGTGGGATCTGCCAATGTCTACCAGGGGTGTCGAATAATTGCTGAACAGGGTGGGGCTCAGGGATGAGCCCTGGAGGATGCCGCAGATTATGCCATTGGGCTCCCATGAGGGGAGGCAGATTCTCTGGGTGCACCTTGTGAGGAAGGAAGCGATCCATTTGGGAGCATCTCCCTGGATGCTAATGTGGCAGAGCGGCTTCATAAGGGTGTGGTAGGATATGGTATTGAAGGCAGCAGAGAGGTCCAGGTCGATCAGGGTTGAGGAAGATTCTAATGTCATCGGAGGCAGAGAACCGGTTGGTTTCAGTGCTGTGCTTGAAAGGCATCTAGAAGATTGTTTTTACAAGTTGTTTGGTGAGCTAGTGGTTGATGGCCTTCTTAAGGACTTTGGAAGGGAACTGGTGCAGCGAGATGGGACAGTATTTCTTCAGTTGCCTAGATTTGGGGGAGGGTTTCTTGCAGAGGGGTCTGACCTCTGGGTGTTTCCATACTGTCACAGTGTCTTTTCCGCGGGATCTGCACGCTGCCGAACAAGAAGGCCCACCTCCCGGCGTCATCGACTCAGAAAGCTTTAATAGCACAGAGTTACAATGAAGCCAGGCGGGGGGAAGGGAGTTAGGGTAGGGAACAGCTGGGAGAGAGATCTGTAACGGAAGAGAATAGAACAAGCATGCATATACCCATTAATGACAATCCAATTCACCATTAGAGCCTTTGCGTACACGCATCTCCATAATACCAGATTGAAACTCTTTGTGATTGGGCAATAGCCCCTTCTGTAAATCACAACACAAGAATGAACTGAGACCTCAGAGTCCCAAGAAGACCAGAGCTTTAGACCATGGACACTCTCTGAAATATCAATCATAGAACCACTTATGCATTGATAAAACTCTAAACATTAGATCCATGTTTAGATGACTCATTAAACACTTATGGACAGATGTAGCAAAGGGTTTGTGAGTCGCAAACGGCGAAAAATGCCGTTTGCGAGGCGCAAAAGCCCCTCTGCTATGCAGAAATGCATTTTGCGAGTCGGATCCGACTCGCAAAATGCATTTCCGACTCGCAAATAGGAAGGGGTGTTCCCTTCCTATTTGCGACTCGCAATGCCATTCAATTTCATTTGCGACCGCGAAAGCGGTCGCAAATGAAATCGCAGTTACCATCCACTTGAAGTGGATGGTAACCCAGTCGCAAATGGGAAGGGGTCCCCATGGGACCCCTTCCCCTTTGTGACTGGAAAAAAATAAATAATTCAGAGCAGGCAGTGGTCCAATGGACCACTGCCTGCCCTGAAAAAAACTGAAACTAAAGGTTTCGGTTTTTTTTTCCAAGTGCAGCTCGTTTTCCTTTAAGGAAAACGGGCTGCAGATGGAAAAGAAAAAACTGCTTTATTAAAAAGCAGTCACGCACATGGTGGTCTGCTGACTCCAGCAGGCCACCATCCCCGTGAGTGCCCATACTCGCAATGGGGTCGCAAACTGCGACCCACCTCATTAATATTAATGAGGTGGGTCTTTGCGACCCCATTGCGAGTTGCAGAAGATGTCTGATACACCTTTCTGCATAGCAAATTGCGACTTGCAATTTGCGAGTCGCACGGACTCGCAAATTGCAAGTCGCAATTTGCTTTGTTGCTACATCTGGCCCTTAAAGAGGTCTTCTCAAATCATGTAAAACACCTTAATATGTATCTCGCATAGCATGCATCCTAAACAATGAAACTGTGATTTCTTTATCTTTGAAACCCTAGTTCAATAAAGGTTTTCCTGTACATGAAAAGCGCTTTTACTGGAGCGCTTTGCTTCCGTGAACTGAAGCTCTTAACTGAGCGCGTTTTGCTGCGGTGAACTGAAACGCTTTAATGAGTGTGTTTGCTGCTGTTGGCTGAAGCGCTTTACTGAGCACGTTTGCTGCTGTGGACTGAAGCGCTTTACTGAACGCGTTTGCTGCCGTGAACTGAAGTGCTTTACGGAGCGTGTTTGCTGCAGTGGACTGAAGAACTTTACTGAGCTCGTTTGCTGCCGTGAACTGAAGCGCTTAACTGATCCCGTTTGCTGCCGTGGACTGAACCGCTTTAGTGAGCGCATTTGCTGCCGTGGACTGAATCGCTTTACTGAGCACGTTTGCTGCCATGAACTGAAGCGCTTAACTGAGCGTGTTTGCTGCCATGAACTGAAGCGCTTAACTGAGCGCATTTGCCGCCGTGAACTGAAGCACTTCAAAACGCCATGCTAGTTAGTCTAGGGGAATGCTGAAAGTTAGGGAAGAACAACTCCCTTCTGACTTGGGCTCTTCACGACCTTACCGCCCACGAGTACGACCTGCTCGTGTCTGAATTCCCAAAGGGAATAACTGGAACCTTCAAGTTTCTGCCAAGCTGCCTTTTGAAGAAATTCTGCTTTGCTCCAGAGGAAGGTCCCTTGAGGTCTGACTGCATCAAAGTCTTCAAAATAGTGAGCAACGCGCTTGGGTGTGGCTGGGCTTTATAGGCCTGCCACACCCCAAGATGGCCGCTGCCTCTAAAAACATGGGAAATGTAGTCCTTTCATAGGATATCACTGATAAGTGCATCTTGACCACCAATGGCCTGAACTTGCAGCTATGTGGGTGACGCTGCTGGCCATTCTTGGAACACGCAGGGATGACCAGTGGTGTGCATAATGTGCCGCAAATCCGCGCAGCGGACCTTCGAGTGGACCCTGGACAGCGCGCAGCCTTGATCCTGACACATACATCAGGAAAGTCGACCATGATGATGGATGCTTTGGAAATGGTGGAGAGTTCTCTGCTGATTTCATTGTTTCCAAGGTTGAAGAAGTGGTGGTGGCAGGGGTCCGAGATGCTCTGGAGTGGGTGGAGGTCATGATGGCTGTAGTGTTCCATGTTGTGAGTGGAGTCCAGACGGTGAGCTAGGTGCTGTCCGTGGTATCAATAGGTGTTAAAAGGTTTTCAAGATGGGTGGGTTGTGGTTCAAAGTTTCTGTAGATGGTGGACATTTTGTTGTGTAATTAGTCCACCAAGGTGTTGCAGAGTTCCTGGGAAAGGTGGATAGTGTTCTTGGTGGATGTAGGGCAGGAGAACTCTGACACTGTTGAAGAGTTCTGTGGTGTGGTTAGCACTTGCTTTGATGTGGTTTGTCAGGGCGTCCCTTTTCATGTCTTTGAGGTGTTGGTGGTACTTGTTGAGGGCCGACTTGAAGGCAATTTGGTCTGTAGGGTCTCTGCTGGTGTGCCATAGTCTTTCGAGTTGTTAGTTGGCTTTATGGGGAAACTCTTGTTGGCACAGTTGGTGAGCCAGGGGGAGAAATTCTGTTCCAAGTCTGTTGCTTCAGCGGGCTTGGTGTTGCTAAGGGCATCTGTCTTTTGGGTCTCAGTCACACTCTTCCAGTTGTGGTAGGAGGAGGCGGGGGTATTGTGGTGGTGCTCAGCAGGCCGTGTGATATTATGGTGTGGTCAGTCCAGGTGAGTTGGGTGACATGGCTGTATTTCTGGCTGTGAAGACTGGGCCAAAGTGTATGTCTTGCATTCTGTGTGAGGTTGGTGACTAGTGGGAGAGTCCAATGTTTCTCATGCATTCGAGTAGGTTTGCGGTGTTGGCGTTATTCAGATTGTTAAGGTAGAAGTGGAAGTAACCCAGGAAGATGTAGTGTTCAGAGTCAATAGCTAGGAAGAGCAATAAATTTAGATATGGAGTTGCAGAGAACGGTGCACAGTCCAGGGAGGCTATAGGCAAAGGGTGCCATTGATGGTTGTCCTGCCATTGGTCTGGAGGTGGAAGCTGAGGCTTTCCATGATAGGTGTGCTGATGTCTTCAGTGACGATGCAGTAGAGGATTTACTTGTGGATGATGGCTATGCCTCCTCCATGTTTGTGGGTGCAGTCCTGGTGTATCATCTTGTAGCTGTCAGGTGTTGCGGTGGTGATATCTGGTTTTGAGCTAGGTCTTGGTGATGAACATCACGTCAGGAGTTAGTGGGTGATGATGTCCCAGATTTCAGTGTTGTGTTTGCAGAGGGACCGGACGATGAGCAGGAGGCACTGGACCAGTTCAGAAGTGTTTGTGGTTGGCATGGGTTTCTGTGTATTAGGTCCTAAGCTGCACGTGAAGCAACAGTGGCAGCAGGTGAAGGGTCCTTGCAGAGACTGAGATGCAACAGTTGTTGCAGCATCTGGGGTTGAAGGCCCAGAACACAGCAGTGAAATATTGATAGGAGGGCAGAGAGCCAGAATTCCTGGTACGAGGCACGGTCCTGGCGAGGACAGGCATAGACAGGTTTACCTTTGGCACACTGGCAATGAGGCTGCTGCACAGCAGACCTGCTGCCTCCATTAAGTAGGTCCTGGGGGAGGGTGGGATGCTGGCTGGTGGAAAGTGGGAGGCGGGAGAAATGACAGGAAGCAGGCTGCTAAGCGGAACGAAGCAGAAAGGTTAAACTGGGCACATTAAACAGATAACAGATAGGATAAACAGATAAACTAAATAGGTAAAGAGGTATGACAAACAGATAATCAGATATGATACCCAGATAAACAGGGCAATAACTGGACAAGGCAGGATAACAAATGGATAGATTGAATGTACACTCAGGCTACACAGATAGACAATAACTGGGCGGAAGACAAAAGACAGAATATGCATGCAAGACAAACTGACAATTGCTGAGAATGTAAGCAGGTGGGAGCAGGCACTGGCAGCAGCAGGGAGACCTGAGAGGCAGCGAGGGGGAGAGTCTGATTCAGTGGTGGCTGGTGACCTTTAAAAGTGGTTGGACGAAAGCCTTGGTTCAAAATCCAATGAGTTTCTTCTTGAAAGGTTGTCTCACACTTTCTTATGCTAAGGCCCTAATTTACAAAGATTTGGCGTAGGGCAGCGCCGCAAGTCTTTTTGCTACACTCCCCATGCGAAATACAAAGGGCAGGAATGCACCGCATCTATGAGATACAGTGCATTCCTGTCCTTTCAGCAAGCGCAGATGCACAATTTGGTGCTTATTGCCAATGCAGGCACTCTTGTTCTGGTTTGTTGGTAGGATTTTTTTTGTGCTGAAAGAGACACCTTCCTGCGTAAAAACAATCAATAGAGACGTTTTCCTCATTCTATGTGTGCTGCAGAATGCAGCATACATGAAAAGAAGTAAAAACGAGGAGAAATAAAACATTTCTCCTTGTTACGCCTGCTCTGGGGAGTTATACGGTTTTGGCGCTGCCCCAGGTTTACATGACTTTGTAAATCTGGGGTAGCATCAAAATCCATGGGTGTTACGAGCGAACACCCACCACAACCCCCATGGAACATCGCCTTGACACAGAGTAAGGCAACAAAGCGCTTTGCGCTGCCATGCCTTACCCCATATCTATCAGGCTATGCAAAGCCACACAGGGTGGCTTTGTGTCACCTCATAGCTATAATTGAGAGGACTGCGCCACCAAAGCGTCTTAAAAAATTATGCTCCAGTGGTGCGAGCCTCTAGTAAATAACCCCGTAGGTTTACTGTCTCACTTTGACTCACTCAGTCTCACTCTGTCTCACTAATTCATGCAGTCTCACTCATTCTATTCTGATCTACTTCATCTCACTCAGTCCCACTCATTCTCACTCATTCTGAATAATTCAGACTTACTGTGTCTTACACACAGTAACAATCAGTTACACTGTCTTTTTCCCTCACTCACATTCATTCTCACACATACTCGTCCTTAATGTCACTCATTCAAACTCACTTTGACTCACTCCTTCACTGACTCTTACTTTAACTCACATCCATGGCCACACAGACATGCTCACAGTGCAGGAATGGAATAGGCACCCTCATGCACGTGTCGGCAACCAAACCATGCCACTAGCTGCCTCAGTTTGTATGTTGCTGGACTCAAAGCGGTCTGAACTGTATTTTTGTTGTACCAAGACTGAATTGTTATTCACTTTTGGTACAATAAAAATGGACCACAAAGCAAGGAGGGTGTAGTGTAGCTATGGAGCCCATAAAGCAAAGCTGCAACTGGTCCAGGACACCCATCCATCAAACCAATCCATCCACTCAATCATCTTTCCTTTCACTTATCCACCCCCTTGCATCCATCTATCCTTCCACTCCATCCATACATCCATACATTATCCTCCCATTGGCTGATCCATCCTTTTACACCTCCACTCACCCATTCTCCTTTCACTCATTCTTCCATCCATCTTTTCTCTCATCATCCATCAATCCATCCTTTCACTCCGCTATCCAGTCACCCTTACACCAATCTATCTATCTATGTGCCTCGAATTATTGTGCCTCTCGTCTATTTGTGACTCGTGTTCTGTGCCTGGAATTATTGTGCCTTTCGTTCATCTGTGACTCGTGTTCTGTGCCTTGAATTATTGTGCCTCTCGTCTATTTGTGACTCGTTTTATGTGCCTTCGAATTTTCTGTGCCGCTCTTTATTGCAGTTTCCTTCTGTTACTTCTGCCGCTTTTTTAGCCCCTTGTGTGCTGCCCCCGTCCCCTTGTCGGCTCTCCTTGAGCCACTTTCCCCACCGCTGCATCCCTGCGGCCCCGCCCCCCTCACGCCCCAATTCGCCGCTCCCTCCCGCCTCCCAGCTGCTCCTCCCTCCCCCCTCTCTTCTTAATGGCGGTCACTGCGCGCGCCGCTGGCGCGCCAGAGGCGCACCAGAGGCAAGCCCGTCTGCGTCCGTCCGCGCCTGGACCGTGCCCAGCGCCACCCCCCCTGGTCCGCGAGACCCCTGCTTCGCCAGACGCCGCTACATGCCCGACCAACTCAACGCCCTCAATCCCGGCCGCATCACAGCATGCTTCCAGTCCTCACCAAGGAACACCCACGGACGCTTTTCATGCCACAGCTGCAGTTTCACCTGCGACAGAACAACGAAACCTACAAAGACCGGAACAAATCACCTGCACTGCATATTCCTCAACACCCGTTCCGCACGCAAGTACGCCATCGAGCTCTAGGACCTGCTCGACTCCACCGCCCCAGACGTAGCCTTCCTGACAGAGACCTGGTGGAACGACTCCTCTGCATCCGACATCGCAATAGCCATCCCGGACGGCTACAAGATCATCCGAAGGGACCGCACCAACGGAATCGGAGGAGAAATAGTCATCACCCACAAATCCACCCTCAAGGTCTACACTCACACTGACGACACCCTCAAAACCGCTGAACACCTACACTTCCGCAACCACACCGACCCCAACACCACTCTCAGAGGAATGCTCATCTACAGACCTCCCGGACCATGAGCACCCTTCAGCGAATCCATCGCCGACCTCACCAACACCCACGCCCTCACCTCAACGGATTACATCCTCCTCGGAGACCTACATTTCCACCTGGAGAACAACAACAACACCAACTCCACTACTCTGATCGACAATCTCACAAACCATGGCCTCAGACAACTCGTAAACACACCAACCCACATCGCCGGCCACACGCTTGATCCCATCTTCTTCTCAAGCGCCCACGTCACCTTCAACGACACCACCGTACTCCACTGGACCGACCACCACTGCATCCACTTCACCTACAAGAAACATATCGAGCACCATCGCACCCAACATCCACCCCACCGATGCTGGAGCAAAGTTACGGAAGACCAGCTTACAAACACCCTCACCCAGAACCAGCCCTCCGACCCCACCGACCCAGACGGCGCCGCCCTCAACCTCACTCTGTGGATCAACGATTGCGCCAACATCCTCGTGCCACTCAAGAAACCCACCAACAACCAAGTCAGAAGAAAAGCCGCCTGGTTCACTGACTAAACTCCAAGCGCGACTGTTGAAAACTAAAAAAGGAATGGCTCCTCAAACACACACCTGAGAGCCTCACAGCCCACAAGGACGCCACCCGCAGACATCACCAGCTCATCAGACAAGCCAAACGATCCCACTTCAAAGACCGCCTGGACAACAACGCACATGACAGCAAAGAGCTCTTCAGCATCGTAAAAGAACTCTCCAACCCCAGCGTCAACGTCAACGACATCCCTCCATCCCAAGAACTCTGCAACGCACTGTCCACTTTCTTCCACCGAAAGATCACCGACAACCACGACAGCTTCAACGCCACTCCCACGCCAGCTCCCACTCCTGAAAGCTCCACCTGTGCTAACCACCTGACCTCCTGGACCAACGTCAATGACACAGAGACACGCAAGGTCATGAACTCCATCCACTCAGGATCTCCGTCAGACCCCTGCCCCCACCACGTATACAACAAAGCCGACTCCACCATCGCCCCACAACTTCGGAAGGTCATCAACATCTCCTTCGAAACAGCGACTTTCCCGGAAAGTTGGAAGCACGCCGAAATCTGCGCCCTCCTCAAGAAGCCCAAAGCAGACCCCAACGACCTCAAGAACTTCCGACCGATCTCCTTACTCCCCTTCCCAGCGAAGGTGATTGAAAAAATAGACAACACACAACTAACAAGCCACCTCGAAGACAACAACATCCTGGCTCCCTCCCAATCCGGCTTCAGACGAAACCACAGCACTGAGACTGCCCTTCTCGCTGCCACAGACGACATCAGACGTCAAATGGACAACGGTGAAACATCAGCCCTCATCCTCCTGGACCTATCTGCTGCCTTCGACACAGTCTGCCACCGCACCCTGAAAACTCGCCTCCACAAAATCAGAATCCAAGGAAAAGCCCTCGACTGGATCATCTCATTCCTCTCTGGCAGAACCCAGAGAGTCCGCCTCCCCCCCCTTCCGCTCCGAAGCCACCGACATCATCTGGTGCGTCCCCCAAGGATCATCCCTCAGCCCGACGCTGTTCTACATCTGCATGGCCCCCCTCGCACAAGTAGCCCAACAACACAACCTCAACATTCTCTCATCCTCTCCCTCACCAAAGACCCGCGCACTGCCAAAACCAACCTCCACGAGGGAATGGAATCCATTGCCGAATGGATGAAAAACAGCCGTCTGAAACTCAATTCAGACAAGACGGAGGTCCTCATCCTAGGACCCAACCCCTCCGCCTGGGACGACTCCTGGTCGCCTACCACACTAGGAACCCCACCGACACCAACCAACCACGCACGCAACCTGGGCTTCATCCTCGACTCCTCCCTCACCATGTCTAAACAGGTCAACGCAGTCTCCTCCTCTTGCTACAACACACTCCGCATGTTCCGTAGGATCTTCAAGTGGATCCCGATAGAAACAAGAAGAACAGTGACACAGGCCCTTGTCAGCAGCAGACTAGACTACGGCAACGCACTCTACACAGGCATCCAAGCAAAAGACCTACTACGCCTCCAACACATCCAAAACGCCTCCGCCCGGCTGATCCTCGACGCACCCCGCCGCAGCCACATCTCCCACCACCTGAGAAACCTTCACTGGCTCCCCGTGGACAAGAGGATCTCCTTCAAGCTTCTCACCCATGCTCACAAAGCACTCCACGACACCGGACCAACCTACCTGAACAACAGACTCAGCTTCTACACCCCCACCCGTCAGCTCCGCTCCGCAAACCTCGCCCTCGCCGTCGTCCCCCGCATCCAACGAAAAACCTCCGGCGGCAGATCCTTCTCATACCTCGCCGCCAAAACCTGGAACATGCTCTCTACCAACCTGCGACAGACCCAAGACCTTCTCACCTTCAGAAGACTCCTAAAGACCTGGCTCTTCGATCAGTAACATCAGCTCACCCCCCCCCAGCGCCTTGAAACCCTCACGGGTACGTAGAGCGCTCTACAAATTCAATGATTGATTGATCTATCCACCCTCCCATCCACTCTCCCTTTCACTCACGCACCCTCTCTCCCTTTCACTCTTACATCCATCCTTTCACTCATCCGTCCATCCATCAACCTTCCATTCATCCACTAATCCATCCTTCCTTTCACTCACTCACCCTCTCAAGTTCATTATGAGCCTTTATCTACTGAGCTACAGACAGAAGAGGGCCATTAAGAACACCCCCCATCTTCTCAGCCAGGGAGTGGAGTGGGATGGGAGTGGGGTATGTGGGTGATGATGCAGCTGATGCAAAAGCTTAACAGCACACTTACCTCCTAGTCCTCTAGCGCAATGGTTGTCGCAGCTGGTTCCTTCCTTCTCTTGGGCCTCTACAAGGGAAGCACTCTGTCATGCTCAGTTTCATAATATATTTTTCAAAGTGAAACCAAACACAGTATTGAACGTGTGTTACTGCCAGGAGAGCAGCCCCTGACCTCTCCTACAGCCGGTCCCCTCTGGGAGGATCAACAAATTGTTGCCACCCACTCCCTCCTTGTTCTCATCGGCCTGCCCCACCCCCAGCCATTGAAGTGAAAGGAGCTTTGTCACTTCCTCCAAGGGCCACTGTTTATGCGCTCCAAAAGCAACTGGATCCATAGCTTTCTAACTCAGGACTCCTTCTCCTGTGATATCACTGCTGTGGCTTGTGCCTGCAATTTGAAGAAAACCTCAGGGTGCTGGCACTTATGCAGTAGGACATCTGCAAAGTTCACTAGAGTTCACTGAGGAGATTGGCACACTGTCTCAGAGCAGTGATTTATTTTTAACTTCTCTCTGTTTATTTCCCTGTTCTTGTCACTCCCCCGAGGATGGCAGGGCAATGTCCCTTTTGCCCATGAAGACGAGTCGCCCCTGGTCTGTTTAAAGCAGGTTTTGATCTTAAAAGGTGAATTTCCCCTTGATTTGTTTCCCTTAGACCTATCTAGTCCAATCCATAAATTTCAAGATGACGAAAATGGGTTCAATGGAAACAAATTGTGGTGTATCAACTGTACACTCCACCACGGGAAATATTAAATAATAGAGCAAGATTTTAAGGTGATGGATTGTTTTAAAAAGAATAAAGTTGACAAAGGCCAGTTTAGGGCACTGCGACCGGTGCGGCCTCACTGGGCACTGACTTTGGGGGAAGGTGTTCAGGGGGAGGGGTTGAATAATAGGGGGCACTGACCTCAGGGGAGTTTAGCAATAACTTGCACCTGCTGTAGAGTTCCTTGTACAACCAGCTTTAATGCAACAATAAAAATGTCAAGATAACTGTTGTGATGAATGTTCCTGCTAGAGAGAGGAGATTTGTTCAGTTTTGTCCAGTGGCAGTTTTGACTCGCCATAAAGTGGTGCAGAAGGTTAATGTGACTGCTGCAAAGAACAGGTCTAAATTTTTGTGTGGATAGCTCAGTGTTCTGGTAAAGCCAGCCTTTACCGCTGCCTTAAAACAAATGACATGTATGTGAGAGAGTGGCTATGGGGAGATGAGGTGCACTTTTGCTTGGTGGCAAGGGGTGAATACGAGTATGAGGTCATGAGTGTAGGGGGGCACCAAAAATGATTGTCGCACCGGCGCCTCCAGCGCTAAAGTCGCCCCTGATCAGAAATGAGTAAACATGGAGATATGTATGTAGTGTGAGATGTCAAGTAAAGTTTGGCATCACAAATGCATTCAAAACTACAGTGCAATACTTTCTGCTATCCACGAACGTTGTTAAGCAGTGGTAACTCACACAACCAGTATGGATGTGGAAAATGTCTCACACCTTTACGTCCAGTCTGCACAATCTCATGGAGTGCCGCTGTTGGACTTTCTGCAGGCGTCTGTCATGGGCTTCGATTTAGTCTTGTAGCCCTCTGTGAATGCGTAGTCGTGCTAGACTGACACTGTCTGAAGGATTGTTTACTTTGACCTTGAGGCTTGCTTTCACGACTCCTTCCTTCCTGGTAGCACATCCTGGTCATAGCATGAAAGGAGATGCCCTGCTGACAATATTTACAGCTGCTGGTGCACGTGGGATCCAACAGCGTAGATCTTAAACAGAACAACAGAGCCTTCCTCTTTTAATGTAGTTGTGGTTTTTTTACAATGTTTACTCCGCAAACCACTAATGGGAGCGTGATTAAAAAAAAAAATATTATACAACAAGGCGCAATAGCTGTGACACAATAATTTATCTTTATTAAAAACAGAATAATACTTGATTATAAGTGCAAACAACAAACATTAATAAGCATAGGTTCATACATGACAAATAGTGGATTTGGTATTCATTGAATATTTTTCATGCTGACTATTATTAACCAGTGTTACAACTAACGACCCTTGAGGCTGCCTCCCTAGGGTTTTCCTGGATAGACCTAGTTAATCCACGCCCCCAGTTGATATAGCATTTTTAGGCCCAATTTAAGTACCTAGAGATGGTGAAGAGAATTATCTCGAAATTGTCACATTTCAATATCCGCTGTTTCTCCAAGGTCTGCCTAAGTGTCTGCATGAGGGAACTAGCCACCTTTTCCTCGGTGTCCTCTTAGAAGGTGGAAAAAATAAAAAGTTTGCTTCTGTGTCTGATAACAAAGGGCAAGAGGGGCAGACAACAGATAAGGAAGAATTCTTGGACCATCTAGCAGTTAAAGTGTTGAGTGGGAGGGACCCAATCCTAAATCTTATACATACATTTCTCACAAAGCTGGGAGTAATCCTATCCATATAGGGTTCAAAGCAAGATGCACATTTGTGGTGCAAAAACTGGCAATTAGGCCCGTATCCCTCAGGTCGTTCAATGTCTTATACGACAGATGTCCCCAGTATATGTGCCCACTCTGCTAAGAATAATTTTATCCAATCAAGATGATAAATTCCATAAATCCTCCATATTAATCAAAGTGCAAAGATTTTTAATCAATTTAAGCCAAGGAGTAACTACTTCTTTGTCTAAGCCAATAGGTTTGCGTTAGTGAGCAACCTCTGGTGTTGCTAACATGCCCAATTTTTTAGAGCTCGTAAATCAACTACTGAGTCCACCCTATTGAGCGCCATATCAAAGAAAACTGGAAAGAGGAGAGTGCTTGTTGGTAAATTAAACATGGATCTCATACATTTATTTCTTCTGTGACTGGTGCAGTGATATTTGCACTGCCCAACACCTCCGCTCTGTAAAGAGTGCCATCAAGGACTGAATAAATTGTTCTACTAGATGTAGCTTTGAATTTCCTTACAACAACTCACTCCAGCCCTATGTTGTATGTTGTAGGATCACCCTACTTTTTTCCAGCTGTGGCTATTCTGTCAAATGGTCAGCAAGTCTAACACCCAGGTAGTCAAAGTTTTTGTCCTTTTCAATTTGTGTCAGTTTTGCTCATGGTATAGCCTTCTTTCTGGTGCCCAGGAACATTTGCACCATGCCATTGGCTTGGGGCCACAATAGTGTTATTTTCCGATTGTGTACTCCCAGATATGCCATGAATTTGAGAAACTCATTACCTGAAAATGGGGGTCCATTTTTAATCTTTAGTGTCAGAGGAGCACCCCAGGCGGCAAACATGTCATCTAGAATCAGTAGGGTGACGGTGGCTCATTTTCATGACACGACGCACT
Source organism: Pleurodeles waltl (assembly GCF_031143425.1). NCBI lineage: Eukaryota > Metazoa > Chordata > Amphibia > Caudata > Salamandridae > Pleurodeles > Pleurodeles waltl. Next base: position 146,360,325 of record NC_090440.1, read on the forward strand.
AAGTGGAAACAGGAGTCATTTGACGATAGCATCCAGAAGGTAGTTGCCAGTGTCCGTGGACCTAGAGAAGTCGGCAGCCAATGTAGTCCATACCGCTTCAGGGAGATCAAACATGCGCAGTTGCTCTGACTTTTGTAGTCTTCCTGTTATCTGACATGGATGGCAGTTCATGATCATGTCCTCCACTAGACTGTCAAGTCCCGGGAACCATGCTTTCTCTCTCAGCATTTTTTTTTGTTGCCACCATGCTTCAATCGGACTTATGTGCAAGGATGATTGTCTGCTGTTGCAGTGCAGTCGGTACTATTATTCTGCTGCCACTGAGCAATATGCCTTGTTTCGTTGCTGACAGCTTCTCCTGCACCTGCTTGTAGGCTAGTATTTCCTCTTTCTTGACCCCTTCACTTACTGCACTGTTGGTGGTCACACGCCTCCACCTCTGTGGCATTAGTGTTTTGACCGCTTCTAATGTTGCATTCGTTGTGGTCTCCTGCACCAGTTGCTTCATCGTAATCAGGGCAGGTGTATTCTGTCTGAGTCTGAAATTGAGGAACTCCTTGGCTATGGATGGTGTTTCTGGTGCCCGAGGAAAGGGATGCCGTGACATGTAGCCGGCAGGGTTGTGTTCTTTCCTTGACTTGCGCACTATGGCCCTCATTCTGACCTTGGCGGGCGGCGGAGGCCGCCCGCCAAAGTCCCGCCGTCAGGTTACTGTTCCGCGGTCGAAAGACCGCGGCGGTAATTCTGACTTTCCCGCTGGGCTGGCGGGCGGTCGCCTTCAGGCCGCCCGCCAGCCCAGCGGGAAAGAGGCTTCCACGATGAAGCCGGCTCGGAATCGAGCCGGCGGAGTGGAAGCTGTGCGACGGGTGCAGTTGCACCCGTCGCGTATTTCACTGTCTGCGCAGCAGACAGTGAAATACATTTAGGGGCCCTCTTACGGGGGCCCCTGCAATGCCCATGCCAGTGGCATGGGCACTGCAGGGGCCCCCAGGGGCCCCGCGACCCCCCCTACCGCCATCCGGATCCCGGCGGTCGGACCGCCGGGATCTGGATGGCGGTAGGGGGGGTCGGAATCCCCTCGGCGGCGCAGCAAGCTGCGCCGCCTTGGAGGATTCAATGGGGCGGCGGTACACTGGCGGGAGACCGCCAGTGTTGCCGGTCCGACCGCGGCTTTACCGCCGCGGTCGGAATCCCCATTGGAGCACCGCCGGCCTGTCGGCGGTGCTCCCGCGGTCCTCCGCCCTGGCGGTCTTTGACCGCCAGGGTCAGAATGACCGCCTATGTGTCATAGTCCATCAGGCGTATCCCCCATCATTCTATGCATGGTGGTATTTTTGCATTGGGGTTGCCATAAATCATGTCCGGCGCCTGGTGGTCTGACACTATGGTGAAAGGTTTCCTGTAGCTGAACATGTGGTAGTGTTCAAATGCCCACACGTCCACTAGACTTTCTAGTAGACCATTATTACATTCAATAGGCTTCTATTTGCATTTGCAACTATCTGTCATGGTGAGTCTCTCCTGGGCTTATGTTACATGAGGATGGCTCATAACCCTACTGGGCTGGTATCTACTGTGAACTTCGTGCATAGGGACACATCAAAATAAATGAGGTGATCTACAGCTGTGACAGCCTGCCGGATATCCTCGAATGCCTTGTCATATTCCACATTCCACGGTCCAGAGGTGTGATTTACCTTGTTTGGTCAGTTCGTGAAGCGGGATACTTACAGTGGCAAAGTCCTTGATACGTGGTGACTCACGGACCCTCTCCACCTTGATGTGTCCACCCATGCAGACTTTCAACAAAATTATTGTTGCTGTTCCATTTCTGATATTTGTGTCCCATAGCTGAACAGGCGTCAACATGCGGGTATTCTAGGCCACAGCTACAGCATCTCCATCCGTGTTTCTCCTTTGGTGGCAGTGGTACCTTAACAGGTCTGTTGTAGCTCCCACCATGCATTGAGCTTGTTCCATCATCCCCATTCTTCCGGTGTCCATTTGGATGGCATGTGAAGTGGCCCTGGCTTCCGACCACGACGTGGTCAGCATTTTGTCCAATGTGTAAGTTTCTTTCACTATTTTCATACAGAACCCAGGTGGATGGCATTGTTCAATGATGCACAGGTGTACTGCTGCCTTGTTGTCAAACTTGTCAAATTCACAGTAGGTGACTAGATTGTGCAGCTGGGTTGCAAAGTCTTTGATGGATTCATCTGCTCGTTGGCAGGCTGTGATGAAAGTGTAGAGCTCAAAGTCAATCTTTCATTGTGGGTTGAAGCTCACTTCAGCTCACTCTTGCAGCTTTCTGTTCTCTCCCTTTGAAGGCTGCATTTTTCTCTTCCTCCACCTTTCCCATGTGTGTCTTTTGCTCGCAGTAAATGCCTGATGCAGAAAACTAAGCTCTGGTCCTCAAAAATAAGTACAGGTGCTCCGCACTGGAAACATCAAGCACAAATTAAGCACTGATAAATTGTCTCAAGGAACTCCTACAGCCACCTCCATTTTGTGAGCCTCAGCATCTTCCCTGTGTCTTAATACAGCCCAGTGTGCAAGGATTGCAAAAAGACCTAGGTAAGGAGCCCCCAGATTTTTCTGGGTAAATAGTATTATTTGCTCAAAAGTGTTTATTTCAGCTACCTGTGTCTGGTTAAATGTGGACTCTCTGTGTTTCAGGCAGCCTGGCCACTTTTAAAGTGGTGTTTTTTTTTAATTCGTTTTTGCCGTGACTGTGTGAATTACCTTGCTAGTTTGTGGCACATAAACCTCCACCCCCACCCCCTTTTCCTTCTAAGTAAAAAGGCTACATACATTTTGCAGAGTGTGTTTTTAGGAGACTGTTTTAATCTGTTTCTGTGATTTAAATTGTGTTTAAAAACTGTCTGCCCCCCTGTTTTTTTGCCTTTAAAAAAGCCTGATTTCAGAGTGTGCGTCCAGCAGTATTCCAGTGTTTGTTTTTTAAACAATCTCTCCCTTACCTGGAAAGTAGACTCTGCTAGCTTGGAAGTGTGGGTTCAGCCTGTCTGTATCCAAGGAGATTCTGAATAGAGCAGCAGCTGCCTCCTCCCCACCCACAGGGACTGGACTTCATTTAACTTGCTCCTTATATAAGTTCCTATTCATTGTTGCATATGTTGTTGTGATAGGTTGTTGGGAGATGGTCTTTCTATTGGTTGCTAGCTCCAGGGCTGGGGTTATGATTGGTGTATAGGGCTGAGATTCTGATTGGCTGTTGGTTCTAGGGCTGTGATTGGTGGATAGGGCTGGGATTCTAATTGGCTGTTGGTTCTAGGGCTGTGATTGGTGGATAGGGCTGAGATTCTGATTGGCTGTTGGTTCTAGGGCTGTGATTGGTGGATAGGGATGAGATTCTGATTGGCTGTTGGTTCTGGGGTGTGATTGGTGGATAGGGCTGGGATTCTGATTGGCTGTTGGTTCTAGGGCTGGGATTGGTGGATAGGGCTGGGATTCTGATTGATTGCTGGTTTTAGGGCTGGGACTGTAATTGGTGGTCAGAAATAGGGCTATGATTGGTGATTAGGGCTGGGTCTCCCATTAGTTGTTTGAATGAGGGCTATAAATTGGATTGGCTAGGGTTAGGACCAGCTTCTTATTGGCCAGTAGGGCTTCTTAAGCTTAGGACTCAGGGCGTCTCAGCCCGGGCGTCGAGGCTAAGGGCAGAGAGGACAAGGGCAGTTGCTTGTTTAGGCCTGTTCAGGACAGGTAGGGACTAGGGACTAGGGCCAGAAATGCTGCCCAATCCTCAATTGACAAGGAATGATTTCAGCCCCTACACATCCCTCAACATGCAAACACATATTCTGCAAAGACATCCAACTCATGCATCGCAAACTGACCACAGACAGATTGCAATGTCCCAACACCCAACACAATACCCTTTATACAACACATATACACATATCCTCCACAACTACAACAGTCAAACACCTTCATTCTCACAGCAAACACTACTCTGTCCACTCCCACTAGCACAACCTGCCATTACCCACACAACACAAAACTACAGTATACATTTCTCTCAGCCTTCCAGATACACACACTCTACTCATACTAACCAACAACACTATCCGCTGTTTGCTCCACATAGACCACCTGTCATCATAACAATGCCCAAACCCAGCCTTCAAACACACCATCTACACTCTTCCCCTCTCTTCACCAATTACACACAACCATACAATTCCCACATTTCACTCCACCACACATATTACCTCTTCCAGTCATCACAACTAACACCAACTCCCCTGACACACATCCATCACCTCTTACACACCTCATACATTCATCTCCAAAACACATCAACACCCCATCTAACACTCAAATTCCACTCTCCAGCACTAACTCACATACAAATCCCTCACCAAAAACAACTACACCAATATCCCCTCTCACTATTCCACAAACACAATACAGACCACACACATCAGCACATCAAAGCAACACAAACTTACATTACACTTATGGTCATACCCACTCCCACCCTCAGAAATACACAAAGAATATAAATTCCATCCTATCTTCACCCCTAATATCTCACTCTTCACAAACACCTACCACAAGCTCCCCAACCCAGCAACTTTCATTCACTCGCCCCCCTCCTCCATTGCACAATTTAGAGCCTTAAATCATGATCCACATGCTCCTCCACCACCCCTAACCCATACTCCATCCACACTAAACAAACGCAAACAAAATAAAAAACACTCCACTCTTAGCAACCTTGCATCCCCTTGTCTATTACATAATAAGACTACCCTACAAAAAACAGTACACTCTTCATGGCTCTCTCAGCCACCAAGTCCACCACCCACACACACATACCCAACAAAATGCCTTCTTAACCTGCTGGAAGAGTAACACTATACTGAAAAGCAAGACTATTGTGAGCCTCAAACAGTTATCACAACTACCAACACTCCTGCTTCAAGCTCATATTATACTACTTACCCTTCTCCTAAACAAAACAACACTACCACTAACACACCTTTTCTAAACTGCCAGCACATAAATGCTCGATCACTCTCAAAAAACAAGCACCACATCTGCGACCTGTTCACAGACACACAACCTGACTAACTATTCATAACTGAATCCTGGTTGGGAGATGACATGGCCCCAGTGTTGCACAAAGCCATTCCTCCGGGCTATCAAACCATCACACAAAACCGTATAGGCAAGAGAGGAGGTGACTAGCTATTATATTCAAACAGGCAATGAACCTCAGTAAAACAGACAACATCTCCATACAAGGTTGTGAAGCCCTCCTTACCAGATGCCACCCTACTCCAAATTCCTCCTGTAACTTTCTCCTCCTTTACAGACCTCCACCTAACAACTCCACATTCCCAGAAGCTTTTCTAGACACATTCTCAAACCTTATTACACTATACTCCAACCTATGCATTCTTGGGGATCTAAACAGTTGGTTTGACAAACCCAATATGCCCCATCCAAAAGCTATCACCACTGGCCTAGTCGCATTGAACCTACACCAGATTGTACACAATCCCACAAGAATCGCTGGACACATCCTAGATGTCACTTTTGCTAAGCCTGAACTAGTTAGTATTCATTGCATCACGCCAATCACTTGGTCAGACCACCATTTGATCACTTTCCGACATACAACTCCACAAATCAACACACCCCACAACTACTTACATACATGCACCTATTGACCATGGAGCAAACTCAATTTGGATGACTTAGAAACACAACTAACAGCCAACACAGATCTAGATACAATTAATTCTGTGCCAAAATTTTACGAGTGGCTACAGGAAGCTTTTGATATCCTAATACCACTCAGAAAAACAAAACACGACAAAAGAAAACCAACACCTTGGAGAAACACAGAACTTAAAAAGATAAAGCAACAAATCAGAAAGTTGCAGCGGACTTGGCTCAAAACAAACAACAGTCAAGACAAACTGCAGCTACACAAACTTAACAGAATATACAAATCATCAATCAAAAAAGCTAAAAAAAGGTTCAACTCAGACAGAATTCAAAATGCTCAATCTACAACCAAGGAATTTTATAAAATTCTCAATGAATTTCGAAAACCTACTTGCATAGAAGGAAGTCATCCCACTACTCAAGATTTCACAAACAAATTGGCAACTCACTACACAATCAAGGCAGACCCATTGGACTCCTATTTAAAACAGAAGAAAACCATCAGCACCAACCCCTTTCCTAAAATACCCTCTAAGAATAAACCAACCCAACCTCTACAGTCCTTCCAACAAATATCCCAAGGTGAATCTATGGATTTGATCAAAGCTAGCAGACCTGTCGGTTGCCCTTCTGACCCTTGCCCAACACAAATCTTCAAGAACATTCTTCTATCTACTTCTGCTACCACACCTGAAAGAAGAATCATCAACAACTCTTTAACTACAGGGACATTTCCTGTAGACCTGAAAAAGGCATACATTTGACCTTTATTAAAGAAAACAAAGCTAGACCCACAAGACCCCAACAACTACAGACCAATCACAAATGGACCTTTCCTGGGCAAATTGATAGAAAGAGCAGCATTCGCCCAGATGTCACAATTCATTGAAACAATTCTATACTTTCAGACTCCCAAACTGGATTCTGCCCAAGAAGAAGCACTGAATCTGCATTTATAGCAATCTGGGATGATCTTAAAAACACAGTCGACCGCAATGGAGTTGCTGCACTACTTCTCTTGGACCTCTCAGCTGCCTTTGATACGGTTGACCATGACACCCTAATTCAAAGACTCCACGAAGCCGGCATACAAGGGATTGCTCTGGACTGGATTACTTTCTATCTTCAAAAAAGATCTAATATCATCCACTCGCCCACCTTCTCGTCCGAACCCTGCCTCACAAAAGCAGGGGTCCCCCAAGGATCAATCATCTCACCTTTGCTTTTCAACATCTACATGATATCTTTACCAGAACTGATCAATGATTTCCATCTCACATGCTACAACTATGCAGATGACACACAAATACTACTTAAATTAGAATGCCCCAAAAACATTGAAAACTCAGAAATCTTCAGTTGCCTCAGAGCCGTTGATCAGTGGATGACCTGGAGCCATCTCAAACTAAATACCTCCAAAACAGAAATACTCATATGTGGTGACTGGAAAAGTTATGACCTCTGTGCGTCTGGCCTGACGATCTCTGACCACCTCCTCAAATATCCAAGGAAGTTAAAAACCTTGGAATCACCATGGATTCCAAGTTAACTATGAATGCCCAAGTGGACAAATTAGCACGAACAAGCTTCATCACCTTGAAGACTTTACGACGCATCTTCCCCCACCTCGGATTTCCACACAAGGTGCAAGCTACTATCTCGCTTGTACTATCCAAACTGGATTATGCCAATGGCCTCTACCATGGATCATCTCTATCTATTATGAAAAAACTACAACCTATTCAGAACTCCGCAGCCAGGCTACTATTACATGTAAAGCCGCAAGGCCACATCTCCCCTGCCTTGAGAGCACTACACTGGTTACCCGTTCTCAGAAGATGCACTTTCAAACTGCTTTGTATCACCCACAAAGCTATACAGTGAACAGGACCGCTTTTTATCAGAAACAAAATAACCAAATACATCCAACAAAGAAACCTCCGCTCAAGATTGGCACCCCGCCTTAGAACACCACCATACAAGAAAAAGACTATAGGTGGTACATCCTTCTCCGTTCAAGCGGCCAAACTATGGAATTCATTACCCCAACTATAAGAGCCACAGATAACTTTCTTGTCTTCAGAAAACTACTCAAGAGCTGGCTCTTTCCTTCATAACCACCATATTCAAACAACTATGGACTGCATTTGCCTATGTTGATAAATATTTTTTCTGATTATGTGTCGATTTCTAGTTATGTATAGTTCTTTAGAAAATATGTATCACTACTATGTCATAACAATAAAATACACACACTCTTTAAACCTGTTTGATTAAGTATATTTACCCATGGTTGTAATTATGTATTGTATGTACATATATGTGTGTGTATTCATGTGTGTTTGTATGTGTGTGTGTGTATGTATATATATGTATGCATGTATGTATGTATGTGTATATGTTGTTTTGTGCTTGGCATGTTCGTGGGTCATTGCATAGCTCCTGGGTGGGATGTTATCCTAGATATCTATGAATCCCTGCTCTCATCTTATCACACTTATCTACCCATCATCATATGTCATGTCTCTATCAAACTATCCTCCATTCCCACTCTGATTCATCCCAAATCCTTTCTACTACTTTCATCTGCTGAATAACTCTGCCTAAGCTCTTCCCTCCGCTTCCACATCTAACTCACCAAACCTCACTCTACTACCATGACCTCCCACACAACCCTACTAAATTCTCCCTCATTTATCTCACCTTGCTACTATGATATCCCTAACCCTTCCACAGACTCTTCCCTCCTCCATCCCCCTTTACTCGTCCCAAGCCTTTAGGTTGAGCAAATGAGGGATATACTCCCAATTAACACTTCTGGATTTCTTTCCTCCTCCACCCCTCCATTACTCCAGTCAATCTAACTAACAAACTCTCATATCCACGGCTCAAATGAACTCATAATAATACTAAAACTGTACTCATATTTCCCAATACTAATCCATCACTAATTCTTGTTGGGTTCCAGAGTAGCGTGCTACTCACCGAAAAGCGCTTCAACGCCTCGTCAGGGGTAGTAAGCGCTATATAAATACTATTACAATACAATTCAATAATATACTAACGATTTGTAAGTCATGCGAAGATTTGCCACCAGTGTTAAAGAAATCCAACACCTGTGTTGAACCCGGCATATATTATTTAAAAGAAAGTGCACTGTTTTCCCCAATCAAGCAATGCACCCTGTGAAAAAGCATATCAAACACCAAAAAACATATCTAATTCATATATACAAGTGTCTGAAAAAACACAGAGGTATACTACTGCTATGTTTCGATATATTGGTCGATGAAACTTATCAAGGTTGGCCTGAGATGTGCTACAATTGGCGCCAGGATCTGCATCCATCCATACTCTTTCCCACTTGCGGGAAAACGAAAAAGCAAAGCAACCGCAACACGAGGAATCCTGGGATTTTAAACCCACTCCCTTTCTGATGCTCATTGCGATGCACTTGTGTATCATCTGTTGACATAGTCCCATAGACCACAAAGGCCCGCTCACTTGGTGGTTAAGTACTGGCCATCTTAACATGGAGAAAGTAACAATCAAATTCATGTACCCTTGCCCCAAATAAAAGAAAGAATACACTCCCAAGGACACCAGTTCCTCACCATACATCCCCTTACACCAAACAAACACCGAACACCACTTGTAACCAGATGGTAAATTCCAGTATCATCAGCCTCATTTATCCTAGCATAAACTTGAATGTATACGCTGTATCCATGTCTGCAATGGTGCAGCTATGGCACACAGCCCATGTCAGCAATCATTGAATGGACAAATATACCATCTAGATATTGTTCTTCCTCAGATGGTCCTTCATGTACTACCCAGTTTATCCTTCCACCACAGTTATATTGTTCAAATCATATCCATGCGGGGTATTTTTATCCACGATATATACATCCCAAAATAACTGCTGTACGTATATAGTTAGCCATAAAACTGTGGCACGTGAGCATCACCCACCATCCTGAAAAAGGCAAATAAATTGATGTCGATTTCCCACACACCATCATCTATATGCCCCACAGCTTGCACTTACACCATATTTGTGTTAAGAAGCTAATATATATGTCAGTGGTTCCCTCATTCACCAATGGTATCTATCCCCCTATATATCTTGAATACATGATCGAAGGTGCGACCACGGCCTAGCACCAACATCCACCATATTAAACTAGATCGAAATACCGTCTAGATATTTATGATACTTCATCCTGGAGAGGATAAAAAATATAAATCACAACAACCACTATTCTGGAATAAACAGATATGCTGTATAGATGTCAATTTTTTCACGTTCAGTCATCTATACATCCCCCAGTTGGCAATTGCACCCTGCTTATATTCAAATGCTAAAATGGATATCAACGGTTCGTCGAATTCACCAACAGCGTCAATCATATACGTATCTTCCATACCTGATTAGAAATACAATCACAGTACAGAAACAATTCACAGTTTACAATTTCACCCTGCTTGAATTTGAAAGCTGATGTGGATATCAATGGTTACGTCCAATTCACCAGTAACTTTAGTCATCTACATATCTTCCATACCTGATTACAGATACGACCACAGTACAGCAACAACATTTATCATCTTCAACTGGACTGAAATGCTATCTAAATATTTTAGGTGCCTAGGGAATAAAATGCAAATCACAGCAGCCGAAAATCAGTCCTAACTGCCAAACAACAATAAGAGTCAAGCTGTATACAATAACATGAGAATCCTAAATAGCTGTTAGCAAAGAAGTTCAGAAATGTAATCATTTGTCTGGTGTGCCCACCATCTTTATTTGGACTTCTCAAAATTAAACAGACCGTATAATTATATATAATAGGAAGCCCTAAGGGCAGTCACATAGCCCTAACACAACTGTGATTTGGTTTCACGAGCAGCCCATAAATTGGCACATACTCCTACAATGATAAAGTATTAACAATTCGAACCGGCCTAAGAAGACAGTCCTACCCATGGTACATGGTTCTTCACATCATAATGCATACTAACCCCATATGTCCTGGGGTACTGAAGGCTGCATCAGAAACCTATGACCAGCAATAACCAGGATGTAAATAATGAAAATCCTCATCAGTATTATGGCCAATCTCAACAATGTGCAGACGGCAAATCCAAGCAGCCTCCCTATGACGCAAAGCCAATTCCCTGTTACCCTCTCTTGGGTCCAGTGGTGTATAATCAATCCCATGAAACCAGATTTCACCATCATTAATGTGATGTTCTATCATGTGCAACATCATAGGATATCTTGTATCGTTATTTTTGATGACACGGACATGCTCCTGTATTCTAAATTTTAGGGATCTAATTGTGCTTCCCTTGTATATTACATTACAGCCACTGCCAATTATATAGATAACAAATTTTGGGGGTCATTATGACCCTGGCGGAAGGCGGAGAAGCGGCGGTAAAACCGCCAACAGGCTGGCGGTCTTTTTTTTTGTATTATGACCATGGCGGTTACCGCCATTGTCATGCGCCGGTTCTCCGTTCCGCCCCCCAGGGCGGAGACGACCGCTGGGCTGGAGACCTGGGTCTCCAGCCCGGCGACCGTCATTATACCGCCGGCGGTATTTTGACCCGGCTTACCGCTGTGGATTTCCTGCGGTTGGAACCGCCATGAAATCCATGGAGGTAAGCACTATCAGTGCCAGGGAATTCCTTCCCTGGCACTGATAGGGGTCTCCCCCACCCCCCACCCCGACTCCCTCCCCTACATCCCCCACCACCCTTGCCACCCCCAAAAGGTGGCAGGGCCCCCCTCCCCACCCCGACCCCCAACATCACAGAAACTCACACACACACGACACGCACGCAGGCACCACCAACACACACGCACAGACACCGACATACATGCCTACATCCACACACACCCACATACAAACATACACGCACACATCCATACAGACATACCCACAGACATACACGCACTCATTCCCAAAACACGCAACACCCCCGCAATCATACACGCACTCACACACCCCCTCTACATACACAGACGCACACCCCCATCCACCCACACAACACCGCCCACCCCCCTCCCCTAATGACGATCGACTTACCTGTTCCGTCGATCCTCCGGGAGGGGACGGGAGCCATGGGGGCAGCTCCGCGGACACCACACCGCCAACAGAACACCGCCATGGCGAATCACAGGACGTGATTCGCTGGGCGGTGTTCTGTTGGCGTGGCGGTGGAGGTGGAGCAACCTCCACTTCCCCACCTCCCGCCAGTATGGCTGTTGGCGGCTCTCCGTCCGTAAAAGGACAGAGAGCTGCCAACGGTCATAATAGGCCGAGCGGCAAACCGCCACCACTGGCGGTCTTCCGCACGGCGGTCCCTCGGCGGTCTTGTAAAAAGACCGCCAAGGTTGTAATGACCACCTTTGTCTTGCAGTTTATAAGATGTAGAATTGCATATGTCTTAGCCACATTGTAAAAAAAATTCCTAACCTTATCTCTACCAAATGTGCACATGCTACATTCCTGACATGTATAGAGCCCCCTGGTTGTTGTGGATAACCATGTCAGTTTTTTTAAAGTGTTAATGTAGCTGGGGCACAGCCAATTCCTTATGGTCTTGCCCCTGCGATAAGTCACTTTATGTTTATTGGACACATGATCACTTAGCCCAGGAACCTCTGCTAACAAATGCTAGTGTTTTCTTAAAATTCTATAGTTATCATTATTCTCAAACCGAATTGAGTGACAAATGCTAAATTGTTAGGTTTCCTTTTTTGCTTACATGGTTTACATTATTTTAAAGTGTATATTTCCTTTCGACCCTTGAAATCCTTCTTTCTCCATTGATCAAAGCACTTTCCTCATATCATGCAATGTTGGCAGTGAATACTTCCTGGGAGCTACAGTTTCATCTTGTGCGTGCTGGAAATATTGACTGGTTAAGAAGTGTAAACTGATCTTCTGACAGGAGGAGCAGGTGTCCACGCAGGTACCTGCATTTGAAGAACATGTGATCTTGTGGCTTCGTTTTATTGATGATATACTTGTGAACTAGAAGGGGAATTGAATATCTGCTAGGAATATTGTATCTGAACTTAACAATCACTCTTTGAACATCCAGCCGACAGAGCAAGTCAGTAGGGATAAGGTTGTCTTTTTGCATGTGGAAGTAAAAGGAAATTATGGGATATTGAATCTAAAACTTTACGGGAAACCCACATCTGGGAACAGCTTATTAAGTGCCTCAAGCTCACATCCATCTAAACAGATCTACAGTATCCCTTATGGTGAGCTACTACGCACCAATTGTAACTTCAGTACGGAGGAGGCATATGATAGTGAGGTGCAGACAATGACAAACAGATTTAAAGCTAGAGGCTAAAGCACGTAGGTGATCAATCAGGCTATTAACAAGGTTAATACCATAAAACATACTAAGTATATTCAATGAAAGATGACTCTATGAAAGACATTAAAGTGATAAGTTCTGTAACAACATTTTCTAGTCAGGCTTTTGGAGTGACTAAGATCTTGAATAAGAACTGGCCCATTCTCATAACTGATGCCACACTCAATAAATTTGTTCTAGATACACCACGAATAACCTTTTATAGGAGTAGGTCACTTAAAGATAATTTGTGCCGGAATATAACTACCAACAAAAGGGAATCTATTAGTCAGTACAAGGGCTTCTTCTGCTGCATGCATTGTAAGGAGTGTGTTCATAGGAGTAGGTCACTTAAAGATAATTTGTGCCGGAATATAACTACCAACAAAAGGGAATCTATTAGTTAGTATTAGGGCTTCTTCTGCTGCATGCAATGTAAGGAGTGAGTTAATAGCCACAGTTCAGATTAAGATTCCAGGAAATAAACACATTTTCAAAATCAAAGGGGACTTTAACTGTGTGATGACCTATTGAGTACACTGTCTGATGTGCCCATGTGACAAATGGTATGTGGGCAGTATGATCCACAAAATGAAGGAGCATATTTTGGAACATAAAAGAGCCATACGCAATATTAAACAGCAATACCCTGTGGCTAGGCATTTCTTTGAGTCACACTTTCAAAATGAGAATCCATTGAGGTTCATGGAGATTGATGCAATAAGACCAGAAATTCGAGGGGGTGACAGGGAACACAAATTGAGAGGTTTGGGGTCAAGATACATCCTGGATTTCAATACTTTTCACCCTGGAGGTTTAAACTCAAGTGAGGAACTATGTGTACATTTGGGATGAGCAGTCTGTATTTATGCTCCTTCTTTGAGTCTCTATATTAGAGGTATGTACATAACAGTTGATTTTAATTGATATGCAGTATGTTTTATATGTTTTTATAGGTGGAAACCATGGGATCGATGTGTCAAGCCGCATAGTTCACAGCACATGTTGTTGTATTTTCACTTAAATTTGGGTGCAATAAATTTCTTTTGGTGGCACTTTGAATTTATGGGCACCACTATCGGAGCAACAGTCTATTAATATCATCTGAGCCTGTGCTTCTATTTTGACTCAACTGGTGCACTCAACTGGTGCATGGGTAAGCCTGCCACAGTCTAAATGGTTAGAGGATGGGTGCAGTTGGTCAGTATGAGGACACAAACATTTGTGGAAAACTGTGCTGTCCCTCCAGACTCAATATACCCATCCCCTTTGGAGAAGCGAAAGTATGGACCAATGGATGATAAGAGAAAGGATGAATGAATAGGTGATAAGAGAAAGAATGGATAAATGCAAGAATGAGTGAAAGGATGGATGGGTGAGGCAATGTTTAAAAGGATGGATGAGTGGATGAATGGATGGAGTGAAAACATGCATGGATGAGCGAAAGGATGGATGTAAAGATGGATGAGTGAAGGGCAGGTAGATGGATGTCTGGAAGAAAGTATGTATGAGTGAAAGGGTGAATAAATGGATGAATTAGTGAAAGGATGGATGGCTGAGTGGAAGGGTAAACTGAGGGATGTATGAGTGGATGGATGGATGAGTGGATGGATGGACAAATGGTGGATGGATGGGCTGAGTGAAAGGGTGGCTAGATGGATGAGCCAAAGGGAGGATGATGGATGGATGGAGTAGAAGTATGAATAGATGATCAAAAGGGTGGACAGATGAGCAAAAGGATGGATGGATGGATAATTAAAAGGATGGAACGATGAAGGGGGTGGATAAGTGAAAGGATGGATGATTGGGTGGATGGATTGGTTTGATAGATGGGTGTCCCTGGGCTAAAGGCAGCTTTCCTTTATGGGCTCCACAGCTACACTATACCCTCCTTGTTTCGTGGGCCATTTTTATTGTACCTAGAGTGAAGAATTAATGACTCTTGGTACAATAAAAACTAAATTCGAACCCCCTGGGGAAACTAGTGACATTGTTTGATTGTTGATACAGGGGCATGATGGTGCCTGTGCTGTTAGACCTGGCATCCTTGGTGTGGTCTCCCCTGTCTTTTTTGACCCCTCTCCCCATGTTTTGACTGTGTGCAGGACTCTGTTTTTGCTGCTTTTGGTACCTTGGGCACTTTACCACTGCTGATCAGTGCTAAAGTGCGGCTGCTCCTGTGTAAAGTACATGTGTAATTGGCTTTTCCATGATTGGCATATTTGATTTACTAGTCAGTCCCTAGTAAAGTGCACTAGAGGTGCCCAGGGCCTGTACATTAAATGCTACTATTGGGCCTGCAGCGCTGGTTGTGCCACCCACATTAGTAGCACTGTAAACATGGCTCAGACCTGCCACTGGAGTATCTTCGAGTGTAGTTTTGCACTGCCAATTCAACTCGGCAAGTGTACCCACTTGCCAGGCCTAAACCTTCTCTTTTTATCCATGTAAGACACCCCTAAGGTAGGCCCTGGGTAGCCCCATGGGCAGGGTGCAGTGTATGTTAAAGGTGGGACATGTGCTAACAGTGAAATACTGCTAAATTCAGTTTTCACTGTTGCAAGGCCTATCCCTTTCTTAGGTTAGCATGTGGGCTATCTTTAAATATCCTTAAAGTGCAGATAGAAATATGGAGTTTGGGGTATCTAAACTCACAATTTAAAAATACATCTGTTAGTGAAGTTGGTTTTTAGATTGTTAGTTTGAAAATGCCACTTTTAGAAAGTAGGCATTTTCTTGCTTTAACCATTCTGTGACTCTACCTGTTTGCGGATTCCCTGTCTGGGTCAAACTAACAGCATGGTTGTTTGTGAACCTCCTCTAGACAGAGACACAAAGGGAGCTGGGGTGTAGCCTGTAAATTGTAAATTAGCACTTGTATAGCGCACTACTCACCCGTTAGGGTCTCAAGGCACTGTACTCATACCGCTATGGAACCCCTCCTGGCTTTTCCCTGTGAGGCACCCACTCCTGAGCACCCCCAGGGTGAAGCCAGGCATCTAAGCACTGTTGGGGCCGTTGTGGAGATTAAGCAAGCTATTGCCCGGAGTTGCAGAGTGGGACCCATGAATTAGATTAGGCACCAAGGCAAGAATTATCTGGTCAAGGGGAATTGAGCCCAAGACCTGCCGAAGCAGGACTTGAACCCTGGTCTTGAGCCAGATCTCTGCTTCAGGGTCTGCCGCTCTAACCATTGAGCCACACTTCTCCACGCTTCTCCTGCATATCTTGATGGGCCATAAGAGCTAGAGTGAAGAGAGGAGTGGTCACTTATAACTAAATGGTCTGTGCCTGCCCTCACACAATGCAGTCTCCAACCCCTGGTGTGTGGCTTGGGCCTGGCCTGGGCAAGGCAGGGTCCTGTAAACAACTGAGACTCCCCTTTGAAATTTGCCTACTTCGAAGGCAGAAAGGGGTATAAGCATTGGACCCAAAAATCTACACATTAGATCACTTCTGGAACCAAGAGAAACCTCTGCCAAGGAGAGGAGCTGAGGAGAAGTGCTGCCCCTGACTGTTCTTTGTTGGGCTATCCTGCAGTTGCTGCTTCTGCCTGTGAAAGGGGACAAACACTGGACTGCTTGAGAAGAATCTCCAAAGACTCGGACTGAGCTTCCATCCTGTTTTGAAGTCTCAGGGCCATCAACGACTTCCTCTGCCAGCACCTGGACTCTCTGCCGAGACTTCTGCCCTGCCAAGTGGTGCCCTCTCCAGTCCCTGGGCCCTTGAAAGGTGAAGTTGGCAGAACCAGAGCTGAAATCCACTCACAGAATGCCGTGCGGGGAAATTTTCAACACACCAGCTGCCTTCGTGGATAATATCGATGCTCCACCTGCATCGCAGCTGGGAGATCAACACATCGTAGCTGGAGAAACAACACAACATCCGCTTGAGGCTGCTGATAATGACGCAAACCCGATGCAGCCCAATTTTCTAACACTGTGCAACCGGATTTCTCATGCATCGTCTCTGGGCATCAAAGTCATCATGAATCAACGCGGATCCAAGGTGCCCTGCCCGGAAATCAATGCATCGCTCTCTTGCGAGGGAGAAAAATGACGCATCGCCTACCCGACTGGAGAAGATACAACACACTACATCACTTGCGAGTAAGGAATCGACGCATCACTGACTTTTCTGATTCACGCTCGCCTGTGCGGCTTTATTTTTGACACAAACCAGGTACTTTGTGTAAAATCAACATGTCCATTGTTTTCTATGGGGTAAGACTCTTATTCTTTTGAAAATTCATATCTTGACTTGTGTATGTTCGATTTTTATTGTTTTGGTATTGTTTGATTTAGATAAATATTGCCTATTTTTCTAAACTGGTGTGGTGTCCATTTTGTAGTATTTTCACTGTATAAGTGTGAGCGTGTGTTGGTACAAACACTTTACACATTGCTTCTGAGATAAGCCTGACTGCTTGTGCCAAGCTACCAAGGGGGCAAGCATGGGCTATCTAAGTGTGCTTCTCCATTGCCCTGACTAGAGTGATGGTCCTTGCTTGGACAGGGGGTAACCTGACTGTCAACCAAATACCCCATTTCTAACATGTGCCAATTAAGCACTGTGCTCATGTGTGTGAAGGTGTCAGTCAGAGCGAATAAGAATGAATGACATTAAGGACCAGTATGTGTGAGAATTAATGTGAATCACAATGTAACTGTGTGTTTCTCTGTGTGAGACAAGGTAAGACTGAGTAATTCAGAATGAGTGAGAATGAGTGTGACTGAGTGAGACAGAGTGGTTCAGAGTAGAATGAGTAAACCTGCGTGAATTAGTGAGACAGAGTGAGACTGTGCGAGTCAAAGTGAGAGAGTAAACTCAGGGCTTTAAGAGTCCTGCAGCACCAGAGCATCGGTTTTTTAGATGCTGTGATGGCGCAGTCCCCTCATTCACAGCTATGAGGCAATGCAAAGCCAGAGTGCATGGTTTTGCATTGCCTCACAAATATGGAGTAAGGCAAGACAGTACAAAGCGCTAGGTTGCCTTTCTCTGTGTCAAGGAGGCATTTCATGGGCATTGAGGTTGGGGTTCCCATGCAACACCCATGGATTTTGACACTGCCCCAGATTTTCAAAGTCATGTAAACCTGGGGCAGTGCTAAAACCTTACAACTCCCCAGAGCAGGCGTAAGGAGGAAAAATGTTTTTATTTCTCCTTCTTTTTAGCTCTTTCCATGTGTGCTGCATTCTGAACACATGGAAAGAGGACACATAGAAGCACACAAAGAATGAGGTTTCCTTGGATTAGCTTTGTGCGGAAAGGTGTCGCTTCCTGCACAAAAACATTCCTGCTAACAACACTGAACAGGGGTGCCTGCATTGGTGCTAGGCGCCAAATTGTGCACTGGAGATGGCTGAAAGGGCAGGAATGCACCGTATCTCATAGATGTGGTGCATTCCTGCCATTTCAATTTGGCCTAGGGCACAGCAGCAAAATGATTTGGGGTTCTGCCCTATGCCAAATCCTTATAATTGAGGCCCTTAATGCATGAAAGCATGAGAGAACCCTTCAAGAAGAAGCTTATTGGAATCTGAACCAAGGATTACGCCGCACCACTTTTAAAGGTCAACAGCCACCACTGGTTACAGGAACTTTATATGTAGGAAACAGAATTGAAAAAAAAGTAGAACTTCACTGAAATAAACAAAGGTTAAAGGGATTTTATAGTTAGGTACTGAATTTACTCAACCTAAACCATAGAAATTCAGCAGTTATAGTTACCAGCCCTAACTATCACTTATGCCACTGCAATGCACTGCTTATGACGTCACATATTACATCACTCATAACATGGTCAGTGACATCTCTGATGACATCCAGTCTGTGTAAGTGTGTAAAACTGGTTATGTGAGACAAACATACATACTAAGGTATTGCATTTGTAAATGAGTACTCTTCCAGAGCTACTGATCAGTGATAGTATTTGTAATGTATGTCATCTGAGTGGATGTGTATGTGTCTGCATTTGTATGTGAGGGTTATATGAGTGACTGTACAGTTCGGTGACTAGTTGTATGAGTAATTATGCCCACAGATGAATCTTGTCATGCTTTCTTTTTTTCATTAAAAAATCTTTCAAACAGCCAACACTTGTTTTACAAATCTGCAATTCTTCATGGCTGTTTACAAGTATAGCAAAGGTAAGCATAAATAACATTGTAAATTATTTTACAAATGATATATACATAGTGAACATATAACTTTTTCCTCTAAATATACATACATATAATTAGTATGCATGGCTCTCAATTGTCCATTGTTTTATACATTGAATATGCAATATTGTTATAATACAAGTTACTTTACATACTCTTTAAGGTTACTCAGAAAGCCCTTAGTAAACTGCAGTATATATGCCCAAGGTAATCCCGGGCTGTCTGATATACGTCTGTAAACAAATTGTTATCCAGACAGTTTCATTTTTAGGGTCGAGCCTGCGTCGCATGCGCTCGTGCATGCGTATCGCTAGCGAGACGCTTTAGGGATTAGAAAAGGGCTCGGAGCCCTGTCGACGTCACGTCAGTGTGTTTCATTGGCAAGTTGGCTTGCCTGCTAGAATCCGCTTCTTTTGATTAGTGGAAGGCACGCATACGTCATGCCTTTTCCGGTGGTGAGCCCTCTTCGAGTGCAGTAACCAAGTACAGAAAACATGCGAGGCTTGCTGGTTTGTGGACTACTTTTTCTCTGTTTTCGCAGCACGATCTCGCTGGACAGAAGTCCAGCACTTTGCATACTATCGACCTTGTTTTTTTTGGAAATATGTCTGGCACTTCAATCACCCTGAAACCCCCCCATACCCACCCCCCCCCCCTCCTTCATCTTCCTTTCAGTTTGCCCAGCAGTGTGTTTACTCTTTGTCTGAGAGTGAAAGAGCACCATCTTGTCACTTTATTTGTTTTTCTGCCTTTATCATCGATGTGTGTCAGTCCCATTGCAGCACAGCTTGCCCGGGCTAAACACATCTGCTGCCCCCCAGGGAAACAACGTCCTGCATGTCCTGCATGTCCTGCATGCTTCAGCCCCAAGCACGAGTCGCTCCCAAGCAGCACTCTACCACTCGGTCCCCAGGTTCAGTATTTCTTCCATTGAGATCAGCCATTGGTCAGGATCGGGGGCTGTGTATCCACACTGAAGGCTTCACCCACCGCTCTTCTCACGAGTGGGCAGGTCACCCACTGGGCTTCATCTTGCTTTCGGTGCCATTAGCCAGGGCCCGTTTTCACCACGCCAGTCCCTGATATCTCCACCTCACCCTGCGATTCTGTGCTCTTATGCAGTCCGTCACTTTCTGCTCCCTGCTTCAGTGGTGGCGGTGGATTGGAAGACAGTGCCCTGCAGGCAGGCCAGGGGTGAGTGAAACAGTGAGGCTCAGAGGAGAGCAGCAACTCTACATGCTATCGGGCCTCACTCCCATTTGAAAACGTTTTATTTAAAAAAATATTTTTTATTTATCCTGTTAGTGAACACTGCAGCTGCCTGTGTTCACAGATCGCATGTCCTCGCGAGATATAAATAGCTGATTGTGTAGTGTGATGACGTTTGAACTCACTGGACTGCTCACCGCTGTCCCTTTTCAACTAGGTTTATCGGTCATGATTAACTGAATATGCGAATTTGCTAGTAAGCGCATTTGACGTTGGCATAATAGATCAGAAAGTTTATGTACTTGCGGAAATCATTCTGTGGTGTACACAATGTGCGTGTGATGGGGTTGCATACTGTTGCGTAGAAGTGCCGCATGTTCCTCAAAGAACGTCAAAATGGCCATGTCAGTGTTATTGAATTTATAAGTACGGTTAGCCTACGTGTGGCCATAATACATTTTACTAGTCACTTATCACAGCCCATCAGCAAGTAGCTTTATTTATTTATAATTATGATTCTTTGGTGCACGGTCTTGGGAAAATTGCACTGTCTGTGGGCATGCAGCCTACTGACTCTATAGAGTAGAATTAGATATCAAGTAAGTGCTAATAATGAACTGAAACTTTGTTCCCTACGTCCTCTTCTCTTTCTCCTTACTGTAATTTCTGATTTTGCTGCTCCGGTTCCATTCTATGGTTTTAAACCTCCCCTGTAGGTCCCACCGGCTTTTCTGGTGATAACCAGTGTCCAGCATCAGTCTACATCTTTTTTTTAGGTCTTGGCTAAAGACAGCGTTACTTGGCTCTAGGGAGACATATGTTTTCCAGTATGTAACATAGTCATAGAGTAGAATTTGGAACAGGTCCTTTCTCGTGACAGGATGTCTTTCTTTTCTATCTCACTTGTCTGCGTCTTATTTGCTTGCTTTCCTCCCTATTCTTGTCTTTGTCCATTCCAAGAGTATTTATGTCTCATAGGGTCTAACTGGATGAGTTGTCTCCTTACATTTTTTTTAGGTCGAGCACAGCAGCGACGACGACGCTACTTTTCTGACGTGTTGACATCTATGTGGGTTTTTACCCACGCCTTCACTTTCACTCATTCGTGGGCTTGCCTTTCAAAAATCCTTTGTTATCATTGGCAAAAGCTTTGTGTTGGTCTCTCCTTGGGGTGGTTCTGTTACCGCCTTGGGGACCGACCCTGTTACATGGATAATTGCATGTTTGCCGATATGTTTTGACTGCGAGCAAACAGCTTTTTATGGGCGAGCACAAAGTGCTTCGTCCATTCTGTAATCTCCCTTTGGGCTTCAAACCACGCTCATGCCACTTCAGTCACTTACATTGGTTTGTGGGCTTGCCTTTTAAAATCCGCTTGCCTTAATTTGTGAAAGGCATGCATACGTCATGCCTTTTCCGATGTTTAGCCCACCTACACAGCACCGCTAAAGTACCAAAAACATACGAGGCTCAATGTTTTCAGCCTGGAGTCCGGACTACTTTATCTGTTTATTTTACATGCAGCGTGATTGCGCTGCATTTTACATAGCGCGATCGTGCTGCATTTCTTTTTGCTTTACAACGCTAATACCTCTAACTCGAACAAATGCGAGACCCGTTGCATTGAAAATGCTTGTTTATTTATGTTTTTGGATCATTAGAGAAGTAACTTAGCTTGGGTAGACATTGCTGATCCGGGCCAAAGTTTTCTGGATGACGCTTTTAAAAATGGCAGATGTGTTGCAGTGATGATATAATATTTCAGGAACCATGAGACCTATATACTCCATTTTGGTGCCAAAACACAGGTTTTAAGGGTCAAGTACTCTTATTGAAACAGAAAATAACTCCTCAGAGCAACCCTTCCACCATGTTCCAAAATGGCCACTATAATAAAGGAAGACAAGACATATACAAAAAGTAAACAAATAATAATGTTTTTTAATCCTTTTATGTATACACCAAACAATATTTATGATCTGAATATGAAAAAAAACGTTTATCACTCCTGTATTAGACACATTTTCATACTTCACTTTATTTATTTGTTTCAGCAATCGCTTGTGGTACATTTGCAGAATGTTGAACATTTGAGAAGACCATATTGACAGGGACATCTTTTAGTAGCACAGGATTTATAAGTAAATGTATGTGTAAGTTCTGTGGGTAGAGGCTTTAGAAATTTTGTAGGTTTTAGCACCCCAACAATATCTTCCCAACTGAATTCACACTGATCTTTCTCTACATACGCATGATCTAAAACATTCACACATCTTCTGATCAAGTCAAATACTCTTTTAATGTGTCCACACACAGAATATGACATCAGTGGAAGGTCACTTAGCAGTATTGATCTCTTGAACTCACTGTACCGAAGATCGTCAAATGTGTGACAGTCAGAACTCATTTTCCACACATGCCCAAGGTATTTTTCTGTGTCTTTAAAGTCACATTCTTCTTCTGTCTCAGCAGATAAAGCTCCAAGCTTTGTTCCAATTTTCCTCATAGTGTCATCACCAGTAAGAATATGTGCCTTGATAAGAACACTGGGCATCTCTGGGTCAAGTATCTTGTACAGAATAAGAAGCGGGATTAAGTGTCTTTTCTCATCTGTTAGATAATGTATCCATAACTCTGACAATCCTTGACTTATGAACATAGTAACAAACCTAAGTAGCACATTAATAACATCTGGGTCATTTGACAGTACAATGACTTGATTGGAACCATTTCAAACAGCCCACTCAACATGTGGCACGACACGAAGGTTAGTTTCCTCTAATTTGTTGTTAAGTTCTTGAGCAATATAGCCTGTGCCTTATCAATATATCTCTGCAGGCACCAACTCCTCATTGACAATCATTCCACTTGCAGTAATTGGAAATTCAGTGTTAATTGAAGCATCAGCAATGTTTTGGCCAGTTAACATCTCCAAGTTCATCTTGTTTGATGTTGATCACCAGAATTTATCAAGTTGCACAGGTGTAGGTGTCGAAGTTTTGATGTAGGCAAGGTCAATTGTTCCACTTGTAGACATTCATCTGATTCTCTCACATTCTTTAACAGATAGTTCAAGATAACTGTCAAAGACAATGTGCAGTTCTTGAAAGGTGCTAACTGACTTTGATATCAGTAGAACAGTCTGAATGACCTCTCTGAAGTTTTGCATGGATGAAATCTTGACCATTTGCAACTGTGACATACAGTTAACAACAACAGCAGTTTTTTATGAGGACACTTTTTTAAATTGAATTGAGGTTCTTCCAGTGAAAGTTTTTTTGAGCTCTTGTACAAGTTTGTACTTCACTGGTTTGGTTGCAGCATCTCCATCAAATACCAATTTTGTTGCTAGAAGAACATGCAACAGAATGTCCCGCATAAATTCACCCTTTTCTTCTGCTACATCCATCTCTGTATGTGTATGCGAACGTTTTTTTATTGTTTTTACCTATTTTGAATTGGCTGTTTGGACAAAACTCTTACTATGCCAATTAAAGCGTGGAAGTTTAGCTTTAGTGATTATGATGTCAAACAGCTTTTTCTTTATCTATACAAATCTCTCCTTCTTCAGTTCAGCATATAGTTTTGATCCACGTTCCAGGACATCTACTAGATATGTCTTCATATCTTTATCTACATATTGTTTGGTCACAAAGTTGTGTAGTCGCACAGGCTCAGTCATTTCATAGGGGTTTCCTTGGTTCTGCATGAAATGAAGAAGTCTGTCAATATGGTTATTAAAATTTTCCCGTCTCTTTCGCACAAGTTCGTGGTGAGGAACAGTTTCACAGTGGTCACTTAATTTTGAATTTGTCATCTCTCTGAAAACATTACGAATAGAAAGGACTTCAAGGTAAACTAGCTGTCACTGAGCAACTTATTCACTTTTACGTGTCTTACCAACAATTCCCTTGAAGCGTTTCTGTGATCTCTGGATGGTCTGTTCCAGTTTCATACCTGGATCAACAGCATTGAGACTTCACCACAAAATGTTTTTGGATGAAGAATATTCTGTAGAAGAATTTCTGTAGAAGAATATTTTTTCCACCTTCAGCTTCTTCACTCATTTCAAGTACCAGGACCCATATCTCAGGCAAAATAATCAGTGACTCCATTGTCTTCATGTGCAGCTCCCAATCACCTTCCCGATCAGTGTGTACCAAGTTTTTCACTAGAGATATCATGTGTAAAACATTTCCTCAGTACTTGCAAAGTTCTGATTTTACTTAACACTCTTTGACAAACTCTACAAACCTGGGTTTAAGGTTTTCTGATTTTGATCTGAGTTTACAGAACGTTTCTTGGCTTTGCATTGTCTTTTGAATGAAGTGCACCCTGTGCCAAGTTCACATATGAGGTAAGGTGTACTATACCTAATTTATCATTCTTGTTTCAGAGAGCATTCCAACGCAATTTTTCTATAGCCTCAGATATGATGAGCATACCTTGTAATGAGAAAACATGATGAGTTTCACTCAGTACTGACAGGACATTTTGGCTTTGAAAGATTTCAGCCTCAATGAGTGCATCGTCTGTACCACATCTACTGAGATAACTTCCTGCACACCACAACACAACTTTTGTTATGTGGCAAACGCCCATCATTGGATAAAGATCATCAAATTTTACTGGATTGCTCATCTAAATGTCAGCTACAATATGGAAAACACCTTCATCACAGAAAATTGGCAGGATAGGCTGGTATTCAAGCTGAGCATGCACATTTTGGAAATTGTTTGGAGCTGTGTATACTGAATGAGCAATATGATAAATTCAGTTAAATCACCTTTGCAGACCACAGCATCAGGTAGAAGAATATCCATGTCCTCAGCCATTTTGAAACTTTCTCATAGACTGGGGCATGTTGATGGCTTGTAGTGATTTTGCACACATTCGCAAAACAGTTAGATTATAATTTTGCAGCTTCCTTTGTTTATGCCTACAGCTGACCGCAGCTACTTCATTGGTACAATCTTGAAAAGGCACATTGCCTTATCATGTGTGCTGGGTGTTCCAGACAAAGAAGAACTGTCTTCAAAATCAAAATCATCAAGAGCAGCAATTGTAAATCCTTTCCTGATAAAGTGACTTGGAAATGGTGTGCTGCCAGATTCACAAGATTTTACAGCATGAGCTGCTAACAAGTTAATTATCTGTATTATGTCATAATAACTTGTTGATACACCAATACTATTCATTGAAGTGATTAGCTATCTACCTTTGCACTTGCCATAGATTTTGTGGGCAGTCATCATGTGTAGCGAGTTTTCATATTTTTTCCATGATGTAATTCATAAAAACATTATCTTCAACGCATGGAAATAATAAAATAGTGTTGCAGATGAATAGGTGTTAGTATAAACCAGAGGGATTTCCTCAAATAGCGTCTGTAAAATAGCGCTGAAAGCAAAGCAGTCGGGACAGTTCTCACATCACCGGTTTATGATTACGGAAATTATCATGTCTACCCTACAGATACCATTCAGAATACATCAGAGTTGTACTTGGTAACTCTTCTCCGAGAGTTACGGAAACTAACGGTACTTGTAAATCTGGAGGTACGAATTTAACAGGGATTACATGGGGGTCCCATGGAAAAGACAATACATTTGCACAGCATAGAAGCCTGTCGGTTCATGGGATTGTCTTCCACTTTTTCGCTTATATTTTTAAAACCATCATCAATGTTGTCTGCTTCTGTTCTAAATTCAAGAAGCTTAGGTTGTGATAATTTTGCTTTGATGATATTAAACAATGATATGACAACATTAGGCATTCTTGTTGATGCCCATGATTTGTGGAGCTCAGGGGCATCAAAAAAGTTGTAATCCAGTCTAAAATCTAAATATTTACGGATGTTTCTCAAAATGGTTTCTGGTGATTGTACTGCATCCAGTGATCCTATTTTGGCAGCAAGAACTTCAAGAGTCAAATCAACTGAGAACAATTTTGTTAGACTGACAAAAGTGAATTCTGTCATTGTACATTCTCACCAGAAAAATCTTAATTTGATTGTTATGGATCAATACGGTTTCAACAATGTTGACCATTATTTCACTGATCTCACTGAGTGTGAACCCTTTGCCAACACACAAGTGGCTTTAAAACTTAATTTGCTTGTTCAAAGTGTGCAAACTTAACTGAAGGATGGTGGTTACTTTGCTGCTTGGAGCTCATTTTACATTCACATTTTCAAATGTATGCATGAATGCAGTTCGGGTGAGCATACAAATCTTCTGTTAATACATTCACCTTGCTGTTTTAGTTCAGCTACTCAGCTGAAAACTTCATCTTGGAAGAAACTAGCTGCAGATGAAAACGTTTGCCCTTTGAGACTCACATATTCTGTACTTTGTTTGTTCATCAACCCCTTTGGCCCTTGTTCTAGCTAAGCCACAGCTAACACATTGAAGATCCTCTGCTTTCTGATCAGTTCTTGGAGGTAGTCGATGTTATAAGTGGATGGGCATTGGTTTGGTTGTTGTTGGTCTCTCAGATGACTCTGATTCTTCTTGTGATTCACTTGTTTCTCCAGGCTTTTTTCCATTCTATTCGACTTGTAGGATTTGTTGTTACAATGATAAAATATTTGTTCCTCTTCACCCATCAGTTTCAATCTTTTGTGAACATCGTCTTGCCATATTTCTGCAGCATCTTGAACTCTCTTCTGTTCAGCCTCAGTTGATGTTAGCTTTTCTTTCAGGTTAGTTTGACATATGACACTTTTTTCTTTGTTGAGAGTGACCTCAGATTTTGTAGTTTGCAACTCTGTGTCTAAAGGTACAGATCCTCTGCTACCACCTGCTTTGCTCATGCTAATGAATTTGAATCAACAGAAAACCTGAAACAAAAACAATATTAAAATAATTACCACTACCATGGCTAAAACACATCATTATAGAGCAGCCAATCTAGAAAATGACAGTAGGGTTGTTCTGAGAAGTTATATTCTGTCTATTTAAGACTACTTGACTCCTAAAACCTATGTTTGGACACCAAAAAGAGGTATATAGGTCTCATGGTTCCTGAAATATTACATCATCACTGCAACACATTCAACATTTTTTTAAATGTTGTCCAGAAAAAATTGGTCTGGATTAGCAAAGTCTACTTCTCTAATAATCCAAAAACTAAAATCAAAAATAAAAATCTCTGGACAACAATTACTTAACAGAGGTATATCAAAGGTCCAGGACTAGGGTCTGTAAATTGAATGCTACTAGTGGGCTTTCAGCACTAATTTTGCCACCTTCTACAGTGTAGTGAATCCTAGTTCGTTTTAATGGGATAACAGGAGTTAGCTTAGCCTCTGGCTTGAAGACTTGTGCCCCCGTCACCTAGTGACTTTTAACCTACTTAGCTTGCTCTGTTTTAGCCCATTTAATTATTTATTTCTTCTAAGATGGCTGCCTTGTTTATAGTTAGGCCACTTGTTATGGGTAACATTATCAGTGTCACCGTGCCAAGGCGTCAAGCTCAAGCACCAAAGACAAACAAACAGTAGGTGTTCACACTTAGGGATTTTCCCTCTCTATACTTTCGAGGGATTGTTGATATTAATTGCCGTCCCAAGCATGTCTGTTATCTATTGTTTAGGAACACACCTACGTCAGGGGACCTTGTAGATCTGTATAAATACATCACACTTTAGACAGATAATCAGAGGGATTCCGACCAGAGGGCATCGCCACCATCGCTGATACCGATGCTGCAGTCTTCTTGACGCTGACCCAGTCTTCGTATCCCTGCGGAGTCTGAGTTAGAGACCTCATTCCGACGTAACGAGGGTTGGGGGCTCCTCTCATTGACATGGCATTGGCAGATTAGGTTTAACAAACCCAGCTCTCCTTTAGGTAGGAGGTTAGGCCTTTCACATTAGGGTATTAGGGCATATTACTTCTCATATATCTTTTCTACGTATTGCAGGATGGTAGGGTCTTTGTAATAATGACTCTCGTCTTCACAATTCTGTTTCTTGCATTATTCATTATCCTAATAATTTCAGCCCATGCAACTTATCGCAAATTGCAGTTATGTTAAATAAAAACTATTGTAACTCTACTGCATCTGTGTCATTGCCTGTGTTTGTATGAGACATGATATATCTGTGAGAAAAGGGTAATCTCCGTTTAACCACGACACTCCCTGAGATATCTTATTCTCGAGTCCATGTGTAACGGCTGCCATAAATCACCTTTTACTATTGTGTTTCTGGTGAGGTGCTGCTAGTGAGCCGGTAAGGTTGGGACAACAGTTGCGACTTGTTGTAGGAAAGACGTAGTCGCTTATAAACAAAAGTACAGTCATCCCTAAACCAGCAGTCTTCCTCAGAGCAAGAGTCCAAACTACGACATGGCGCCACCAACGATGGTGTTGAGGCACTAATTTACGGATACCCTGACTATCACTGTCTCACAGACAACAGGTACCCTGAGTACCATTATACGGAGACGTCCGTGGTCTTTGGGAGAATCCTCCTCAGCTGAAAAGGTAACACCTGATTAAGCTGTAGGTTCTTCGAGCTCGAACTCATAAAAGGACAATACTTCCCCTATCTGGTGTTCCATTTCTCTAAACAAATATGCCTGATGCCATAGCCATTCCTGAAAATGCTAGACATGCACTAACACAACATTTATTAACGCATGGCCTTACAGATGAGGGCGGGGATGTTACTCTGATAATAGAAGCTAATAAAGCATACCAAACAGAAACATTTTACTGTTGGGTCACCTTTCCTGAGGTTAACCAAAGAACGCACACATTTCACACATATGAAGTTGCAAACTTACCTTTACGCTACCAAGCATACCAGTATCATGAAATATCGCTCACATACCAGGAGCATCAGAACTGGTTCGAAGGCGCCCTACCACATGTACTCCAAAGAGTGAGGTTAGGTCCCTTAAGTAATGATGGACCTACGTGGCCTATGTTTGCCACATACACACCTCACCCAGACTTACAAAATATGCCGATAGCAGATTTACGGGTTTTATATAATGAATTAGTGGCATTATATAGACGATTAGTCCAGTTCGTACTGCGAACATTAAACACAGCACCAGCGCGTCCAGCACCGCCAGTAGCTGGTGGTTATCAATTGGCTACTGGGATTAATTCACAAACAGTGCCTACTATTATGGGTAAAGTGCCCACGGAATGGGAAAAAATACCATTCTGGATTGCCCAGAAAACGAATCAGCTGGAAGCTGTGTTCCCCCCTACGGGACCACAGGAAAAACATAGATTGCTCACTATGTGCTTTCCTTTTGGGATGGTTCCCTCGGTAGATGACTGTGCCACATGGGGTACGGTCTTCGCTGCCATATATACTACCACACATGGTACCCCAACACTTGCCAACTTGCCGGAAGTGTTAAAACAAATACAAAATGAGCATGGGGCTGCACCAGCCCTGGATTTGGGGATGAAATTAATGTGTAACTTTGACGCCGTATCCTCAATAATACTCAGTAATATTAAGGGGAAGCGGTAGCACTGGCAATTAGCCAGCATCTCCGGGAAACTCCACACCAGGAACAAAAGAGACAGCTACCGAAAATAACTTCCGATATCTATACTAGTATTGGACGGGATAGTTTGGGAGCCAAACATAAAAAATTGGAAATACAAGGTACCGCCCACAAGGAGGGTACAAAGCAGGCACAAGAGGGCTCAAAGAAGCGCTGGGACAAACAAAAAGGTTTCAAAGAACGAAGGAATAAGAGAGCTGATTCTCCACACCCGGAGAACTCCGAAAGGAGATATAATCTCAGAAATAGGGAGAACATTAAAACTCCAGACAGATATACTGATTCACGTCCCTCTCGTTCCTTTCAGGACGCACCGGATAGACGTAGCGAGAGAGAGGGCTGTCAAGATCGACGTCCGGAATACGTGAAAGAGAAGAAAGACTCACAACAGTCTGCCATTAAAAAAGAAGAAAAGACTCCTCAGCAAAAGCCACAGTTTAAAAAAAGGAAGGTGGCAGCTCTGACAGTTAAAAATGCCAGTAAAATTGAGAACGCTGTTGAGGAACAAGACATGGGCAGTGACTCTGTTAGACAGTGCGGCAGAAGTCACGATATGTCACCTGAGTCTGAAAGATCATCTGGATACGACAGCAACTAGTGATTACATCGCAGTTGAAACAGCGGATGGCCGCGTTCTCCCCCCTGATAGGGTTTATGATTTAAAAATTCAGATAGAGGGAGACGTGGAGCGCACTATTAGCGTGATATTTTGGGATGAACTTACTAGTGATATCCTATTTGCCGAAAGAGATTGGCCACCTGAACACGTCCACAAGCTCCCACATGGGGAAGATGTCATCTTGCCTTCTTTCTCCGATCTTGTTCCAGACGCAGATAAAGAAGCCTATGCTTCTGAATGGGCTTTAGCGCAGGCACCTGCACTATATCGCAATCATGTAGGTTGGGACAAGGAGTCTCCTTTTCATATTATTCACGTTAGGCCTACACCCCAACCGCAGCCGCAATACCCTGTTAAACATGAAGCGAAAGCTCCGGTGAAGGAGATCCTATCACAACTTGAGTACCTGGGGGTAATTGAGCCCTGTACATCTGCAATGAATAATCCGTTATTCCCCGTTGCAAAGCCAGACCATTCATATAGAATAGTGGTTGATTATAGACACTTAAATAGTCATACACGCACATATGCTATACAAAATTCACACAGCACAGCACTGATAAACAATATAGTGCGTAAAAAATATAAAACAACATTAGACATATCTAATGGATTCTTCTACCAGAATTTAACACATGAAAGTCGGGACCTAAGTGCATTTTCGTTTGGCTCTCAGAAACGCTTTTGTCGTTTACCTCAAGGCTATAAAAAAATAGCCCAGGCCTGTTTTCAGCCCGTGTAACATCAATATTACATGATATTGATTCCGAGGCATTGTCCTATGTGGATGACATATATCTCACAGACGACGTTCTCGACATTCATCTTGCGAGGGTCGATCGGATAATTTTGGGGTTTGGAGACCTCGGTTATAAATTACATTTTAAGAAAAGCAAGATAGCCTTTTTTAGCGTATTATTCCTGGGATATGAACTATCAAACGAGGGGAAGAGCCTGGCCCCGCACTTTCTGGAGAAATGTGCTCAACTACAGCCTCCAAACACACTTAAGAAATTACAGTCATTACTGGGTTTCTTCAATTTTGGCAGAACATACATTCCAGATTATGCAGAACGCATCAAGCCACTTTATGAGTTAGTTCAGCCCAATTTTTCTAGCAGACGCTGTACAATTGAACACACGCACATCCTTAGGGACATGCAACGGGACATGCTTGAAGCTAAACACTTACACACACGTGACAATAAAACAAACTTGGTCATCAGAATAATTGCTGGTGCCCTTGGATTTACTTATGTCACCTTTAAGGATGACACGGTACCCATAGCATATAAATCACATTTATACTCAAATGCTGAACAACGTTTTGCACTACAGAAAAGATTCTAACGGCAGTTCAGATGGCCGTCATAAAGGAGAGGCCACTTGCCTGGGGGAAAAGTATAATTGTTGTCTCCCCGGTGCCGGCCTTAGAGGCTGTCTCCAAAGCAAGCGTTCCTAACGCAAAATCATTACATCCACGTTGGATTCAATGGGCAACGTCTCTGATGTTGATTATATATTCGATCCCAAACTTCAGACACAAGAATTTCTTCAGTATGAACAAGACTACCCCGCTCCTCTGAATATCTTGCCACTTGACAGCTATCATACTGTCATATACACTGATGGTTCGGCACAACCGGCTGTAGGTACCAAACATCAATACTCAGCAGCTTGCGCAGCCGTGAGCAGAGTGATGGAAGATGGAGTTTTCCACCCTCACAATACCTACACACAGACCTTAGGGGACTGCACGGCACAGTTGGCTGAGCTTAAAGCTCTTATTCTAGCGCTCGAACATACTGAGACAGGAAGCCAGACTTTGATAGTCTGTGACTCTTATTACTGCGTCCAGTCATACAATGAATATCTCAATCATTGGAAACTGAACGGGTTTAGAGATTCTAAAGGGAACACCATTAAACACAAGACATTGTGGGGGAGGGTGGCTGATCTTAAGGATAAGCTACCGTGTGTCCATGTAGTCCATACATTGGGACACCAACGTGTAGGAGTACACGTTACCGGTAATACATTGGCTGATGAAGCGGCCAAAGCATCAGTAGCTACGGCTTCTGTGGCTGCAGTGACTCGTTCTCGGACGAGATTGGATAATGAAATACTGATTGCCATTAAAGCTTCGGCTGCAGGCAAGCCCCTTCCGATAATGGGTATCCTACAAACTATACTTACCATATCAGTGCACAGAATGTTGCTTACACAATGATTCCTGGGGTTGGAGATTGAGTGATCCCCAATGAAGATCAGAGGTTAGATCTAATTAAAGCAGCACATGAGGGTGTTGCTTCTGCACATGCTGGTATACAGGCCATGATAACACTCCTACAGCAACACTTCTGGTGGCCTGGTCTATGCAGACAAACAAATCAGTATGTCCTTTGCTGTGACATTTGCCAGCAGATCAAGGGCTCTAATATCAAACGCCCACCGCAGACATCCCTCTTAGTGTCCAACAGGCCGCTACAGTGTGTGTACCTGGACCATTGTGGTCCCTTACAGCCTGATGGTGCATACAAATACATTTTAGTCGCTGTAGATTCTTGTTCTAGATTCCTGTGGGTATGGCCACAGGGGTCAGCTGATGCCTGGACTGTTATAAAAGACTTGCTGATCTTTATCGGTACATATGCGGTTGCAGCATTCCATTCGGACCAGGGCCCTGCATTTGCCTCTAAGGCGTTCTGGGACACCATGGGGACGATGGGTGTTGAACTCCATTACTCCTCACCATACCATCCCGAGGGAAATTCGGTCGTGTAGAGGCGGAATCGTGATCTAAAGCAGTCCTTAACAGCTTGAGTATTAGGTTCAGGCCACAGTTGGTTACACCACCTATATGGGGGCCAGAGAGCACTGAATAATCTGCCAAGACGGTCCTTGGGAGGACGCTCTCCATATGAGGTTCTCTTTGGGATACCTATGTATGTCCCAGATCTTGATGCCCCTGGTATGGTGGCAGCAGAAACACCATTTGACATAAAAGAACGTCTCACTGTTTTACAGAAGCTTCAACAATTTTTTGATGATAAATCATCTGCAAGTGCTGCCACCTTAGGAATAAGGGATGTGACGAAAACTTCAACTGGCTGGATTCTGGTTTGTGAAAAGATCGTTGTGAAGAAGGAGTTCGGTCCATCATACAGAGCACCTGTACCAGTCTTGGGAATACGAGGCACCAGGACTGTCATCTTACCACCGCTGTCTGGTTCTAAGACGAACAGATTCATCTCCATTGATGACATCAAATTACAACATGTGGCCGATCCTTCACAGTAGACCAGGAGGTCCCTTGGGTGGTTCCCGATCCCCTCTCACTACACAACAGGACATCCATCTACATAATAGGATGAACATCACTACTACAGACTATGCAACAATGTCAACTGCTATTCCAGACACCTCCTCGACCATGGGGAGGGCGGAAAATGAACTCTTGTTGGTTCCAGTCACATCTTCAGCGACCACCCCGCTTCAAGATTTAGCTGTATTTTACACGAACACTTTAACGACAGACGACGTTGGCTACCAAGAGCCTCCGCGTGCAGTGGTTCAGAGTATACCGACTCCTGTGTTTGCAGAGACTACCTCTGGCTATTTCATTGACATTGATGATTTTTCTTCAGATTCATCCACTACTGTGATTGACAATGTTTCAAAGAGTAGTAGGCTGTATCAATGGCTTAAAAAGAGCTATTTGAAATACCCATGGAACTACTTGTGGTTCTGTTTGACATTTTTTGCATTATTTTTATGGGTTGGTTTTGTGACTGTTTTCTTTTTGCTTATAAATGGTCACTATATTCCTGATCACTCCTCAGTGGAGCCTGTTGATGAAGTTTTAACACCACATCATTCTTCACATAAGGTCCGCAGAGATTTGTCCCCTGTAAATATTACAGAGTTACCGATTACTGATTGGATTGTGTGGGACAAAGTTCCATTCGATATATACGGGCCTTCAGAAATTATTCAAATACCATATGTGTTCAACATTTCAATGACTGATGTAATTACACCTGATGTTGTTTCTGATGATTGGGATGTCCAAGCAGTTGATTCCATGCTAACTGAAATGAAGGACTATTCCGCTTTTGAAAGTGATGATGTATATGATTATACAATGAATTATGGGGAAATGTTCTGCTATAACAATTGGGGACATCACTCCCTACACCGTGCCACTAGATACAGGCCAGTATTGAACTACACACAGTGGAAACACTGTTCTACACCACTGGTGGGAAGTCCAAAGTATTATAGCGATAAATGTACATACTTTTCTGGGCATGATACAAGAAAAGCAGAGACATATTATTTTAAAATACCTTCGGCACAAATTAGAAAAATTTTGCTAACTGATACAAAATTGATTTATTCTGATCCCTTTGTTTCCCGGCTCGCAATTGAGGGTTACGAATACTGGAAGAGCACTATTGACTTGAAAAGTGTATGGGGAACACATGATTGGCAAATACAGGGTAGGGAGGCTTTATTTCGAGCATGCCTGATTCCTGTGCAAATGATTTTCTTAAATGACACTATTCAGCAGACATCATGTCTGGGGTTAGCGAAAATTAAGGATCTAAACACGCACAGTATCCCTACTCCAGAAAGGTTTAAAGATTGGCAACACTTCCTTAATATCACAGAGGAAAGGCTAGATGCAATGGTTAAGGCTGATACCTATAATTCTTCACTTTCCAGTCCCGGCGGGTGGTTAATATGGCCTACTGACACTAATGAGTGTCAAGCGTGTTTTTTGAACTCTTCAGGGTTTTTTTCAATTAACAGGCCAGACCCTCGCATTATATCGGGTCAACATACAGGTATAGTTACAACATACAGTGTGGGTAAGCTGTGCCAGCAATGGGTGCAAACGAACAGGTTAGCCGCAGTTAAGAAACACTTGAACACTCTTTCTGAAAATATAGACTTTCAGGATTTTCTGCTGGGTCCTAGGAAACAGCGCTCGAAAAGGTTTTTATATGCTATGTACAATGAAATGAAACTTTCCAAGATTGAGGCTGCTGCGCGTTTAAAGCAACTAGATAAAGAAAACTTAGAAAAAACATTAGCTGTCGTTGACAACGGCATGAATACACTGTCCAACAGGATTTATTCACTATCAAATATAGTGTCATCTGCTATTGATATCACTCAGACAGACTTGTCCCGGTTATATCATGGGCAAACACAGCTACGTTCAATGATGCAGCTAGGTTGGACATTACAGACACTGAAAAGTGGCCACATTCCATGGAAGTATATTAATGGGAGTGAATTCTTCACTGCTTTTATTTTTTCGAAGGACCAAGTGACAATGGCTAAAAGGGAGGCTAGTTTCACCCTGCTTCAAGCAGGGACGTTAGATAAGTTGCCCTTCACGGTAGCAGAGAGTCCTTCAACTATCTGGCTCTTACATGGTATTATTAATTTACCGATTTCGACCTTTCGTTTCTCGAGCTGCCTGAAACATCTTGCAGTGGGAAGATATGAGCAACTAGGAGATAGCTTTATTAAGGAAGAGTGGGAGTTGCCCTTTGACTATAGATGTCTGAATGGCGAAAAGGAAGTCTTTCTTAGTGGAAGCGAATGTGAGACTGCTGTTCGTCATTCTATGATATGCAAGCAGATATCTCTTCACGGTCTTTGCAATGCGGGGGTCGCAAATTTGGCCTGTTTTCTGAAGGGTACTCCCATCCCTTTGATTTGCCCGGTATTTCATATACTTTCCAATGGAAGTTATGTGGTACTGAACAATCAAAGTTGTTGCGGCATACGACCTGGAATTGCCTACGCAATCTCGGTCACGAAGGTCATTACGTGTTGTGGACATGTTTTGTTTCCCCCCACACGAGAGATTAAAGTATCTGGCATGTGGCCACACATCGTTACTTTTAATGTGAACTATGACAAGCTGAGTAGGCTAAAGGCGCTATTGTTTCAAAAACAGGTCACCTTGACATCCGCAAAGGAGACATATGCTCTCCAGATTGCTAGATCATCAGCTGAGATACAATCCCTTTTAAATACCAATTTCCCCAAACACTTTGGAGAACTGGTATCCTGAATATTCAATGCTTCGAGCACCACTGGGATTGTTCATTTCTTTAAGGCTGTCGGGTCTGGTTTCGTGTCCATCTTCCAGACTGTCTTCGGAGTCATCCCATCAGCCATCCATTCTCTCTTTTCAAGTGTGTTTGGTGGCTTTCTAATTATTTTGGCTTTGATTGGCGGACTCCTACTGCTATTTCTTCTGATTTGCAGAGGTTGTTTCTTTCCAGCAACGCAGAGCAATGGAGCCGCTCCCACCAACTCCACTGTGCCGTGAGCGCATGGTTCGGATCTTCGGTGCACCCTTGCTGGTGGAACTTGAGCTTGACTGGTAGTTGTCATTTCGGCCCCTTCTCAGGTGTGTACAACCAGTCTTCCGCTGCATATGGTGTCTCTTTGAACATCTGCCTATGGTCTGTCTTGCTGTTGCAGCGACATCTCCTGTGGACCACGAACTGCTGATGTCCCCGATGAGGGTTCATATACGGTCATGCCCCTTGAGACTGAGGTTGCTCCGCGAGGCCACCTATGAGCCTTCCGTTGTGAGATCTACCATTGATGAGAACGCTGCAACGGATAACGATACACCAGGAACTACGGCTCACTTCTGCTCTGTGTATCCGTTTGTCCACCCAGCACTCGACTTAACATCGGACGATGTTGACTCATTTTTGAGGTCCTTGGTTGGTGACTTCGATGACATTCTTTAAGATCATGCGTATAACAAATAATTTGATGAATTGACTTGCCATTCCCGATTCCAAATTATGCATTTAAATTGACATTTGCTGTTGCACGCTGTGCTTGTCATGGTTGACATTAACATGTCAGTATGTATTTTTAACAGCTTTGTTTTAACATATTTAAAAAAAATTACCAGATTCGTTTTTCACTTCTGCAAGGCATATCTCTTCCAAAGGTTGATATTGAGGTTATCTTGAAGCAGCCTTTAAGTGTAATTTCCAATTAGAAAAAGATAGAAAGTTGGAGTTTGTTGTCTCTTGATGCACAATTTAAAATCACAACTTATGGTGAAGTCGGATTTGAAATAGTAAGCCTGAAAATGCCTCTGCCTGAATACATATTGCAGTGTGGGTGATAGCCGGGGTTTGTGCATTCTGTCCAGACAATCACCCACAAAGGGAGCTTGGGTGTGACATTTGCATCCTGATGGCCCATCACCGGGTTGATGGGTCTTTCTGAGCTAGATGGAGGGAGGAGCTAACACACCTGAATAGGGCTATAGCTGCTCCCACACAAAGAGCAGCATAACCCCCTGTAGAGTGTCTGGAGCCAGGGAAGGAAAAGCAGGGTCCCTTTGCACTTCAAAGGCCTCTCTTTGAAGTCTCCCCACTTCAAAGGCTCAATTGGGTATAAGCACTGGACTCCAGACCCTACCAAATCAGAACTCTGCTGGAACCAAGGACATTCTGCCAGGAAGTAGAGCTGCTGTGCTGTAGAAGGGTCTGCCACTTTGCTCCCTGTTCTGCTGTGTTGGCTGCTGCCTGCTGCTTCTTGCCAAGGAGTGAGAAGGACTGGACCTGCTCTCTATGTCCTTGAACCCAAGTTTTCTATCTGATGGCATGAATAGGAACTGATGCATCAAGTCTTTGATGCCAACACTTGCTCCATCCATAAGTACTTTTTCAGCTCTCTCTTCGTGGATCCAGTAGCCATCTTGCCCTCCATCGTGGTCATTCTGAACTTTGGATTTACCACAGGTCTAGCGCAACCTCAAGTAGTCTTTAATGTTGCACACATATTTTACACATTGCCTGTTTTGTTAGGCCAGACTGCTCTGTGCCAAGCTACCAGAGGATGAGCACAGGTTCATTTAAGTTATATATCTGACTTACCCTGACTAGGATTGTGGTCCCTACTTGGACATGGTGTATACCTCTGCCTACTAGAGACCTGATTTCTAACATCCACCTTCTTGCACCATGTGAGCAACAAAAATGTTTGTGCAGAGCCGAACATGCCAAGAGTGCTTCTAAAAAATATATTGTCAATTCCTCTTACTTGTCAGTTCTGCTGAACGTCCTGCACTTCATATATTATCTTGACAGTCCTGCTGAACCTTCAACAGATTATGATGGTCATTACAACTCTGGCGGACGGTGTTAAAGCGGCGGTAAGACCGCCAACAGGCCGGTGGACAAAAAAAGAGAATTATGACCCTGGCGGGAGCCGCCAACAAAAACAGCCACTTTAACACACCGCCCGCCACAGCGGTACAGACAAGCAGCGCGGCGGTCACCGACAACAGACAGGCGGAACACAATGTACCGCCCATAGTATCACAACCCGCCAATCTGCCACCTTTTCCGGTGCGGATTCACCGTGGATAAAATCACGGCGGAAACAGTTTCTGCAATGGGAAAACGCTCACCTGAACACATCCCACGAGGAACGAGGACTCCATGGACCCGGAACTCCAAATACTCCCTGCCCTTGTCTTTCTGCTCCTCTACGACCATCATCTACGTTGGCGCCGAAGACAACGGTGAGTACTGCACCTACGACATGGGGGAGGGGGGAGGCAAAAGTTAGGGGGACACCCACCAAACAACCCCACCCCCACCCCCAACCTCGCATTATACAACATACACACCAAAGCATTCACAAAAATCACAGTATCAACCTACAATCCCCCCGGAAGAATGAAAAGACAAAGCGAAATTCGGTCAATCATTGTAATGTGGCAATATACATGTCATACAAAAATATACAGATATATATGAAAATCAGTCATAATTATATACAGTACGAGAAGTAGTGCAGATATGTACACAACAATGTCCTTGCACCAACAATCCAAAAATGCATGGGCGAAGCCCACAAAGGATGCCTGACCACAATCGGAGAGAACACTGCCGGGGCATCAGATAGAAATACTACAGGCACCTCAGGGGGAAGGGAAGGGGGGGCACCTCAGCCGGATGACTGCAAAGCCAGATCCACGATGGGGCTCCATGCCCATTTATGTACCCTGGGGAGTGCAAAGCCACAGTCTCTCAAGTCTCTACAGTGGGTGGGGTGCCCACTGTGCCATCCTGGGGAGTGCAAAGCCACAGTCTCTCAAGTAGATGCAGGTCTCCACTGGTACTGGGGGGGACTGGTGTCCAGACTGGATGAGTCTCCCCGTGAAAGTTCCTGTCCTGTCACTGTCCCAGCTGCACATGGGATAGGGATGCCTGATGTGGCGGTCTAATCATTCCTACCCGGTGCTTGCCCTGTTCAGCGGTGCTTTGCCATGGCGGTATTTGCCCTGTTCAGCGGTGCCTCGACATGGCGGTTCAGGACTGTTCAGCGGTGCTTTGCCATGGCGGTCTGTGCCCTGTTCAGCGGTGCTTCAACATGACAGTTCAGGACTGTTCAGCGGTGCTTTGCCATGGCGGTCTTTGCCCTGTTCAGCTGTGCTTTGCCATGGCGGTCTTTGCCCTGTTCAGCGGTGCTTTGCCATGGCGGTCTTTGCCCTGTTCAGCGGTGCTTCGACATGGCGGTTCAGGACTGTTCAGCGGTGCTTTGCCATGGCGGTCTTTGCCCTGTTCAGCGGTGCTTTGCCATGGCGGTTCTGGTACGGACATTGGTGTGTGGCATGACGTTCCCTACACTGGGCATTGGTGTGTGGCATGATGTTCCATCATAGCCCACCTGGGCTGTGGCAGCCGGGGCCCTCCTGGGCTGTGACTCCGGCGGTGGCGGTGGTCTCC
Organism: Pleurodeles waltl; assembly: GCF_031143425.1. NCBI lineage: Eukaryota > Metazoa > Chordata > Amphibia > Caudata > Salamandridae > Pleurodeles > Pleurodeles waltl. Next base: position 146,400,736 of record NC_090440.1, read on the forward strand.
TGACCAGTGACGATACTTGTGCCCTCCTGGGCTGTGACTCTGGCGGTGATCATTCCTACCCGGTGCTTGCCCTGTTCAGCAGTGCTTTGCCATGGCGGTATTTGCCCTGTTCAGCGGTGCTTCGACATGGCTGTTCAGGACTGTTCAGCAGTGCTTTGCCATGGCGGTCTTTGCCCTGTTCAGCGGTGCTTCAACATGGCGGTTCAGGACTGTTCAGCGGTGTATGCCATGGCGGTCTTTGCCCTGTTCAGCGGTGCTTTGCCATGGCGGTCTTTGCCCTGTTCAGCGGTGCTTTGCCATGGCGGTCTTTACCCTGTTCAGCGGTGCTTTGCCATGGCGGTCTTTGCCCTGTTTAGCGGTGCTTTGCCATGACGGTCTTTACCCTGTTCAGCGGTGCTTCGACATGGCGGTTCAGGACTGTTCAGCAGTGCTTTGCCATGGCGGTCTTTGCCCTGTTCAGCGGTGCTTTGCCATGGCGGTCTTTGCCCTGTTCAGCGGTGCTTTGCCTTGGCGGCTCTGGTACGGACATTGGTGTGTGGCATGACGTTCCCTACACTGGGCATTGGTGTGTGGCATGACGTTCCATCATAGCCCACCTGGGCTGTGGCAGCCGGGGCCCTCCTGGGCTGTGACTCCGGCGGTGGCGGTGGTCTCCTGACCAGTGACGATACTTGTGCCCTCCTGGGCTGTGACTCTGGCGGTGGTCTCCTGAACAGTGACGATACTTGTGCCCTCCTGGGCTGTGATTCTGGCGGTGGTCTCCTGACCAGTGACGATACTTGGGCCCTCCTGGGCACTGACTCTGACGGTGGTCTCCTGACCAGTGACGATACTTGGGCCCTCCTGGGCACTGACTAAGGCAGTGGTCTCCTGACCAGTGACGATACTTGGGCCCTCCTGGGCACTGACTCTGGCGGTGGTCTCCTGACCAGTGACGATACTTGGGCCTTCCTGGGCTGTGACTCTGGCGGTGGTCTCCTGACCAGTGACGATACTTGGGCCCTCCTGGGCACTGACTCTGGCGGTGGTCTCCTGACCAGTGACGATACTTGGGCCTTCCTGGGCTGTGACTCCGGCGGTGGTGGTGGTCTCCTGACCAGTGACGATACTTGGGCCCTCCTGGGCACTGACTCTGGCGGTGGTCTCCTGACCAGTGACGATACTTGGGCCCTCCTGGGCTGTGACTCCGGCGGTGGTCTCCTGACCAGTGACGATACTTGGGCCCTCCTGGGCACTGACTCTGGCGGTGGTCTCCTGACCAGTGTTGATACTTGGGCCCTCCTGGGCACTGACTCTGGCGGTGGTCTCCTGACCAGTGACGATACTTGGGCCCTCCTGGGCACTGACTCTGGTGGTGGTCTCCTGACCAGTGACGATACTTGGGCCCTCCTGGCAATGACTCTGGCGGTGGTCCCTGGACCAGTGACGACGGTGCTGGCGGTTGTGTCTTGACCGCCGGAAATGATGGCGCACTTCTCCGCCGTGACACTCACAACAGGCTGGGCAGACTTCCTCTGGCCCTTCCCCACCTTTGGTGGAGTCACAGCTGACTCTCCAATCCCCTTGGAAACCATGTGAGTTGTTTTCCCACCAGGAGTCTTCACACGGTCCCGTCGTCCACTCTCCAATTTTAGAGGCTTTACAGGGGGTGGGCTGCCAGTGCCTTGGCTCTGGGTCATACTGCCTGCCCTGGTGGCCGGTGCACTCCACAAACCTTGAACAGGCACCACTGGTATTGGAGGCTTTTTGGCTGAGGGGCTATGACAGGACTGATGAATTGGAGGGGGGGAAGTGGGGGCAAAAAGGTCAACTTTACAGAGGGACAGTTTCTGACGAACACTGGGATGGGTAGTTGGAGGGGGCCTGGGAGTGGAGGAAGAGGAGGTGGTTGTAGGAGGTGTCACTTTTGGTGTTTTGGGTGCAGGTGCAGGTACTGGAGGCTGTCGTGAGGTGGATGGATGTTGGGTGAGTGATTGCCGGCGTTTGTGTACTTTGGGAGGGGGCGTCACAGACACACTGGGAGAGGACACAGGGGACGTGTAAATGGGAGTGGAGGTGGTGAGTGCAGGTGAGCGGGTGTGGTGCTGGGTGTTCTGGTGCGAGTCCTGGTGCCTGTAGATGTAGTGCATGCAGGTGAGAGTGTAGACGAGACTGGGAGGGAGGAGGACACGAGGGGGACACAGTGGAGGCAGTGGATGTTGCTGTGTCTGTATGTGGGTGATGCTTGTGTGAGTGCCTGTGGGATGTGTGGTGCCTATGTTTGCTTGAGCTACCTGTGTGTGCTGACTTGTGTGCATGCTGGTCTGTAGGTGTGCTTGGGATGGGCTGGGGTACAGGAGATTGGGTCTGGGTGGAGGAGGTTGGAGGGGGGAGGCTAGACACAGGGACAATGGCTGCCATCAATGCTGAGGCCAGAGATTGCAGGGTTCGCTGAAGGACAGCCTGACCAGAATGAATGCCCTCCAGGAATGCATTACCATGTTGCAACTCTCGTTCTACACCCTGGATGGCATTCACAATGGTAGACTGTCCAACAGTGAGTGACCTGAGGAGGTCAATGGCCTCCTCACTGAGGACAGCAGGGGTGACTGGGGCAGGGCCTGAGGTGCCTGGGGCGAAGGTGATGCCCACCCTCCTGGGTGAGCGGGCACGGGGTGAACGCTGAGGGGCTGCTGGGAGGGCGGTGCTGGTAGGGGGGGTGGTGGCTGTACCTGTAGAAGTGGGGCGCACAGATGGTGCCACCACCACAAAGGAGCCCCCATCGGCGGACGAGTCCGTGTCGCTGCTTGGTGATCCGGTGGCCGACGTGAAGCTCCCCTCGCCCTCCGTCCCATTGGAGCATTCAGAGTCCGTAGTCTGGCCCTCCATGGCCATGTGGGATGCAGCTCCCTCGTGCTCCGGTGCCACTGTACCTCCGCCTGATGATGCTGATGTACAAAAGGACAGGGAGAGCAGAAAAAGGGGGGGAGACAGAAGAAAGAGAGTTTTAGTGCATGGCATACCGCTACTGTTGGCGGACAAGACAGACACAGCAGCTCCCTGCATTACGCCGTGCTCCTGCCCTCTGCACATGCAATTCCTGGGATACGGCCTACATGGCAATGGTGGACATCTGCGCACATGGATGCCACAGAGGCAACTATACCTCGACTTGGCACTCTGCTGAGGTGGGGTAGAGGTGGGGTAGAGTGCCACATGGCCTACATTACGGAGGGGCCTTGCCTACCGAACTCGCCCTGGCCTAGGGACACTTACAGCCCACCTCCCCCACCCAGACACCTCCACTGCGTTCAAAGTCCGCTGAATGAGAGTGTACTCACCCCCTTGTGTCTGCTGTGATGCCCTCAAGCGCCCATCCAATTCCGGGTAGGCCATGGCCAGGATCCAGAACATCAGGGGGGTCATGGTGCGACGGGCACCCCTCCCACGTTGGGAGGCCATCCCCAGCTGAGCCTCCGCCGTCTTCTTGCTGCAGCGGCGAATGTCCTCCCATCTCTTACGGCAGTGGGTGCCCCGTCTCTGGTGGGCCCCCAGGGTCCGGACCTCCTTGGCAATGGCACGCCAAATGTCCCTCTTCTGGTGGGCGCTGACCTACATGACATGCACAAGGAAAGAGGAACAGTCATTAACAACTGCACCGTCATTGTGAGTAGCCCCCTCCCTACTCTGGCCATGTGGCCCATTCATTCCCATGCATTAATGTACTATGAACTCTGCCCCCTTCCCTCTTCCAACCAGCCCTCTCCACCCAGGCCTAGCCCATCCCACGTGCTCCCTGTGTACTAACCTGTTGGTCTGGAGGACCGTAGAGTAGCGTGTACTGGGGGAGGAACCCGTCTACCAGTTTCTCCAACTCCTGTGCAGTGAAGGCAGGGGCCCTTTCCCCAGACGCAGCAGCCATCGTCGCTTCCAGACCGAGGTCACAGCAGCACTTGCACTTTAGGTCCTCTCCTGTCGAAGGTCAGGTATCTAGTGATTGAACAGATAGAAAATGGCGGTGAAGTCCGCGGCGGTGACGTCCGCGGCGGTGCGCATCATCACCGCCGGCGCACCTGTTCATTGGCCCCTGGGACCCATAGAGTCCAAAGTTAACCAATGCAGCATTGCGCCGCGGTCTACGACCGCCTACCGCGACGGTCTGCAATGCCAGCGCAGTTACCCCACAATCCCATTGTCCCAGTTTAGAGGTCAGGCAGCCGCCATTTCAGGGGCCCACATGGCTTAATTTACCTCTGCGTCACACATAGCTAGGCCTACCCTCAACACACATACAGGAAGGGTTCTGTGAGTGGTGTAGTCTTGTGTGTAACTGTGGGTACATACCTGGAGGAATAATGACTGATTCTTCGCTGTTCTCCTTTGTAGGCACCGTCAGCTGGGACAGTTGAGAAGATGGCGGAATCCTCTGGTGTACCGACCGCTGGTGGACCTGTTGACAATGGAAGAGCGACATGTCATCGTCACCTCCCGGTTTGACCGTGCCACAATCCAGGAACTATGTACCCAGTTGGAGCCAGACCTGATGTCACCAGTCCGCCATCCCACTGGAATCCCCCCTGACGTGCAGGTGCTGTCAGTGCTCCATTTCCTTGCAAGTGGGTCTTTTCAGACAACAGTGGCCATGGCATCAGGGATGTCCCAGCCTATGTTTTCCAACGTGTTGTCCAGAGTGCTGTCTGCCCTGCTGAAACACGTACGGAGATACATCATTTTCCCTCAGGTGGCAGATTTGCCTACAGTGAAAGGTGACTTCTATGCCCTTGGACATATCCCCAACGTCATAGGTGCCATTGATGGCACCCATGTAGCTCTGGTCCCCCCCCCCACAGGTGTGAACAGGTGTATAGGAACAGGGGACAATGAATGTCCAGATGGTATGTTTGGCGGACCAGTACATCTCGCAGGTAAATGCTATGTTCCCTGGCTCAGTGCATGACGTCTACATCCTGCGAAATAGCAGCATCCCTGATATGATGGGTCAACTCCAGAGGCACCGTGTATGGCTATTGGGGTACTCTAGTTACCCCAACCTTTCCTGGCTATTGACCCGAGTGAGGAATCCCAGGACCAGGGCAGAGGAACGCTACAATGAGGCCCATGGGCGGACTAGGAGGGTGATCGGTCGCACCTTCGGCCTCCTGAAGGCCAGGTTCAGGTGCCTCCATATGACAGGTGGTTCCCTCTTCTACTCACCGAAGAAGGTGTGCAAGATCATAATCGCCTGCTCCATGCTCCATAATTTGGCTTTGCGACGCCAGGTGCCTTTTCTGCAGGAGGATGACCCAGATGACGGTGTTGTTGCAGCTCTGGAGCCTGTGGAGCCTGTGGACAGTGATGAGGAGGAAGCTGAGGAAGAAGAGAACGACAACAGGGAGTCAGTCATCCAGCAATATTTCCAGTGACACACAGGTGAGAACATTTGCATGTTTAACATTACATTGACTTTCACACGTCTACCTCTATCCTGTCTGTCATTTCATAGCAGTATTTGGTCACTGTGTTGTACCTTCCCATTACGGTTTCACAGGTGTGGTTACCAACGTGTCATCTGCTTGCATCCTTCAAGGACTTTTGATGTGTGACATTGGTATGTTGCTGTTACATCTCACAACGCATTTTCACACTGTCATTGCTATTACATTTTAACAAATCATAGACTGACTCAAGATTGTTTTGTGTTTCAAGGGTGTTTATTGCAGTGCTCAGAATTGGGAGGGGGTTGTTGCATGGTGATGGGTGATGGCGGAGGAATGTCCATGGCAGAGTCCAATCTATTAGTCTCACAGGTGCACTGCCCATCTGGGCATAGGAAGAGGAGCTGGGGCGGTTCAAGTATGGACAGGGTAACAAAGTGGGGCAGTGGGGGGACAATCAGGGTTGTCTCATTTCCTGGCGGGGGTCTTGCCATCTTGCTCTGTCCTGTTCCTGGATTTCAGGGCCCGCTTGCGTGGTGGTTGTTCATCTGCAGGGGGTGGGGTGCTGGTGTGGTGGTCCTGTGGCGGGGCGTCCTGTCCACTAGCGCCGGCGGAGGTGGTGGGCAACTCATCGTCCTGGCTAGTGTCAGGGGCCCCTTGGAGTGCCACAGTGTCCCTCAGGGTCTGCTGTATGTCCTTCAGCACCCCTACGATGGTGCCCAGGGCGGAGCTGATGGTCCTGAGCTCCTCCCTGAACCCCAAATACTGGTCCTCCTGCAGGCGCTGGGTCTCCTGAAACTTGACCAGGACCGTGGCCATCGTCTCCTGGGAGTGGTGGTATGCTCCCATGATGGAGGTGAGGGCCTCGTGGAGAGTGGGTTCCCTGGGCCTGTCCGCCCCCTGTCGCACAGCAGCCCTCCCAGTTCCCCTGTGTTCCTGTGCCTCCGTCTCCTGGACCGTGTGCCCACTACCACTGCCCCCAGGTCCCTGTTGTTGTTGGGGTGGTGGGTTATCCTGGGTTCCCTGTAGTGGTGGACACACAACTGATTGACCTGTCCTGGGTATGGAGGTTTGGGCCCGCTGGGTGGGTGCTGTGCTGGTGTTACCAGAGGGTGGAAGGTCAGTGTTGGGCTGTGCCTGTGCAAGGGCAACCGACTGTTCCGAGGCCCACGATGGTCCGGGCTAGTCATCAGGCTTCAGTAGGGCAGAGCTGTTATCGTCACTGTGGGCCTCTTCTGGGGGTGGAGTGGTGTTGTCTGGACCCTCTGGTGTGGTGACGGTCCTTCGGGTTCCTGCAGGGGCATAAGAGCATGATTTTTGCATGTGTGTGTGATGGTCTGCAATGGGTGGGTGTCTGTGTACCCCAGTGCAAGTATTCCTGTGTGGGGGCTTGTGTGATGATGGTTAGGGGGTTGTTATGGGTATGTGCAGTGGGCATGCTTTAGTGAGGGGTGACCATGCTTAGTTGTGTCATGCAGGGCTTGGTGTTGGGATGTGTGGTTTGTGTTATTAGTACATTAGTGAGGAGTTTGAGTGATAGGGGAGGGTGTGAGGGTAGGGGTGTGTGATAGCATGCAGGTAGGGTGGGGGGATCTGATATTTAAGATTTGACTTACCAGTGTCCCATCCTCCACCGACTCCTCCGAGGCCTTCTGGATGCATGATGGTCAAGACTTGCTCCTCCCATGTTGTTAGTTGTGGGGGAGGAGGTGGGGGTCCGCCGCCAGTCCGCTGCACCGCAATGTTGTGCCTGGAGACCGTTGAACGCACCTTCCCCCGTAGGTCGTTCCACCTCTTCCTGATGTCCTCCCTATTTCTTGGGTGCTGTCCCACGGCGTTGACCCTGCCCACTATTCTGCGCCATAGCTCCATCTTCCTGGCTATTGAAGTGTGCTGTACCTGTGAGCCAAATAGCTGTGGCTCTACCCAGATGATTTCCTCCACCATGAACCTGAGCTCCTCATCGGAGAAGCAGGGTTGTCTTTGGAGTGACATGGGGTGGTGTGTGTGATGTGTGGGGTGGTGTATGTGGTGATGAGTGTGGTGATGTGTAGTGGTGTGTGGTGTTTTGTGCGTGGATGTTGTGTGGGTGATGGTGTTGTGTGCCTCTGTGTGGTGGGGTTGTCTATTCTGTGCTCTCTCTCTGGCCTTCGTTCGTGATTTTTTGGTCGTAGGGGTTTGTGGGTGATGTGGGTGTGTGTTTTATTTTGTAATGGGTATGTGGGAGTGGTGTGTGTATGTGTCTCAGGTGTGTGTATTTTGAATTGTCCAATGTGGTGGTGTTTTGTATATGTGTGTGTATTTTGAGCGCGGCAGTGTGTACCGCCAATGGAATACCGCGGTTGAAAGACCGCCGCGTGGATTCGTGTGTCGTGATAGTGTGGGCGTATTTCTGTTGGCGTGGAGGTGGAGGTTTTGTTTTCGCCAGTTTATCACTGACCTTTGGTGTGGCGGAGTTGTGTGGGTGTCTGAATTTCGGCGGATTCCGAGATGTGGGTCATAATAGCTGTGGCGGAATTCAGCGTCCGCAGTGGGGTATTGGCGGTCTTCTGCACGGCGGTAAGCGCCTTTTACCGCCAATGTTGTAATGACCCCCTATGTATTGCCATAATTTCTATCTCTTAAGCAATATCTCTTAAACACATACTTAATGAGCATTCCCTCAGCATGAAGATCCCAATTCTCTAACCTGTCATCTTCACAGAAGTACAAGCATACGGCGTCTCTGGCTTCTTTCTCAACAAAACGTTTGCTACATCAACTCCTTATATCTATATTTGCTGATTTATAATTGCTAATTGCTTACACATGTTTCCTAATTAGGAATTTCAATAAAAAAAATAACTGTTATTCATTGCAGTCAATTCCAGGTAGTATTACTAAATCTCATGCACTCTTCTTTGATTTCTGAGCTTTAGTTATATTAGGGCAATCAGTACCAAGCAGAAAATTTCACCATCTACTCAATACATACACTTAAATAAAAAAGAAAACAATTGAAAATGAATGCAATTAGAAAGAAACAATAATTTCTTAATTGTCTACAGTATCAAACCTCTAACAACATTGACTTGTTGAGCACTTTTTGTACCTCTGAGCTTTCGCAGTTTTCCTACGAGTAAATCCACTGGGCTGCATCATGATGAGACTCTGATAACATGCCTTTGGTAATCAGTACCTACAAAAAAGTGTAATATCTAATCAGTATATATACTTTAAAAAAGGAAAATAGAAAATAAATGGTGCAGGCCAGGACGTGAAGTGAAACAGATGGGGCTTGCGATAAAACACCTCCCAAGGTCGGGCCGCCGGGAGGGCAAAGGCTCCAAGCCCCCAAAAGTAATTGGCTGGCATTGTTTAAATCCACCAATGAGTAGTGGCCTTGGCACAAGACAAGGGCTTTAAAAGAGGGTGAAGTGCTGTCTTAAACAAGTGACCCCTTTGTTTTTTATGTGGATGCAACCTTATTGTGGGAGGACATCCCTATTCGGCGGGTGCATCAGGGTTTCAAGAGGACCTCCAGAACAGCAGTGAGCAGTGAGGAATTCACCTGGTGGAGAGAACAGCAGAGGATGAGGACTTCACTATCTGGCTTACCCTGATGCATTGGTACACCTAGAAGCCAAAGAGGAACACTGGAGGAGGAGCAGAGGAGCCGAGAACACACTTGGCAGCCTTTCCTGGTGAAGTGTTGGACTCGGAAGCTGGGGCAGTGCACAAAAGGCAGTGCAGCTTCACTGCAAATCCAGCCCATAGGAGAGAGGCGGTGCGGTGAAGCAGCTGGAAAAAGGCACATCGCGAGCACAGGGAGGCCAGCTCGCTAGGCCTAAAGTATTGAGGGGAGCAGCGGTGTAACCCTTCCAAGCCCTGAATTAAGGAGAAAGCCAAGCACACAAAGGAGGGGCATCAGGTACAGTCAACACCCAATCTCAACGGCAAGAAAGCAGCACACATACAACAAAAGAGTGCCATGGGCACTGTTGGAAGAGGACACATCGCCAGACAAAGCAGGGAAAGAATGAGGCCCCCTCACTTCAGGGACATGGTGGAGGTATTTGGGGCCAATGATCAGCGAAGTAGGGGACCCATTGAACCCAGCAATACTGAAACCGACCTGAATGAGGATTTGCAGGTGATGCTGCAAAAGGCAAGCGAACTTGCGGCATGGAAGGACAAAGAATGGGTCAACCAGCAGGTGAAGGAGGAGATGGGTGCAGGAGCACCAAGGAAATGCAAAGGGGCCCAGGATGTGGAAGCGGTAACCAAGTGGGGACACACCGGGGAGTCCTGCATCTGTCCCCCAAGACCCAACAGCAGGGGTACTGTAGCCAGGACTGCGCCTCTGGCAAGATCAGTGATGAATTCGGGACAAAGTGGAGGCAGGGCCCAAGAAAGGCAGTAGCCGCTGAAGCAGAGTTACCCTGCAGCACGGCCCAATAAAGGAGGGCCCCCAAACTCCCAATAGTCGATGCAAAGGACTACTCTGATGAAAACGAGGGGGAATACGATGAGGAGCAGGACACAGTGCCTGGAACCTGTATGGAGGCAGCTGTGGGAGCTGTTACACAGGCAGCAGAGCAACAAAGGGACTTGGACAGTGGGCAGTAAGCACATGGCATTGGGGGGGGCACAGCAGATGGCACCCACACAGCGCAACAGTGCAGGGGGGCGAATATGGGCATAGCCAACTTCAGGATGCAGGTTGGGGTTTTGAACTGCAATCAGCAAAGCAAGCTAATGATGCAGGACTGGCAAGATCAGGCCCACACAAATCTGGAGGAAGTTTAGCAAGCGGGAATGGGGGCATGACCCTGTGAAGCGCAGCTCCTACCACAAGACATGGGTTATCAATGGTGGCTGTGGCCAGGTTCAGGGTCCCACCTCTCATCCAGTTACCTTCCTTTTTTACTGGCTGGCATGAACCCGTGGCAGGGCAAAGCAGTGGTGGTGGGGACATCAGGGCAACCAACAAGCGGCGCAAAGACAAAGAGCCCTGGGTGCAGGTGGGGCAGACCCAAACAAAGGCAAAGGTGTCACTGTCCCTCACAGGCAGGGTAACATGGCAACTGGGCAAGGGGAGAACAGTGAAGGGGCGAGTGACCCAGAGCAAGCAGCTCCAAGTAGTAGCACCTCACAAAAAGAGACCGACCCCTCTAAGACATAAACCGGTGTGACAGGAGTGGGCAATAAGCAAGAAAATATATTAGGCCCTCTCCCAGGATCCTCCACTTGACAACAAGAGAGAGAGAGGTTTGGCAAGCCTTATACCATAAACAGTGAAGGAAAGAATATGGTACAAGGAGTTCATTGAAATTTTATCATTCTTAGAGTTACGGCAGGCGGACCTGTCAACGCATGATAAGAAAGAGGAAGAAAGGAGGGAGAGGCACAGACCAAGGGCAGAAAGGTCCATAGAGAACTGGCTGAAAGCATTTAGAACCTTGGTTGTGGATAAATTCCCAGAGAGCACAGCAGCACTGTTCCTACATGAACAGAAGTGGCACGAAGCACAACTAAAATACCAGGGAGACAGATGGCTGCACTATGATGAAGAACCAGGGAAAAAATACAGACATGGGCAGTAAATAAATTGAATTATCAGGATGTAGAAGGCTTCACGAACCGCATTGTGTGGCCAAGGAGGGAGTGAACACAAGGGGAGCACAGCTTTCTCAAGACAGGCAGAAGAGGAAATCTTGAGGGGTTCCAACAAGGGGGCAAGCAAAGAACCCAACCAAGAGGGATACTGGTAAAAGAACAGAACACAACGTGTTGGAAGTACAAGAAAGCCTTTCCTGCAGTAGATTCAAGAGAGCAACAGGGAGGCCAAGGCTAGTTGCAGCAAAAAATAGCAATGTAGCACAGGATCATGGTGTGGGGGTATTTGGGAACCAGCAGCACCCTTGCCAACCCCAATATATACAAGGTTATTGAACAGCCCCCCCAGCAAGCAAAAGGTCAAATGTTAGCAGAGGGTTTTAGATCTGGCTTTATCATCCCTTACAAGGGCAGTCAGACTCCTCACACTTGTCCGAATCAGAAATCATTCAGGGACAACCCTACAGTAGCAGAGCAGAATGTGAGGAAAGAAGTCAAGCAAGTCAAGCCCTTGACAAATTCATGATCTCCTGTCTGGGTTCAGTGCCAAAGGAGGAGTCTGGGAAGTACAGGTTCATTCATCACTTGTCCTACCCCCGCCTCAGTGTTCTGTGAATGATGGGATAGACTAAAATGAGTGTTAAGTTTCCTACGCGACAGTTGATGATGCCATTGATTTGACTGAAGCACAGGAAAGGGGGTTGTCTTTGCAAAAACAGATATTGAATTAGCTTTTCTCCTTTTGCCAGTCCAGCTAAACAGTTACCATCTATTGGGGTTCCAGCTCATGACAAATGCCTGCCCATGGGCTGCACCATTTCATGCATCTGTCTTGAGACATTCAGCAGCTTCAGACCGTGGGAACTGTGAATGCGGTGTACATCATGTGGTGCACCCCCTTCTTGGATGGCCTCTTGTTGATTGGTAAGGCTGACACTTGTGAGTGAGAGGAGCTACTTCTATTACAGACCTGGCTGGGTATGTGGGGTGCCACTGGCTGCTGAAAAAAACAAAGGACCAGCCACCTGCCTGTACTATCTGGGGATTGAGCTCAACCCGGTAGAGAGTGTGTGCAGACTCGCCTAACCCAAGGTAGCGGAACTCACGCACAACATAAGGTCACTGCTACCAAAGAAGAAAGCCACGCTAAAGGAGCTGCAGCAGCTATTGGGTAGGTTCAATTTTGCAAACAGGGTGATCTTGGTGGGCAGGGCCTCTGCCAGGTTCATAGCATGGCTATTGAAGGGCATGACAAAGAAGCATCACAGGGTTCAGTTAATGGAAGGGATGCAAAATGACTTGAACACTGGTTATGCTTCCTAAGAAGCTTCAATGGGACAGTGATGTGGAGGGTGGCGTGGGTGATGGCAAATCAGCTGGAACTCTTTACATATGCTGCAGGAGGTGATGGCTTTGGCGCAATAATCGGAGCGGCTTGGGCAGTGGCACGTTGGCTGGAAGCCCAGCACAGAACAAGGTCTCCTTCACCATATGTGTGGACAGATTAGCCAACAGACATATTACGCTGTTGTCAGACAACCACGCGGTAGTACAGGCCCTGATCCTAGGAACAGTGAGCTGCCAGTAGTGGTAATGTTGGTGAGATGGTTGGTTGTCAACTAAAAGCGAACATAGCAGTAAGGGCCAGACATATTTCAGACTTTGACAATTCAGTAGCTGACACACATTCTTGCTTTCACTAACAGTGCAATGTATTGGGCTTCAGAATGGCAGCAAAGTACTGGAAGTGCTGGAAGGTTCCAAAGCATGACCGGTGCCCCAGGAGAGGACACAGCAAATAATTCTGGGTTTCATTTATTGGGCATTCACAGGCAGAAACGCCAAGTCCTGGGCACAGGCTTAACATGCGTGGTATCTTACTATGTAAAAGTAACCACAGGCAGGAACACAGCCAACTCATTTTATTGTAGAGCAGCCATGAAAGGATGTGGAGATGGTGCTGATGAAAAGGGTAGGCAAGAGGTATCCTATTTATTTTTCAATATTAAGGCATATGATTGTAAGGATCAGCTAGGTTTGCAGACCAGGGCATGGAGTAGTATTGTGCAAAACATCCTTTGCACTGGCATTTTTGGCCACCAGTGGTAGATGTGAACCTAGGAGGCAGCTACATGATTATTCACTGAGAAGGTAAAAGACAGACCAGGAGGCAAAGGGAAAATACTCTCACCTATACTGCCTAGAGGATAGTGAGTGCTACCCACTGTGCATAATAGGGGAATGCCTTAAGTAAGGAATACTAGTAGGCAAGCCACTTTTCAGACATATGGATGGGTCATACTTAAGCTGCTTCCAGTTCATTGGAGTGGTGAGGTTGGCCCTGGGGAAAGCAGGGCTCCCCCAAACTTATTTTGTATAGGAGCAGACCCTAAAATAGCAGTGAGTGGGCTCAGTAAAGAAGGGATAAAGAGACTGGCTAGATTGGTGTCTGGGACTTCCAAGGGTTATATACGGCCAGCAGTCCTTAGAGTCTTGTTTCTTTCACAACAGGCCCTCTGGACGGCAAGTGCCGAGTAGGGATCCTGGGACAATCTTACATCACACTGGTGCAGCGGTGGGCAATGGAGAAGAAGGATTACAAAGAAATCTGTTTGCTTAACATATCAGTGACATGGTTGGGGCAACCAGGAATGAGATGAGCCCAGATGTTGCCCTTAATACAGAGTGCATTTCTTTGGGAAGAGAAACCAGACACCGTGCTCATACATATAAGGGGCAATGACTTGGCAGATGTTTTGTCGTCCAAAGTGATAGCTAGGCCTGCCTGGAGAGGGCAAGGGATAATGAGGCAGTCAAAAGAGCTAGGTGAAAATTAAACATATCCATGACAAAGGTATGCAAGGCAAATGCCTGGGGCTTCATGAGATATGGGTTCATCAATCTCAGGACTCCAGGGTACTATGCAGATGACGGCATTTACTTGTTAGGGGTAGGCATGGATGTTTTTGCACACTTTAGTGGGTGCTTTAGTACAACTAGGCTTCTCTTGTGGGCAGCAAAGGGGGAGCTGACTGTGGTTGGTAAACTGCCAGCTGCTTGAAGGAGCAAAGCACAAAAGCCAGAGAGAAAGTAAGCAGCCTGAGAAGGAGAACCTCTCTGACAGTGTCTTTGGGATGCCTCACAGCAGGGACACAGGGAGCAGGCATGGCCAAAAAAGGGGGGTCAGAACGAGGTGGGCAAGGTGCTTGCAGCCCAGGCAAGGTCTGAGGGCTGTAGACGTAGAAGTTGGCCACCGTCAGCAGCTAGACACCTGCAGCAGGGGTCAACAAGCAAAGGCTGAACAGGAACACTGGCAACAATGAGGCAAGATGAATATTGATAAAGAGTTAGTTGCATAATGGAATGTATGTATGACCAAAGCTGGGATTTGTTATGAACCATGTATGTTGACTGTAATAAACTGCACCCATGTTAAACTCCAACAATGTCTCCCCTGATGATTTAGGACAGGGGAGGGGGAAAGGGGTAGTTTATGGCCGGGAGAACCATGATGGCTCTTGTACGTCTGAGAGGGGTTATGGTCTGGGCTGTGACGCAAGGAGGAACAGATGGGGACCCACGATAAAACACCTCCCGAGGATTGGTCGTAAGGAGGGCTAGGGAGCCAAACCAGCAAAAGTAATTGTCTGGCATGTTTTGAACCTGCTAATAAGGAGCAGCATTGGCGTGAGACGAGAGGGTCAAAAGTAGTGTCTTGTGAAACAAGTTGACCCCTTTGTTTTTGACCTATCACCCACACCAAAGAAGGAGTGGGAGTTGCATCTGCAAGGGCAAGCAGAGAGCAAAGCAGAAAGGCCAGACAGAAAGTAAGCAGCATGAGAAGAGCCACTTTGACAGTGTCCTTGGGATGCATCACAGCACGTCCACGGGGTGCAGGCATGGCCAAAAAGGGGGTCAGCGTAGGGCAGGTATGGCCCTCGCAGCTCGGGCAAGGTCTGAGTGCCACCCACATAGAGGTTGGTAGCAAGAGTAGCCTAGCCACCATCAGGTGCTAGACACCTGCTTTATTTTTCTAGCAATAGCTACATTTGTGGTGCTGTTTTATTTTCTCTCTCTCATTGTTCTTTCGCCTAGGAAAGCATCACGTTCTTAGTAGTACATGTAGTTCACTTTGTGCTTTCTCCAAGACTATAGTGAGAATGGGTTTCGGACAAACATGGTATGATGTGTCTCCAAAATTCACAGAAAAACACACACTCATACGGGGGGACCGTTTCTTAGAATGTTAGCTGTTTTATTATAAAAACACCCCTTCGTTCCAGACACGTTAGAGGGAGATTCCAGCCAGATGACCACAACTATATGCTGATTGCTGTAAGCTTCACTACAGCTATCTGCTTAGAAGACCGTGCCCTGATCCAGATGGGGATGGAGGCTTTTTAGACTTCAGGCCTTTTCTTCAGGTATGGGGGATGATGTTCTCCCAGGGGGAAACCCGAAAGGCAGATTAGCCTTAGTATGTTGTGCTCATACTTAGCATAGGTGAGGGGTTATAGATCCACTCCCCTGTGACAGGCAGCAATAGCAGTAAATTTGAGAGGCCCTCTTACTGCACATTTATTGGCAAACGACCTAACGGCCCAGGAAGGTCCAGTTACATTTGTTTTAGAAGTTCATGCAGCCTACAAAACAGAAATGTTTTATTCTTGGGTCACCTTTCCAGCAGTAGATGGGAATACAAATACATTTCATAACTACACACCTGTAAATCCACCTGCACAATACAGAGCTTATGCATATTTAGAAATACCTTCAAGACCACAACAACTGACTTGATGGCGCCCTACCCCATATACTTTTTCCTGGTAAGTTAGGTCCATGGAGTAATGCTGGCCCGACCTGGCCTTTATATGCCACATGTACACCACATGCTTGGTGGTAGCTGAGGTCCGCCGATTATATATAGAAATCATAACAATATATAGATTGTTAGTTCAATTTGTTATGCAAACATTAAACACAAACCAAGCATGGGATGCTACAGCGTAAGTACATGCAGCAACGCCAGGCATTAATCCTGCAACTGTACATTCAATCATGGGAAAGTATGCGCCAAATGGGAGGAGATTCCATTTTGGTTCACTCAAAAAATAAATGCACTGGAAGCAGTCTTTCCCTATACGGGACCTCAGGATGAAAATAGAATTTTGACAATGTGCTTGCCTTTTGTGATGTTTCCCACAATTGGAAACTGCAATACATGGGCATAGTATTTGCCGTGCCCTACACATCCACACAAGGTACACCAATGATTGCCAATCTTCCGGAGGTGTTGAAACAAATTCAAGATGAATATGGGGCAGCCCCTGCCCTAGATTTGGGGATGCAATAAATAGGTAATTTTGCCACTGTGTCTTCAATCATATCAAGTAACATTAAAGGGGAAGCAGTTGCACTGACAGTGCGCATGCAGCTGCATGACGTTCGAGTACAGGATCAAAAATGTAAGCTGCCAAAAATTATCACTGAAACTTACTCCAGTATAGGTCAAGATAGTCTGGGAGACAGACCGACTAAGCCACAAGTACAAGGTAGAACCAATAAGGATGCTGCCAAACAAACACCTGAGGGTTCTAAAAAACGCTAGGATAAAAAACAACCAACACCTAAAAGGAAAGGGGAGAATCTCCGCATTCGGGGACCCCACAAAATAGATACAACATTAGAAATAGGGCTAATATAAAAATGCCTGACAGATATCAGTATATTGAGACACGCCAATCTCATACCTTTCAAGACTCACCGGAAAAACGCAAAAAGAGAGGTGGGTGGTCAGATCAGTGGACCGAGTATGTAAAACCAAGAAAGGACTCACAACACTGGTCTGAAGTTTCTGTTAAAAAAGAAGAGAAATTTCCACAACAGAAACCACAATTTAGAAAGAAAAAGTGTCAGCAGTTGCAATATGACATGCCACTCAAGAAAAGTTCTTTACTAAAGAACAGGAAGTGGTTGCTGGCACTGCTAGACATTTCAGCAGAAGTCACAATAGTTTGCCGGGCTCTTCTAGAGCATCTGGAGGTGAAAGCAGCTGATGACTACCTACAAGTAGAGACAGCGGGCATGAGTGTCTCCACATCAGAGAGACTGTATAAAGTAAGTACTCAGTTAGAGGGGAAATCGAACACATAATAGACTCCATCTTTTGGGACTACGTCATCTCCATTTATGATATTCTGCTGGTCGAAAAAGATTGGCTACCGATATTTGTCTGTGATCTCCCATATCAAGAAGACATTGAACAGTCCTTCTCGCCCCTTGTTCCTAAACAACTCATTGAAAAATACGCCATTGATTGGGCAGTGGCTCAGGCACCTGCACTATATCACAATCATGTAGGGTCGGGCAAAGATTCTACCCACCACATAATACCAATGAAGTCACAACCTCAACCTCAACCTCAATACCCAATAAAATATGATGCAAAAGCCCCACTGGGGGAAATCATCACACAATTAGAGTACCAGGGTGTCATTGAATCCTGAGACTCATCAATGATTAATCCATTATTTCCAGTCGCTGAACACGACCATTTATAAAGAATAGTCTTAGACTATAGGCACTTAAGTAGCCACACAAAAACATATGCTTTACAAAAAGAACATAGTACAGCACTAATGAACAACATTGTGTGAAAAAAATATAAAACAACTCTGGATATATCCAACGGGGTTTTCTTCCAAAACGTAGTATGGACTTAGCAAGTTTCAGCGCTTTAGGCTCCCAGAAAAATGTTGCAGACTCCCACAAGGCTACAGGAAGAGACTTGGACTGTTCTCAGCTTGTTTGATATTGATATTACACAACATAGACCCTGAGGCGTTGTCCTATGTGGATAACATTTGCCTCACGGATGATGACCTCATACAACATTTATAGGATGGGTAGCCCATGTTGTTGTAGGATTGGCAAAAATGGGCTACAATTCAACTTCAAAAAAACAAAAATAGCCTTTCTCAATGTCCTGCTTTTGTGATACGAGCCTGGTGCCCCACTTTTTAGAAAAATACACACCACTACAACCACAAAATATAATAAAAAAACTCCAATCAGTGTTGGGCTTTCTGAATTTTGGCAGAACTTACATTAAAGATTATGCAAAAATTCATTAAGCCATTATATAACCTAATACGTCCTGACTTTGCCAACAATTTCTGAGCAGTCAACCACACATGCATACTCAAAACATTACTAAAAGACATGCTTGAAACAAAACGTTTACACACAAGTGACAACAAAAAACATTTGGTAATCAGAGTTACTGCTGGTGCTATTGGTTTCACCTATGTGACTTTCAGTGAGGGTGAGACTGTCCCAGTTGCGTATAAATCACACTTATATTCCACAGCTGAACAACGCTTTGCTCCCACTGAGAAAATTCTCACTGCTGTTCAGAGGGCGGTCCTTAAAGAGAGACCTCTGGCCCAAGGGAAACGCATAATTGTCGTATCCCCAGTACCAGCCCTTGAGGCTGTTACCAAAGCAAGCTTTCCGAACGCTGAAGCGTTACATCCACATTGGATTCAATGTGGTACGTCTCAGACGGACACTGATGCTTTTTTATTTTTTTATTGATTTTTATTAAGATCCAGCAAAACTAACTAAAAAAAGCATTACAATTCCAAACTATGGGGGTCATTCCAACCCTGGCGGTCGGTGATAAAGCGGCGGCCAACCCGCCAACAAGCTGGCGGTCCAAAAAATGGAATTCTGACCCTGGCGGGAACCGCCAACACAGGCCGCCGCTTTAACACTCCGACCGCCACGGCGGCACAAACAAACAGCGCAGCGGTCACCGCCAACAGACAGGCGGCAGACAATGTACCGCCCACACTATCACAACTCACCAATCCGCCACCTTTTCCGGGGCAGGAGCCCCGCCGATAAAAGCACGGCGGAAACAGACTACGAACGGGAAAACGCTCACCTATACACACTCCACGAGGACGGAGAACAGCATGGAACCCGAATTAAACATCCTACCAGCTCTTGTCTACCTGCTCATCTACCACGAGTACGAACGCTGGCGCAGACGACAACGGTGAGTACTGCACCTACAACACAGGGGAGGGGGGAGGAAGAAAGCTTACGTGCACACACATATGCGACCCCCCCCCAACTATCTACACACCAATGCAGAGCACCAAGTCACAGTGACACCACCCAAACCCCCCGGAATAATCCAAACACATAATTAAAGTGAGAATCAAAATTTATGTATAAAAGAGGGTCATTGAAGTCATGGTAAAATAGCAATATGAATTCAAAAAAATCAAGTAAGAACTTTGCGAAACCGATAAACATAGGCATTAAGTCCTGCACAGTCACGTAAATTTACACTGTCCGTGGGCCAAAGTGTATCAACACATGGGCAAAGCCCACACAGGAGACCTGAGTCCGTTGGAGAGAACACTGCTGGGGAATCAGATGACAAAACTACAGGCACCTCAGGGGGAAGGGAAGGGGGGGCACCTCAGCCACATGAGTCCACGACGCCAGATCCACAAAGGGTCCACCATGCCCACTGTGCCATCCTGGGAAGTGCAAAGCCACAGTCTCACAAGTCTCTACAGTGGGTGGTCTGCCCACTGTGCCATCCTGGGGAGTGCAAAGCCACAGTCTCACAAGTCTCTACAGTGGGTGGTCTGCCCACTGTGCCATCCTGGGGAGTGCAAAGCCACAGTCTCACAAGTCTCTACAGTGGGTGGTCTGCCCACTCTGCCATCCTGGGGAGTGCAGAGACACAGGCCATCAGGTGGATGACAGACTCCACAGGTAATGGAGAAGGCAGGGTGCCCCGAGTGCAGCGTGAACACTAGCTCGACACAGAACCGGCACTGTCAATGGGCCAGCGGTGCTTGACAGGAAGGGCCCAGCGGAGCGGTGCTTGAGACTGCGAGGCCCAGCGGAGCGGTGCTTGACAGGAAGGGCCCAGCGGAGCGGTGCTTGAGACGGCGAGGCCCAGCGGAGCGGTGCTTGACAGGAAGGGCCCAGCGGAGCGGTGCTTGAGACGGCGAGGCCCAGCGGAGCGGTGCTTGACAGGAAGGGCCCAGCGGAGCGGTGCTTGAGACTGCGAGGCCCAGCGGAGCGGTGCTTGACAGGAAGGGCCCAGCGGAGCGGTGCTTGAGACGGCGAGGCCCAGCGGAGCGGTGCTTGACAGGAAGGGCCCAGCGGGGCGGTGCTTGAGACTGCGAGGCCCAGCGGAGCGGTGCTTGAGACTGCAAGGCCCAGCGGAGCGGTGCTTGACAGGAAGGGCCCAGCGGAGCGGTGCTTGAGAAAGCGAGGCCCAGCGGAGCAGTGCTTAACAGGAAGGGCCCAGCGGAGCGGTGCTTGAGACTGCGAGGCCCAGCAGAGCGGTGCTTGACAGGAAGGGCCCAGCAGAGCGGTGCTTGAGACGGCGAGGCCCAGCGGAGCGGTGCTTGAGACGGCGAGGCCCAGCGGAGCGGTGCTTGAGATGGCGAGGCCCAGCGGAGCGGTGCTTGAGACGGCGGGCCCAGCGGAGCGGTGCTTGAGACGGCGAGGCCCAGCGGAGCGGTGCTTGAGACGGCGAGGCCCAGCGGAGCGGTGCTTGAGACGGCGAGGCCCAGCGGAGCGGTGCTTGACAGGAAGGGCCCAGCGGAGCGGTGCTTGAGACTGCGAGGCCCAGCGGAGCGGTGCTTGACAGGAAGGGCCCAGTGGAGCGGTGCTTGAGACGGCGGGGCCCAGCGGAGCGGTGCCTTTCTGCCCGGCGGGGCCCTCTTCAGCGGTGCCTTGCTGCACGGTGGGGCCCTCTTCAGCGGTGCCTTTCTGCCCGGCGGGCCCTCTTCAGCGGTGCCTTTCTGCCCAGCGGGGCCCTCTTCAGCGGTGCCTTGCTGCCCGGCGGGGCCCTCTTCAGCGGTGCCTTGCTGCACGGCGGGGCCCTCTTCAGCGGTGCCTTTCTGCCCGGCGGGGCCCTCTTCAGCGGTGCCTTGCTGCACGGCGGGGCCCTCTTCAGCGGTGCCTTTCTGCCCGGCGGGGCCCTCTTCAGCGGTGCCTTGCTGTCCGGCGGGGCCCTCTTCAGCGGTGCCTTGCTGCACGGCGGGGCCCTCTTCAGCGGTGCCTTGCTGCCCGGCAGGGCCCTCTTCAGCGGTCCTTGTCCAGTCAATCAAGGGAGCCAGACCTGGCCAGGACTCCCTGCTTAGTCGCCCTCCGACCGTGCAGTTGCTGGACCCTTCGCTGACGGAGTCCTGGGCCCGTGGGTGTCCTCCCTCACACCCGGGATGGGGCTTGTGGGTCCCTCCTGGTCTGCGCCCCTGCTGGCTGTCTTCTCCGCCCTGCTGCCCTTGCCCTCCTTCGATGAGGCTCTCTGGCCCTTGCCTCCCCTGGATGTTGTGGCAGGTGACGGCCCAGGACTTTGCTCCTTGGGGGCAGCCGTGTCAGTCTTCTCGCGGCGGCCCTTGATTTTACGGGTCCTCTTTCCAGGGGGGGGGGCTGGCTGTCCCCTTGCTGCTGGCCGATGTATCTGTGCTGGGAAAGGGTGGACTCCAAAACCCGTGCACAATGCTGACACTTGAAGCAGGGCTGGTGGTGGCTGAGGTGCTCTTGGGACTCTTAGCAGATGGAGGGGGTGGGTCAGGTGGGGCAAAGAGGTTAAGTTTGGAGAGGTAAAGTTTTTTAGGACCAATGTAAAGGGTAGGTGTAGTGGGTATGGGAGTGGAGGAAGAGGATGTGGTTGTAGGAGAGTCAGGTGTGCTGTCTTTGGGTGCAGGTGCTTGTGACGGAGGCTGGCGTGAGGTGGATGGCTGTTGGGTGGGTGGCTGCCTGCGTTTGTGTGTCTTGGAAGAGGGGGTGACAGACACAGTGGGAGAGGACACAGGGGACGTGTAAATGGCAGTGGGGGTGGTGACTGCACGTGTGCGGACTGTACTGGAGGGTGTGCTGGTGATGGAAGTACTGGCTGATGGTGGTGTGCATGCAGGTGTGAGTGGAGACGTCACAGGGAGGGAGGAGGGAGACGAGGAGGAGGGGGACACAGGGGTGGTAGTGACTGTTGGCATGTCTGCATCTGGGTGTTGCTTGGGTGAATGCTTGTGTGATCTGTGGTGCTTATGTCTGGATGAGCTGCCCTTGGGTGTTGAGGTGTGTGCAGGCTGGTCTGATGGTGTGGATGGGATAGGCTGAGGAACAGGAGACAGAGACAGGGTGGAGGCAGTCAGAAGAGGGAGGCTGGAAACAGGGACAATGGCTGCCTTCAGTGCTGAGGCCAGAGCAGTGAACGATCGTTGATGGGCAGCCTGACCCGAATGAATGCCCTCCAGGTATGCATTGCTCCGATGCACCTCCCTCTCTAGCCCCTGGATGGCATTCAAAAGGGTAGACTGCCCAACAATGATGGTCTGTAGGAGGTCAATGACCTCCTCACTGAGGGCAGCAGGGGTAACAGGGGCAGGGCCTGAGGTGCCTGGGGCGAAGGAGATGCCCTCCTTCTTGGGCGAGCGGGCACGGAGCGAAGGATGAGGGGCTGCTGGGAGGGCGGAGCTGGTGCGCTGGGTGGCGGCTGTACCTGTAGAGGCGGGGGGCTCGGATGTTGCGGCCACCGCTAGGGAGCTCCCTTCCAAGGACGTGTCGGTGTCGCTGGTGTCACCACGGGTCCCCGTTGTGGTGCTCCCCTCGCCATCCGTATCACTGGTGACCTCGGTGTCTGTACCATGGCCCACCGGGGCCTTGTGACTTGCAGCTCCCTCGTGCTCCGATGCCAATTCTCCTCCGCCTGATGATGCTAATGCACACATGCACAAGAAGATAAAGAAAAAGGGTGGGGGGAGAAAAAAAACGGGTTGAGTGCATGCATTGCCAACACCGTTGGCGGAGAGGACAGACACAGGAGCCTCATGCACTACGCCGCGCAATCGGGGTACACTACTCAGTACTTGTGACTAGGCCAACAGGTCTATGGACAACAAATGCGCACATGGGTGATGCTGGACCATGGATTGCTGTACTTGGCACCCTACAGAGGTGGGGGGTGGGGGCACAGGGCCATGCCTAAAGGAGGGGACTACACTACAGAAAGCGCCCTGGCCTAATGTCACCCACAGCCCTCCTCCCCCACCCAGACGCCTCCACTGCGTGTAAAGATAGCAGAATGTGCTGGTACTCACCCCCTTGTGTCTGCTGTGATGTCCTCATGCGCCCATCCAAATCGGGGTAGGCCACCGCCAGGATCCTGGACATCAGGGGGGTCAAGGTACGACTGGCACCCCTCCTACGTTGGGAGGCCATCCCCAGCAGTGACTCGGCGGTCTTCGTGGTCCCGCGGCGGATGTCCTCCCACCTCTTTCGGCAGTGGGTGCCCCGTCTGTTGTGGACCCCCAGGTCCCGGACTTCCTTGGCGATGGCACGCCAAATGTCGACTTTCTGATGGGCGCTGACCTATTTGACATGTACAGGGTGGGAAAGAAAATTTCAACATTTTCTGCATGTTAGATTTGATTGCCCCCCCTCCCCAACCCTGCCATGTGGCACATGCTCTCATCTGTCGTGCCTTGCACTCCTCATTCGCTCCCCACCCCACCATCTTACATCCACCATACACAACCCAGGCATAGCCCATTCAACGTGCAACCAGTGGACTTACCTGTTGGTCTGGAGGACCGTAGAGTAGCGCATACTGGGGCAGGACCCCATCCACAAGTTTCTCCAACTCTTCTGAAGTGAAGGCAGGGGCCCTTTCCCCAGTCGCAGCAGCCATTGTATCTTCCAGACCGAGGTCACAGCAGCACTTGCAGTATAGGTCCTCTCCTGTGGATGATCAGGTCTCGAGTGATTAATCAGATAGAAAATGGCGGTCACGCCCGCGGCGGTGCGTACCGCGGCGGTGCGTACCGCGACCGCCGGCGCACATCGTCATTGGCTCCTGAGACCCATAGGGTTCAATGTTAACCAATGCTGCTTTGCGCCGCGGTCTTCGACCGCCTACCGCCACGGTGTGCCACGCCAGCGCAGTGACCTCACATCCCACTGTCACACTTCACAGGTCAGGCAGCCACCATTTCAAGGGCCCCCATATCTTAATTACTACTGCGTCACACAGGCCTAGGCCTTGCATTGCCACTCATACAAGCCTTTCAATGCATAGCGATTCGTGTACTGTGCAAGCTGTGTGAACGAACCTGTGGGTTGCTTGACTCTGTGCTCCATGTTGTCCTTCCTAGGCACCGTCCGCTGGGACTTGCGAGGAGAAGGATGAATCCTCCCGTGTACCGACCGCTGGTGGACCTGTCGACAATGGAAGAACGACATATTATACTTTGATACCGACTTGACCGAGCCACTATACATGAACTGTGTGCCCAGCTGGAGCCAGACCTGATGTCCCCCATCCGCCAACCCACAGGGATTCCCCCTCTGGTGCAGGTTCTGTCAGTACTCCATTTTTTGGCAAGTGGGTCTTTTCAGACAACAGTGGCCATGTCATCAGGGATGTCTCAGCCTATGTTTTCTAAGGTTTTGTCCAGAGTGTTGTCTGCCCTGATGAAATACATGCGGAGATACATTGTTTTCCCTAAGGAGGGTGATTTGGCCACTGTGAAGGGTGATTTCTATGCTCTTGGACATATCCCCAACATCATTGGTGCCATTGATGGGACCCATGTGGCTTTAGTACCCCCAAAAGACGATGAGCAGGTGTACAGAAATAGAAAAAATTACCATTCGATGAATGTCCAGGTGGTCTGTTTGGCTGACCAGTACATCTCCCATCTAAATGCCAAGTTACCGGGGTCAGTGCATGACGCGTATGTCATGCGAAATAGCAGCATCCCTTATGTGATGGAACAGCTACAGAGACACCGTGTGTGGCTAATAGGTGACTCTGTTTACCCCAACGTGCCTTGCCTATTGACCCCAGTGAGGAATCCCCGGACCAGGGCAGAGGAACGGTACAATGAGGCACATGGCCGAACTAGGAGGATTATAGAACGGACCTTCGGGGTCCTGAAGGCCAGGTTTAGGTGCCTCCATATGACTGGTGGATCCCTAATGTACTCACCAAAGAAGGTGTGCCAGATCATCGTGGCCTGCTGTATGCTTCACAACCTGGCTTTGCGACACCAGGTGCCTTTCCTGCAGGAGGATGGTCCAGATGGTGGGGTTGTAGCAGCTGTGGAGCCTGTGGAGAGTGAAGAGGAGGAAGACGACGGGGACGACACGGACAACAGGGACACAGTTATACAACAGTATTTTCAGTAGCACACAGGTAAGAATCACCCACGCCATTTTACATTTACTTCTGGCCTCCTGCATCTCTACTTTCTGTGTTTCCCCCCAGTTCCTTTTCACTGATTTTTGACTTTCCCTTCCCTTTTCAGAGATGTATGACCCACAGCGTGACCTCTGCTTTGTTTGCCCATGGACTAATGCTTATTCACACTGGTATGTTGTCATCACAATGTAAATGAACATTATTGCACCGTTATGTGTAATACATTTGTAAAGAATACAAGCAGACTCCTGACATTTGAAGTGCAATTGGTGATTTATTTAAAGTGCTGCGTATAGGTCCATGATAGTAAAACGGTGATGGGTGGGGGTGGAGTAATGTCCATGGCAGATTCCAGTTCTCAGTAACACAGGTGCATTGCCCATATGCCTGTGGAAGGATGGAGCAGGGGCAGTTCAAGGTTGGACAGGGTGACAATGTGGGACAGTGGGATGACATCAGGGGGTATCTTATGCTGGCAGGGGTCTTGGCATCCTACTCTGTCTTCTTGTGTGATCTCAGGTTCCGCTTGCGGGGTGGTTGATCTTCAGCAGGAGGTGGGGTTCTGGTGGCCTGTCGTGGTGTGGGGGCCTCCTGTCCACTAGCGCCGGCGGAGGTGGTAGGCTGTTCGTCGTTCGGGCTGGTGACAGGGGCCATTTGGGGTGCCACATGGTCCCGCAATGTGGTGACTATCTGGTTGAGGGCCAGGACGATGGTCCCCATTGCGGTACCGATGGTCCTGAGTTCGTCTCTGAACCCCATGTACCGTTCCTCCTGCTGTGCCTGGATCTCCTGGAACCTGGCGAGTACCGTCGCCATCGTCTCCTGGGAGTGGTGGTATGCTCCCATGATGGTGGTGAGTGCCTCTTGGAGAGTGGGTTCCCTGGGCCGGTCAACCCCCTCTCGCACAGCAGCCCTCCCAGTTGCCCTGTTTCCCCGGGCCTCTGTCCCCTGGACGGTGTGCCCACTACCACTGCCCCCAGGTCCCTGTTGTTGTTGGGGTGGTGGGTCAGCCTGGGTGCCCTGTAGTGGCGGACACAACGCTGATTGACGCGTCCGCGAGACAGAGGCATGGGCCCGCTGGGTGGGAGCTGTGCTGGTATTCCCAGAGGGGGTTGGGTCTGCTGTGGCCAGTGTCTGTGTGTGGGGAACCGACTGTCCAGAGGTCCCCGATGGTCCGGGCTGGTCATCAGGTTCTAGGTCGACAGAGCTGCTGTCATCACTGGGGGCCTGTTCTGGGGGCGGGATGGACAAATCTGGACCCTCCTGGCCGGTGTGTTGGCATTCGGGCCCTGCAGGGGTAATAGAGTATGGTTATTGCTTCTGTGTGTGCCATGGCGTGCAATTTGTGGGTGCCCTTGTCCCCCAGTGCTGACATTCCCTTGTGGGAGGAGTTGTGAGGGTGGTTTGTGAGGGGGGATGGGTATGTGCAGTGGTCATGCTTAGGTGATGGGTGTCCATGGTTTGTGGTGGCATTCAGGGATTGGGGTTGTGTTGGGTGGGTTGTGCTGGTGAGACATTGGCAGGGAGGATGTGTGCTGGGGGGTTGGAGGTGAGGGTGGGGGTGTGGGTTGGCATGCTGGTGGGTGGGGGGGGTGAAGTAGTTGAGATTAGACTTACCAGAGTCCATTCCTCCGCCTACTCCAGCGAGGCCCTCAGGATGCAGGATGTTCAAGACCTCTTGCTCCCATGCTGTGAATTCGGGTGGAGTGGGTGGGGGTCCGCCGCCAGTCTTCTGCACAGCGATGTTGTGTCTTGACACAATCGACCGCACCTTCCCCCGTAGGTCGTTCCAGCGCTTTTGGATGTCTTCCCGGTTTCTGGGATGCTGTCCCACAGCGTTGACCCTGTCGACGATCCTTTGCCATAGCTCCGCCTTCCTAGCTATTGTGGTGTGCTGCACCTGTGTACCGAATAGCTGGGGCTCTACCCTTATTATTTCCTCCACCATGACCCTGAGTTCTTGGTCCGAGAACCTGGGGTGTCTTTGGGGTGCCATGGGATGGTGTGGGGTGGTGTTTGTGGTGATGAGTGTGGTGTGTGTGGTGGTGTGTGGTGTTTTGTGCGTGGATGTAGTGTGGGTGATGATGTTGTGTTCCTGTGTGTGTTGGGTTTGTTGATAGCTGTGCTCTCTCTCTCTCTCTCTCGCCTTCTCTCCGAAATTCTAGTAGTGGGGGTTTGTGGGTGATGTGGGTGTGTGTTTTATAGTTGATTGGATGTGTGGGAGTGGTGTATGTATGTGTATCAGGTGTGTGTATTTGGAATTGTCCAATGTGGCTGTGTTTTGTAAAGGTGTGTGTATTTTGAGCGCGGCGGTGTGTACCGCCAATGGAATACCGTGGTTGAAAGACCGCCACGTGGATTCGTGGGTCGTAATGGCATGGGCGTGTTTGTGTTGGCGTGACGGTGGAGTTGGGGCTGGGGCATCTCCAGTTTATCGCTGACCGCTGATGAGGCGGCCTTCCGTGGATGTCGGGTTTTTGGCGGTTTGGCAGTTGTGGGTCAGAATGCCCGTGGCGGTTTACCGCGGCCGCGGCGGTAGAATGGCGGACTTCTGACCGGCGGTAAGAGCCTTTTACCGCCGAGGTCAGAATGACCCCCTATATCTTAAACATTTCCCCAAGGGATTTCTAATAGGATAACTCCAGATACAAACAATCAGGGAAAGTGACTGAAATAAAAGGGAAAGAAGAGAGCCTCCCTTCTTTTTCACACACTATTATACACACCATTGTCTAGAAAAAATTCCCCCCAAATCCGTGAAAACATTTGCCCCCACCCACTCTCCTAGCATATCTCATTTCCTGATTTCTGACCTGTATCATTTTACTCAACCATTCTTGAGGGCTAGGAGTTAGATTGGAGCACCAGTTTCTTAGTAAAAGAGATCTGGCAACCATGGTGGCTA
The DNA here is from genome assembly GCF_031143425.1 of Pleurodeles waltl. Lineage (NCBI taxonomy): Eukaryota > Metazoa > Chordata > Amphibia > Caudata > Salamandridae > Pleurodeles > Pleurodeles waltl. The sequence continues at coordinate 146,428,895 of NC_090440.1, forward strand.
TAAAGACTAACTTTTCCCACCACTTTTTACCCCCTGGGTCGTAGCCCACACCCACCAGCCAGACAGTAGGAATTATAGGGATCTGAGTAATAGTTATTAATATCTTAAACAGTCCATCCCAGTAATCCTGAATTAGTCGACATGCACAAATCACATGTATCCAGCCAGCCACCCCTATTGCCTTACAACGAAAACAGAGATCAGGGCAACTGGGCATAGCTCGGGACAAGGCTTGTGGGGTACGATATAATAGCCATTTACTAAAAAATATCATGCAGTGCCAATTCGCACCTCTAAGTACTGAAAAAGTTAGATGATTGATCTATTCACAGCACTCCCTTGAAAGGTCAAGGCCCTCTTGATGAGCCCATTTTCTTGCCGCTTTTGCCCAAAGATCAGTCGTATCCTGCTCAAGAAGCAGCCTTCTCCATGCCCCCCGACGCCTTATCCCATAGGGGGCCACCAGCTCGGAAACTACAGCCTGCATATTAATGATTGAATCGACATCCAACTCTCTCAGACTATGGAGCATGATATTATAGGATCCTCCCAAAAGAAAATCATTTTGAACGGCCAACAAAATATTTGAGGGGGTTTCCCAATTATCCTTGATGCAAAAATCCCTGATTTTATAAAAATCCTGCATTATCCCATCTCCTTACTGTCTCTGAATCGAGCTGAAAGCCCGAGTGCAACGCAAAATGTTTGAGGGGAGTAAGAAAATGCAAATATGGGATTGAATAGCTTCTAAAAAAATCCAATTACTTCTTAAACAGCCATTTAAGAACTTTATATCAAACTTTTTTTGGAGATAATGCAGGATTCAGAATATTGGTGGTCATTACAACCCTGGTGGACAGTGTTAAAGCGGCGGTAAGACCGCCAACAGGCCGGCGGTAAAAAAAATAGCAATTACGACCGTGGCGGAAACCGCCAACAAAGACAGCCACTTTAACACTCCGACCGCCACGACGGTACAAACAAACAGTGCGGCAGACAGCGCCAACAGACAGGCGGGAGACAAAGTACCGCCCACACTATTATGACAGGCCAATCCGCCACCTTTTCCGGGGCAGATTCACCGATGATAAAAACACGGCGGAAACAGGAATTTCGCAGGGAAAACGCTCCCCTCTACACACTCCACGAGGAACGAGGACACCATGGAACCGGAACTCCAAATCCTACCTGCGATAGTCTTCCTGCTCCTCTACCAGGAGGACGAACGCCGGCGGCGAAGACCACGGTGAGTATTGCACCTACGACACAGGGGAGGGGGGAGGGAAAAAAGAGGGACACACACACGCAACACCCCCACCCTCACCCCTACCCTCACCCTTTACAACACACACACTAATGCATATCAATACATCACAGTTACACCCCCCAACCCCTCCCTCGGAAGAATGCAAAGACCAAAGAAAATGAGTGTAACCATCGGAATATATTACAAACAAGTAGGCAGAAATGTATATATATACACCATGTACAAAATATATACCAGGCATAGTAGTCCAGGTACTGCACAAAGAAAGTCCGTGGAACACTGGGACCACACGGTATGGGCGAGGCTCACACAAGATCCCCGACCATGACGGAGAGAACACTGCAGGGGCATCAAACAGCAAGAAAACAGGCACCTCAGGGGGACGGAAAGGGGGGGCACCTCAGCCGCTTGAGTGCACAACGCCAAATCCACGGGAGGGCCACATGCCCACTGTTACATCCTGGGGAGTGCAAAGCCACAGTCTCTCAAGTCTCCCAAGTGGGTGGTTTGCCCAGTGTTCAATCCTGGGTAGTGCAAAGCCACAGTCTCTCAAGTCTCCCAAGTGGGTGGTTTGCCCACTGTTCAATCCTGGGGAGTGCAAAGCCACAGTCTCACAAGTCTCTACAGTGGGTGGTTTGCCCACTGTTCAATCCTGGGGAGTGCAAAGCCACAGTCTCTCAAGTGGATAACAGTGTCCACTGGTTCTGGAGGGGGCATGGTGCCCAGAGTGCTTCATCCTGTTTAGGACAGAGGTAGTGGATGACAGTCTCCACTGGTTCTGGAGGGGGACTGGTGCCCAGAGTGCTTCATCCTATGAAGGACAGAGGTAGTGGATGGATGTCTCCACTGGTTCTGGAGGGGGACTGGTGCCCAGAGTGCTTCATCCTGTGAAGGACAGAGGTAGTGGATGACAGTCTCCACTGGTTCTGGAGGGGGACTGGTGCCCAGAGTGCAATACACAGTGAGGTTTCCCACTTATGGAACCAAGTATAGAATAGTATGATGAATAGACAGTATCATAAGAGTCCATGGCTCATAGAGCAAGTATTAGAGTCCATTGATGAATCCAAAAGTTTATTGGAAATATTCAGAACATCAAAGGTGTTTGATCACGTGTTTCGTCTTGGGAAATGATAACATCCCTAACGACTTCTTCAGGGCTTATAAATCCACCAGAAATTCAAGAGACAAATAGTCATCAATATGCATCCATTCAATTACGTTCTCCAAACAAAACTGCTATCAATCTATGTTTCAAATCTAGCTGGGGGTCGCGTAACTAGTTAGCATGGAGGAGTCTCGTTCGTTATCGGAATTAACCAGACAAATCGCTCCACCAACTAAGAACGGCCATGCACCACCACCCACAGAATCGAGAAAGAGCTATCAATCTGTCAATCCTTTCCGTGTCCGAGACTCCTCCATGCTAACTAGTTACGCGACCCCCAGCTAGATTTGAAACATAGATTGATAGCAGTTTTGGAATGGATGCATATTGATGACTATTTGTCTCTTGAATTTCTGGTGGATTTATAAGCCCGGAAGAAGTCGTTAGGGATGTTATCATTTCCCAAGACGAAACACGTGTTGGCTGGAAGTGGCTGGAAGTGCAATCTACCTTTGATGTTCTGAATATTTCCAATAAACTTTTGGATTCATCAATGGACTCTAATACTTGCTCTATGAGCCATGGACTCTTATGATACTGTCTATTCATCATACTATTCTATACTTGGTTCCATAAGTGGGGAACCTCACTGTGTATTGTTCTTGTTTTGAGGTGATCTATGCCTCTAAGGGTAGGGTGTTTCCCTTGTTTGGTTCCCCGGTCATAATATTTAGGGTAATTTGCCATCCTTAGCGCCTCATCTCCTCATTCTGCACCCCATTAATTTTCTGGTGCCCAGAGTGCATCATCCTGTGAAGGACAGAGGTAGTGGATTGATCTCTCCACTGGTTCTGGAGGGGGACTGGTGCCCAGAGTGCATCACTCACCCCGTGACGGACCCAGTTGCGTCAATGCCCCTGCTGTTCATGGGCTAGCGGTGCTTGAGTTGGCGGTGCCCTGTTCAGCGGTGCTTGAGTTGGTGGTGCCCTGTTCAGCGGTGCTTGAGCCGGCGGTGCCATGTTCAGCGGTGCTTGAGTTGGCGGTGCCCTGTTCAGCGGTGCTTGAGTTGGCGGTGCCCTGTTCAGCGGTGCTTGACACAGCGGTGCCCTGTTCAGCGGTGCTTGAGACGGCGGTCCTTCATGGCCCTGCGGTGCTTGAGACGGCGGTCCTTCATGGCCCAGCGGGCATTTGCTGGCGGTCCTTCATGGCCCAGCGGGGCTTTTGCTGGCAGTCCTACATGGCCCAGCGGGGCTTTTGCTGGTGGTCCTTCATGGCCCAGCGGGGCTTTTGCTTCCTGGGCAGCTGGGCTGGGGCTGGCGGTGGCCTCCTGGGCAGCTGGGCTGGCAATGGCCTCCTGGGCAGCGGGGATGATGGTGGTCTTCTCCGCCGTGCAGCTCTTCCCAGACTTGCCGGGTTTCTTGTGGCCCTTCCCCACCTTGGAAGGTGTCACAGCTGACTCCACACTCCCACCGGGACCCCTGGGAGCGGCCTTGGTGGCTGGAGTCTTACCCCTCTCTCGCCGGGCACTGGCCAACTTCTGATGCTTCACAGGTGGGGGACTGTCTGTGCTGTGGCTCCGTGCCACACTGGCTGTCCTGGTGGCCGGTGCACTCCACATACCGGTGAATAAAGGCACCACTTGTCCCGGAGATGTTTCGGCTGAGGTGCTACTTCGGGACCTATGAGATGGACGGGGTGGGGGAGATGTGAGAAAAAGGTCAAGGGTGGACAGGAAAAGTTTTTGGGACACACTGGGATGGGTAGCTGGAGGGGGTTTGGGAGTGGGGGAAGAGGTGGTGGTTGTAGGAGGTGTTCGTTTGCTGCCTTTGGGTGAAGGTGCATGCGCTGGAGGCTGTCGTGAGGTGGATGGCTGTTGGGTGGGGGTGTGCCTGCATTTGTGTATCGTGGGAGGGGGCGTCACAGACACACTGGGAGAGGACACATGGGATGTGTGAATGGTAGTGGGGGTGGTGACTGCATGTGAGCGGGGTGTGGTGGTGGGTGTGCTGGAGAGGGACGTAGTGGCTGTAGAGGTAGTGCATGCAGGTGTGAGTGTAGACGAGACTGGGAGGGAGAAGGGAGACGAGGAGGAGGGGGACACAGTGGAGGCAGTGGATGTTGGTGTGTCTGCATGTGTGTGTTGGTTGCGTGAGTGCCTGTGGGATGTGGGGTGCTTATGTTTGCCTGAGCTTCCCTTGTGTGTTGAGGTGTGTGCAGGTTGGTCTGATGGTGTGGTTGGGATAGGCAGAGGTACAGGGGATTGGGTCTGGGTGGAGGAAGTTGGAGGGGGAGGCTAGAGACGGGGACAATGGCTGCCATCAGTGCTGAGGCCAGAGTTTGAAAAGCTTGGTGAAGGGCCACCTGACCAGAATGAATGCCCTCCAGGAATGCATTAGTTTGTTGCAACTGCCTTTCTACACCCTGAATGGCATTCAAAATGGTAGACTGCCCAACAGTGAGGGACCTGAGGAGGTCAATGGCCTCCTCACTGAGGGCAGCAGGGGTGACTGGGGCAGGGCCTGAGGTGCTTGGGGCGAAGGTGATACCCACCCTCCTGGGTGAGCGGGCACGGGGTGAAGGCTGAGGGGCTGCTGGGAGGGCGGTGCTGGTAGGGGGGGGTGGCGGCTGTACCTGTAGATGTGGGGGGCACAGATGTTGCCGCCACCACAAGGGAGCTCCCATCAGAGGACGAGTCCGTGTCGCTGGTGTCAGCTCCTGTCCCCGCCGTGGAGCTCCCCTCGCCCTCCGTCCCACTGATGAATTCCGAGTCCGTAGTCTTGCCCTCCAGGGCCATGTGGGATGCAGCTTCCTCCTGCTCCGGTGCCACTGCTCCTCCGCCTGATTATGCTAATGCACACAAGAACAGGGAGACCACAAAAAGGGGGGGACGACAGAAGAAAGACATGTTGAGTGCATGGATTACCGCTACCGTTGGCGGACACGACAGACACAGAAGCCCCCTGCTCTACGCCGCGCTCTTGGGCTCCACTGTTCAATTCCTGGAAAATGGCCTACAAGGCTATGGACGACATCTGCACACATAGATAACACAGGGGCATGAATAGCTGTACTTGGAACTCTACAGAGGTGGGGTGGGGTGCCACATGGCCTGCCTAACGGAGGGGCCTTGCCTACGGAACTTGCCCTGGCCTAGGGAAACCCACAGCCCTCCTCCCCCACACAGACACCTCCACTGCGCGCAAAGTCAGCAGAATGAGAGTGTACTCACCCCTTGTGTCTGCTGTGATGCCCTCAAGCGCCCATCCAACTCCGGGTAGGCCACCGCCAGGATCCTGATCATCAGGGGGGTCATGGTGCGACGGGCACCCCTCCCACGTTGGAGGCCATCCCCAGCTGAGCCTCCGCCGTCTTCTTGCTCCAGCGGCGAATGTCCTCCCATCTTTTCCGGCAGTGGGTGCTCCGTCTGTGGTAGACCCCCAGGGTCCGGACGTCCTTGGCGATGGCACGCCAAATATCTTTCTTCTGGTGGGCGTTGACCTACATGAAATGTACAGGGGAAGAAGAGAAGTCATTACCAACTGCACCGTCAAAGTGATTGGCCCCCATACCTACCCTTGCCATGTGGCACATGCATTCACCGTCTTTCATGCACGCAGCACTCTGCCCCCTTCCTTCTTACATCCAGCCCTCTCCACACAGGCACATGCTCCCTGTGTACTTACCTGTTTGTCTGGAGGACCGTAGAGTAGCGTGTACTGGGGGAGGACCCCATCCACGAGCTTCTCCAACTCCTCCGATGTGAAGGCAGGCGCCCTTTCCCCAGACGCACGAGCCATTGTCTCTTCCAGACCGAGGTCACAACAGCACTTGCAGTGTAGGTCCTCTCCTGTCGAAGATCAGGTATCGAGTGATTGAACAGATAGAAAATGGCGGTCACGTCCGCTGCGGTGCGTACCGTCACCGCCGGCGTACATCGTCATTGGCTCCTGGGACCCATAGGGTCCAATGTTAACCAGTGCAGCATTGCGCCGCGGTCTTCGACCGCCTACCGCGACGGTGTACAACGCCAGCGCAGTTACCTCACATCCCATTGTCCCACTTTAGAGGTCAGGCAGCCGCCATTTCAGGGGCCCACATGGCTTCATTTTTAACTGCGTTACACATACCTAGGCCTAGATTCAACACACATACAGGCCACCTTTTGTGTATGATTGGTGTTCTGGGTAAACTGTGGGTACGTACATCTGAGTTGTTTGATTCTGTGCTCGCTGTTGTCCTTCATAGGCACCGTCCCCTGGGACATGTGAGGAGATGGTGGCACCGGTGTACCGACCGTTGGTGGACCTGTCGACAATGGAGGAGCGACATTTGATATTCACCTACAGGCTTGACCGTGCCACAATCCAGGAACTGTGTACCCAGTTGGAGCCAGACCTGATGTCAGCAATCCGCCATGCCACAGGAATCCCCCCTCAAGTGCAGGTGCTCAGTGCTCCATTTCCTTGCAAGTGGGTCATTTCAAACAACAGTGGCCATGGCATCAGGGATGTCCCAGCCTATGTTTTCCAACGTATTGTCCAGAGTGTTGTCTGCCCTTCTGAAACACATGCGGAGCTAAATCGTTTTCCCTCAGGTGGAGGATTTGCCTACAGTGAAAGGTGATTTCTATGCCCAGGGACATATCCCCAACATCATAGGTGCCATTGATGGGACCCATGTGGCTTTGGTTCCCCCCCACAGGAGTGAACAGGTGTACAGAAACCGGAAGAGTTATCATTCTATGAATGTGCAGATGGTATGTTTGGCAGACCAGTACATCTCCCATGTGAATGCCATGTTCCCTGGCTCAGTGCATGACGGAATAGCAGCATCCCTTATGTGATGGGTCAACTCCAGAGGCACTGTGTGTGGCTATTAGGTGAGCACCTGGAAGCGAGTCAGTGGGAATGGTTGTCTGGGTCTGGGGTTATCCCTCCGGGTTAGTGTGTATCTAACAGTTGTCCCTCGCCATTTGCAGGTGACTCTGGTTACCCCAACCTGTCATGGCTACTGACCCCAGTGAGGAATCCCAGGACAAGGGCAGAGGAACGCTACAATGAGGCCCATGGACGAACTAGGAGGGTGATCGAGCGGACCTTCGGCCTCCTGAAGGCCAGGTTCAGGTGCCTCCATATGACAGGTGGATCCCTATTCTACTCACCAAAGAAGGTGTGCCAGATCATCGTGGCTTGCTGTATGCTTCACAACTTGGTTTTGCGACGACAGGTGCCTTTTCTGCAGGAGGATGGTCCAGATGGCGGTGTTTTTGCAGCTGTGGAGCCTGTGGACAGTGATGAAGAGGAAGCAGAGGAAGAAGACATGCACAACAGGGACTCAGTGATCCTGCAATATTTCCAGTGAAACACAGGTAGGAATACAAACCTGCCTACTACATGTACTTTGACACTACTACCTCTCTCCTGTCTGTCGTTTTCACCCAGTGTATGGTCACTGAGTTGTCACTTTCCCTTACGAATTCACAGATGTGGGTCCCGCTGTGTGACATCTGCTTAGATTCCTCATGTGTGACATAGGTATGTTGACAATACTATTTAAATAACATTTTGCCCCTGTAATTGCTAATACACTACTTCGAAATTACAGACAGACTCCAGATCATTTTGTGCTTTAGGTGTGTTTATTTAAATGCTCAATATTGGAGGGGGTAGTGAAATGGTGAGCGGTAATGGTGGAGGAGTGTCCATGGCAGAGTCCAGTCTATTAGTCTCACAGGTGCACTGCCAATATGGGCATAGGAAGTGGAGCTGGGGCAGTTTAATTATGGACAGGGTGACAAAGTGGGACAGTAGGATAACAATCAGGGTGGTCTCATTTCTTGGCAGTGGTCTTGGCATCGTGCTCTGTCTTTGTCCTGGATCTCAGGGACCATTTGCGGGGTGGTTCTCCCTCTGCAGGGGGTGGGGTGCTGGTGTGGTGGTCCTGTGGCAGGGCGTCCTGTCCACTAGCGCCGGCGGAGGTGGTGGGCAGTTCATCGTCCATGCTAGTGTGAGGGGCCCCTTGTAGTAGTTCCTTCCGCACCCCTACGATGGTGCCCAGGGTGGAGCTGATGGTTCTGAGTTCCTCCCTGAAGCCCATATACTGTTCCTCCTGCATGCGCTGGGTCTCCTGAAACTTGGCCAGTACTGTTGCCATCGTCTCCTGGGAGTGGTGGTAGGCTCCCATGATGGAGGAGAGGGCCTTGTGGAGAGTGGGTTCCTTTGGCCTGTCCGCCCCCTGTCGCACAGCAGCCCTCCCAGTTCCCCTGTGTTCCTGGGCCTCCGTCCCCTGGACCGTGTGCCCACTACCACTGACTCCAGGTCCCCGTTGTTGTTGAGGTGGTGGGTTATCCTGGGTTCCCTGTAGTGGTGGACACACAGCTGATTGACGTGTCCTGGGAACGGAGTATGGGCCCGCTGGGTGGGTGCTTTGCTGGTGTTTCCAGAGGGGGGAAGGTCTGTGGTGGCCTGTGCCTGTGTGAGGGGAACCGACTGTCCAGAGGTTCCCGATGGTCCGGGCTGGTCATCTAGATCCAGTTGGACAGAGGTGCTGTCATCACTGTGGGCCTCTTCTGTTGGTGGTGTGGACATGTGTGGACCCTCCTGTCCGGTGACGTTGGGTAGGGGTCCTGCAGGGGTATAAAAGGATGTTTATTAAATCTGTGTGTGTAATGGTGTGCAATGGGTGGGTGACCGTGTACCCCAGTGCTAGCATTCCTGTGTGGGAGCTTGTGTGATGATGGTTTAGGGGGGTGTATGGGTATGTGCAGTGGGCATGCTTTGGTGATGGGTGTCCATGCTTTGTTGTTGCATGCAGGGCTTGGTGTTGGGATGTGTGGGTTGTGATGTTGGGACATATGTGAGGAGTTGGGGTGCTGGGGGTGAGGGTGGGGGTATGTGATAGCATGCAGGTAGGGTGGGGGATGTAATAGTAAAGCTTTGTCTTACCAGAGTCCATTCCTCCACCTACTCCTGCAAGGCCCTCAGGATGCAGAATCGCCAAGACCTGCTTCTCCCATGTTGTTAGTTGTGGGGGAGGAGGTGGGGGTCCGCCGCCAGTCCGCTGAACCGCCAGGTGGTGTCTTGAGACCACGGAACGCACCTTCCCTTGTAGGTCGTTCCACCTCTTCCTGATGTCCTCCCGATTTCTTGGATGCTGTCCCACTGCATTGACCCTGTCCACTATTCTTCGCCATAGTTCCATCTTCCTAGCTATGGAAGTGTGCTGCACCTGTGATCCGAATAGCTGTGGCTCTACCCGGACGATTTCCTCCACCATGACCCTGAGCTCCTCCTCCGAGAACCTGGGGTGTTGTTGCCGTGCCATGGGGTGGTGTAGGTGATGTGTGGGGTGGAGTGTGTGGTGATAAGTGTGGTGATATGTAGTGGTGTGTTGTGTGAGGTGCGTGAAAGTTGTGTGGGTGATGGTGTTGTGTGCCTGTGGATGCTGTTCTTCTTGCTGGTGGTGTCTCTCTCTGGCCTTCTTTCGGAATTTTTGGTAGTAGGGGTTTGTGGGTGATGGGAGTGTGTGTATTTTGAGCGCGGTGGTGTGTACCGCCAATGGAATACCGCGGTTGAAAGACCGCCGCGTGGATTCGTGTGTCGTGATAGTGTGGGCGTATTTCTGTTGGCGTGATGGTGGAGGTTTTGTTTTCCCCAGTTTATCACTGACCTTTGGTGTGGCGGACTTGTGTGGGTGTCTGACTTTTGGCAGATTCTGAGATGTGGGTCATAATAGCTGTGGCGGAATTCCGCGGCCGCGGTGGTGTGTTGGCGGTCTTCTGCACGGCGGTAAGCGCCTTTTACTGCCAATGTTGTAATGACTGCCATTGTGTTCCTTGCAGACTAATTCGCGAAAATCTTTGGTAATAAGGCCACCCATAGATTGGTTAGCATTGAAATGAGTCAGATAATGCGCAAAAAAAGCGAAGTAGTAATCTATATAATTTGGTAGTGCTAAACCCCCCTTTTCTCTATCAGCATATAATATACTTAAAGCAGCCCACGCCTTCTGATTTTGCCAAATGAATGAGCCCAACATAGACTCTAATTTCTTAAAAAATGAAGATGTTAATACACAAGGAAAGTCCGAAAACAGAAAGTTAAATAATGGTAGTATTGACATTTTAATCAATGCAATTCGGCCAAGGATAGAGAGGGGGCAGGACCCCCAACGTGCAAGCAGGGCCTGGGCTTTCAAAAGTAAAGGAACATAGTTAAGATCGTACAGATCTCATATTTCTGATGAAAAATTAATCCCCAGATATCTCTTTGGCCTAGTGTTTACACAATGCATTAGTTCGGGGAGCAATTTAATAGAGGAAGTGCCAGAGAGAATAATATTGGTTTTACTCATGTTAATCTTAAAGCCCCCAATTTGCTCGAATTCGGCGAACACTTTAAAAGCCTCCTCCTGGGAGGATCGTTCTTCATCTAAAAACATGATAATATCATCCACATAAAGTTTGATCTTCCCCATTGACTCCAGCGGGGGATGAATTTGATTATTCTGTCTGATTTTAATCGCTAAAGGTTCAATGAAGAGAGCAAAAAGAATAGGAGATTGGGTACATCCTTGACGGGTCCCGCGTTGAACTTGAAGTTGACCAATACAGGCGGAGTTAATTATGATATTGAACTGAGAGCCATGATACAACCTTTGTATTAGTGCAGAGATCTGGGAAGGCACCTTGTATCTGGACAATATTTCAAACAATGTGTCCCATACAACCAAATCAAAGGCTTTTTCAGCGTCTAATAAAAGGATAATAGCAGAAATGTTATTAGAAGTGAAATAGTCAAGAGCCTCAGCTAAGTAATGCGTGTTAGATGCAAGTTGCCGACCGGCAATAAACCCATTCTGGTCAGGGTGCACCAGTTTATTAACAACCCTATTGAGCCTGTTGGCTAAAAGTTTGGTAAGAATTTTCTAGTCTGTATTTAACAAAGAGATTGGGCAATATGCATTAGGATCTTCCTTGTCCTTGTTCTTTTTAGGGAAGTTGACCACATTCCCAAAATACCAAGAGTTGGGGATCCGCTCACCCTTCCGCAAGCCATTAATTAAAGACAGAAAGTCATTGATAAGTATATCAATAAAACTTTTGAAGAATTCAGCCGGGAAGCCATCAGGTCCGCAGGCATTCCCCATGGGGAAATTCTTAACGACCTCAAGAAGTTCCAACTTTGTAAATGGCTGCCGTAAAGCCTCACTGTCTTCTTCTGTAAGAGTAGGAATGTCTAATTTCCCCAAGAAGTCCCTAATGGCCCTATGATCAATACCCTGGGTTTTGCTATAGAGTCGCCTGTAATGTTCTAACATATTTTTTTAACATCTCTGGGGTCTATATGCCTAACCCCGGATATAGGACACCTCAGTGCATGTATCATATTATTAGCGATTTGGTCACGAGCTTGCCAGGCCAAAAATGTTCCTGCAAAATTACACTCTTCATATGCCTTCTGTCTATAAGTCTGATATCCTATGTCGACCCTCTTGAGGAAACTGTTAGACAGTGCCTGTTTAGCTAATTCAAAAGATTGTCCATTATTTTCCGTGGGAGCCTGGACATAGATAACCAGACTCCTCTGCACTGCTTCTTCCAGAGCCCTTGCCTGATGTCTCTGGTAAGATTTATCTGCTGCCCCCTTAGCAATTACCAAACCCCTGAAAAAGGCCTTAAACACATCCCAGACCATAGCTGGAGTTGAAGACCCCCAATTACTTTTGAAGAATTCACAAATTTGGACTTTAGAGACCTGTACCCAACCCTTCTCATGGAGAAGCTGCTGATTGAACGCTCACCTTCTAGGTTGGGACGTAGAATGATCTGGAAGAAGAAAAACTTCCAACACTAGGGTGGCATCAAGGGTGCATAAAAACTGACAAAAATAAATCTCTCTTTGACAATTAGGCAATGTACCCAGCACCATCGCCCAGCAGGGTCGCAAGAAAATCAAGTACCCGAGCTCCAAGATTCTTAGCTAGAAAGACCGCTACACCTATGTGAGCAACTGGCGCTGCGGCAACAACCTTAAAATCAACCGAGCTTTTAAACATATTGAAGCCCGCTACTTTTTTGACAGGGATATGAGTTTCTTGTAATAGGATAACAGAGGGGTATGAAGCATTTACCTTATCCTCGATTGCAGACCTTTTTCTGCGATTATTTAACCCAGTAACATTCCAGGAAACTATTTTTAATGAAGAGTTTAACCTTGCCATTACCTTTTTATAAAGAACTGGCTAAATATTAAGTGATCAGAAACCACCAGAAAGCATGAGCTGAGGCATGAGCCTAGGCCTGGATCAAATGAAGTTATCCGCACCAGAGACTTTAATAATTCTGTGTTGTGAAAACCTATATTTTAAGCTGAAAATAAAGGATCTTGTACCCCTAACTCCCTCCCCCACCCCTCCCCCTACACCCCTACCCTGCTTCTTGGGTGGCCAACTCCTGGAGCCCTCCCGTCTGGGCAATCCGGAGCCACGCCCGACCCCCTTCTTCCCTAATCGGGTACCTTGACATGGCACCCTAATACCATTGCCTGCAGAGAAACTGGAAAGTAAGTGCCAAAATAATAGAGCGCTATACTCGATGAAATCCCCCCTTCCCGGAAAGTCTCAACACTCTTGGCACCTGATGTGTGCTCCTCCTTTCATTCATATTTTAAGTTTAAGTTTCCCCCCCGACCTCCCCCTACCCTTTGTCCTGATCTATCCGAATTTTGAATTGAGTGCAAAAGAGTCTTAGCGGCTTCCACTGTGAGGATCAAATTAGAGTGTCCCTGAAAAAAAACTTTTAATTTAGATTGTTGCACTAGTCCAGCCGGGGCCCCGGCTTTTTGAAATGAGGGGATCATCCCCTTCAGTTCTCTCCTCCGGTGTGCAGCAGCGACTGACATATCCGAAAAGATTTTAAAGGCATAATTGCCGGGGATCTGGTGGACTTTACTCTTGATTGCTTGCTGTAGAAAACGTTCCTTAATACGGAAGTCGCCAAAGTTGACGAGCACAGTTCGTGGATACTTTGCGTTGGATGGCTTTACTTCAGGGACTCGATGGGCCCGCATAATAGTGAAATCCAAATGCTTATCCTTTGGTTCTGAAAGAACATGCTGTAAAACGAGATCGGAAATTAAATCTGTAACAGTCTCAGCATCATCTAACCGAATATGTAGATCAACAAGATCTGCTTGACATTTAGCCACTGACGGATCCAAGGAAGAGCATGAATCTTCCAAATCGGATACTCGCTGCTCTACCTCTTTAATACATGAATTAAGTTGCTGAATATTGCCAGATATTAAATTTAATTGTGATTCTGTTTTCTGACTTGCTTCTTCTTGCGAGATTTTCAAAGATCTGTGTTTAGGTCAAATTTGAAGGAGCAAGCTTTCTGAAGGAGTGCCAGCACCTGTCTTGTCTCGATATTCCTGAGATGAATGCTGAGCTTGTGAGCTCTGCTGATCTCGAGCCTCCTGAAGGGGCTCGGTTGCGCTGGTATTCCTAAGGGACCCCATCATAGTATTATTCCCAGGGACAGAGTACATTAGAAGAAGAACTGTCCACCAGGGAGGCAGAGATGGCGTTGTTAATTGGCAAGGAAACAACCTCTTTTGAGCCTCTCCCCATCCCTCCAATAAACAAAGGATACAACTGTTTGGATGCAGAGCATGTGTCCTGGATTTTGCTGTCATTACACTTGGAATTCAAGCTGAGCATTGAGCGATCCCAGGGTGAACCAGCTTTATCAACTGATTCTGAGTTCAAGTCCGGGTCAGGATCTAAGACTGAGATTGGATCCGACTCTCTGGCCACCTCAGGAAGAAAATCAGAGCTAAGGTGCTGATCTGCCGCGTTACTGATTGAAGGCGGGGAGCTGTAAGGCAGGGTAGTGCTGTAAGAAGAATCAGTAATTAACGGAGCAGCAGTGCTAGGAAGTAAGTCAAGATTTATATGGTTGTCGGAGGGAGTAGGCCGCTTAACTTTCACACTTCGTGCCATCTTAACAACCTTTGAAGCAGGGCGTCCTTTGCCCTGAAACTGATGCGGAGATCGATGCATTATGTTTTCTTCTCTTCCCCCTCCTTTCTCCTCCCCTCCTTTTCTTCTCTTTTCGTTTTTCTGCCCGGGAAACTCCGGTTTCTAACTCGAAAAGTACTTTACGTGGATCAGGTATGCCAAAACGATATATATTACGTAGCCAAGTTAGTGTTCTTTGGTGGATAACTTAAAAGTACAATGTCTACTATATGGATAAAGCAACTAGAGTACTGAAAGCACTGTAAGTGGGTACGTGGGTAGAATACTCTAATCTGCACGCAGCAATTGGAAAAACAATGACCCTTCAGGCAGAATAAGTCCCACCTAATTCACATACAAATCAGTGTCTCTGGGTAAATTTCTGACCAGAAATTATTTCTCAAAGAAGAGGGGTTAAGGGGAGTTCCTCGTTTGGAGACAGCATTAAAAAAAAACACAAGCGAGTCCCGGCGATCCCCTGCTTCACCTCCCTTCTCCTTGTGCTGGATTGATCTGGTCTGATCCGGCCTGGGTTTTCTCCCCTAGAGACGAAGGGACGAAGCAGGGACCAGCAACCGGGTCCCTTTCTGCCTCCCCTGCTCCGCTGAGTCCCAGGTAAAGAGAGCCATACATCAAGCTGGGGGGGGAGGGAAAGCGGTGACCGGCATTCGGAGAGGCATTCCACGCTTCGTGTGATGAGGGTGAGAGTGCTGCAGCCTAGCGCGGCCGCGCTCCGGCGTGCATCTTTTCCTCTGAGTCAACGGCTAGCCACGGAGATTGACGGGAGCTCATACGCGGCCTCACCTTCTCTGCAGTGCCAGCAAGACACGGAGTTCTGATGATTATGTGTTTGATTCCAAATGACAGACCCAAGGATTCCTACACTACGAACTTGAATATCCAGCCCCAAAAAATACACTACCTATTGAACAAAACAAAACAATATTGTATACCGATGGTTCAGCACAACCTTCTTTAGGCACCAAACACCAATACTCAGCTGCTTGCGCTGTTGTGAGTGGGTATATGAAGGATGGCAAGTTTCATCCAGAAAAAACATACACACAGACTGTAGGGGACTGTACAGCACAAATTGCAGAGCTCAAGGCTCTGGTGATACCACTGGAACATACGGATCCAGAAAAGATTACTCTGATCTTCTGTGATTCGTACTACTGTGTCAAGTCTTAAATGAATACCTGCATTACTGGCGACAAAATGGGTTCAGTGATTCAAAAGGTAATTCCATAAAACACACACTTCTGTGGTGGAAGGTAGTAGATCTGAAGGAAAAACGGCCTAATGTACATGTTGTACACACACTAGGACACCAACGTGTTGGAATACACGTTTAAGGCACCACTTTGGCTGACGAAGCAGCAAAGTCGGCAGTAGCAATAGCTTCATTCGCAGCAGTAACACGCTCTAGAACAAGAGTGGATGATGAAACATTGGCAGCTATAGGAGTGCCAGCTGAGGGCACACCTATGCCCAAGGCCGATCCTACTAAATATTCCTACCGGATGGGAGGTATGTTTGATGCAGAAGTAAAAATTCCACGAATTGGAGTCCAAGTGATTCCCAACAAAGACATAAGATGAGAGTTAGTAAAAGTAGCGCATGAGGGAGTTGCTTCAGCACATGCCGGGGTGGCCGCTTTAATTTCAATGTTACAATCACGCTACTGGTGGCCAGGCCTTTACAAACAGGTCAAGCAGTATGTCCTTTGTTGTGAAATCTTCCAACAAATAAAAGGCTCCAATGTTAAGCACCCACCACAGACTCCCCTTGTAATTTCCAACAAACCTTTACAATGTGTGTACTTGGACCACTGTGGTCCGCTGATACCAGACAGTGCATATAAATACATTTTAGTCACTGTAGACTCATGCTCCAGATTTCTATGGGTTTGGCCACAACTCTCGGCTGACGCTTGAACTGTTATTAAAGATTTAGAAGCCTTTCTCAGTACATATGCTGTTGTGGCTTTCAATTCGGACCAGGGCCCTGCTTTTGCCTCGTGGGCTTACAGGAATACGATGGATTCGTTGGGGGTCCAACTTAATTACTCGTCTCCATTTCATCCAGAGGGAAATAGTGTTTTTTAAAATGCTGATGTGTACCAATTTAAAGGAAATTATGGAGATATGTCCTGTTATAATCATTATGGACATCATTTCATTCACAGAGCTAGTACCTCAAAGACTGTTTTTAAATATGCACAATGGGAACACTGCTCAACTCCACCAGTAGGCAGTTCAAAAACGTATACTGAAAAGTTTGCATATTTTTCTGAGCACAATGTCAAGAATGCTGATTCATATTATTTCAAATTACCAGTGATGGAAGATTTTCATGTATTATTGACTGATTCAAAATTAATACATTCTGATTCTTTTGTTTCCCGGTTGACCTTAGAAGGTTACAAACATTGGTTTAATTCAACTGATTCAAAAAGTGTGTGGCGAACTCAAATTTGGCACATTAGAGGTACAGAAGCTTTATTTAGAGCTTGTATGATTCCTGTTCAGATTATATTTTTAAATGAAACAGTACAAAAAGCAACATGTTTATGCACTTCCCCCCCGGCACAACTCAAAGAAGTAACAGATATCTGGCCCCATATTGCTACTTCTGATGTTAATTTTGACAAGTTGAGCAGACTAAAGGCTGTATTGTTCCAAAAACATGTGGCGCATATGTCAGCCCACGAGACCTTTGCGCTTCAAGTTGCGAGGTCATCAGCGGAGATTCAGTCCATTTTAAGTACTCATTTTCTGAGACACTTTGGTGAACTTTTGGGAAGAATATTCAATGGGTCTAGTACTTGTGGAATCAGCCACTTTTTAAAGGCTGTTGGTTCTGGTTTCATTCACACCTTCTTCTCCATATTCGTTTTAATACCTTCAGCCATACACTCACTTTTTTCAAGTGTTTTCAGGGGATTTCCGATAACTTTGCCTATAATTGGTGGCATTTTGCTGTTGCTTCTTTTTCTGCGCGATGGCTGTCCCTTTACAACATGGAGGACTGAGAGCGGTGCCGTCAGCACAACTGTGTCACGAATGCATGATGCACTACTTTGGAGCACCTCTCCTGCAACAACTGGAGTGTAACTGGTCTTTGTCATTCTGACCGTTTCTGGATTGTGTGCAGCCCGTGTTTCGTTGCCACTGGTGCCTCTTCAAATGTGCACTGGATTTCTGTCTTACTAAGCAGTACTTACATTCATTGGACGCTGATCTGATGATGTTCTCAATGAGGGCTCATTATCAGACCTGTGTGTAGAGGGTGGGTTGGATGCAGGAGGCTGTCTATGAGTTGCCTATTGTGGATGCCACAACTCTTAGCTCATTGACGGGCAATACACGGAATGCTGCTGCCTCAGCTGAAGCTCAGGCTCTGGAACACAAGTGCTCTGTAGTCTTCCTTGGACAAGACTTCAATATTTTACCACCTGCCGAAGTGGACTGTCTCCTGGCTTCCATTGTCCTGGATATAATTGTTGATTTCCAAAATGAATTTGGTTCCATGCGCCACGTAGTGGCATTTCAAACTGTCCTTTTTTACAACTTGTGTTTCCTGAACTTGGCATGATTGACACCTTAAGTTGAAGCTTTAGTTTAGGGTTTATATTCCTTAGTTTTATCTTTGAATCACCTTTGACCAGCAAGGGGGGAGTGTTGTACAACTATTTTAGCCCTAGTTGAAACATGTTGTTTTAGTTAACTAGGCCTGCATCAGTGCACTTTAACCCAATTACATTTTATTCAGCATTACTTTATTTTTCCAGCAATAGCTACATTTGCGGTGCTGTTTTATTTTCTCTATCTCATTGTTCTTTCGCCTGGGAAAGCATCACGTTCTTAGTCGGACATGTATTTCACTTTGTGCTTTCTCCAAGTCTACAGTCAGATAGGGTTGCCGACAAACGTGGTATGCTGTGTCTCCAATATTCACAGAAAACCACTCACTCAGATGTGGGGACCATTTCTTAGAATAATAGCTGTTTTATTATAAAAACACCCCTTCATCCCTGACATGTTAGAGTGAGATTCCAGCCAGATGACCACGACTTTATGCTGATTGCTGTAAACTTCCCTACAGCTACCCACTTAGATGACTGAGCCCTGATCCAGATGTGGACAGTGTCCTTTTAGACTTCAGGCCCTTTCTTCTGGTATGAGGGATAATGTTCCCCCAGGGGAAAACCTGAAGGGAAGATTAGGCTTAGTATGCTATGCTCATACTTAGCATAGCTGAGGGGTTATATGTCCACTCCCCTTTTAGACAGCACCGTAGGACTGTATTTGTGTTTTACAATTTTAGTCACATGCCTGCTCCTATTGTTTTTTACTATCCTCGTTATTGCCATGCACATTCTTTTATTTACAATGCAGATATTTTAATAAATGCTTATTGAAATATGTTTTGCCTCCATTGTCCTTGCCTGAGTGAGATCTTGGCACTTGAGAGAAAGGGATGAGATCTGATGTACCACGATTCCCTGGGGAGTCTATCTTACCATAAGCCCAGTTGCCACATTCATCTCGGTTAGAATTAACCTAGCCGGAAACCCCGGATTAGACCGACAGGTGTCGCCTGGTGTGGAATTGTACTCAGTACCCACAACCCAGGCGATCCTACCAACAAAATCCAGTGGCCTCATTACCCTAATGAGAACTTACACTACATCTTCGCAGTGAATACATTTGTTTTCCACTACTGTGAGTCCTGCTCCTCTCATAGACTAACATTAGAACTGCCCTCATATACTCTCAAGTGGTAGATTCAGATCTGGAAGAGGTAGCCATGTCTTGTTTGGTATTGCCAGAATGATAATAGAGAATCCTGCTTCCTGGTGAAGTTGGATTTAATATTCCTATTTTGGATTTGCCACTTTTAGAAAGTGGGCATTTCTCTGCCCTTACTACCATCTGTGCCTTACAGCCTGGCTCCAACCTCTGTGCTGTTTGTTAGCTCCCCTTGTGCATTCCTCCCAGATAACAACAAGCACAGGACACTCAGTCACATCTGCATTCATCTGCATAGTGAATGGGTCTTCTTGGGAAGGAAGGTTGGAGGGGCTCACACTTACATTTCAAAGGCCAGTGGCCTTCCCTTACACAAAGGACTGAAAACCCCCCACAGAGATCCTGGCAGACAGGACTGGGCTGAAAGTGGAACATGTGCACTTCAAAACCACTCTTTGAAGTTTCCCCTACTTCAAAGGCATTTTTCAGTATGTAAACTGGGTCTCTGACCCCACCAAATCAGAAACTTCTGGATTTACATCTACACTGTGTCAGAGGAATTGCCTGGCTGCTCAAAGGACTCATCTGGACTGCTTTGTTGAGAAGAACTGCTGCCCTGCTGGTTGTCCTGCTGCCTTGCTGGACTCTGATCTTACTGGAAGGTCTCTCCCTTCCCCAAAAATGCTCTCCAAGGGCTGGGATTGATCTTGCCTTCTGTTTTAAAGTCTAAGGGCCAACAAAAACTTCACCTGCTAGCTTTTAGCTAGTTTTCTGACTTCAGTGATGCCAAGAATGACTTGAGCGAGGCTTGGTCTGGCCACGGATGAAGATGGCACGTGAAATAGGAGCTCCGCGAGGCGGTGGGCCCTGATCGGGAGTGGCAGTGCTACGGAGACCGTGCATCCTGATTAAACCCCAGGGAGCCTCCTAAAACCGGGCTCCGAAGGGGGTGCTGAGAGAGGGGCGCACCTAGCAACTCCACGCTGCCTGGAGAGAAGCAAGGAAGGGAGGCCTGCCAGATTACCTGAGTCTGTGGCCTATCGTGACGGCAATGAGTGGCCACGATTGGGCAAGGGCAACACCGGTGAGCCGGCCTCAGCACCCCTGACATAAGAACCATAGCGGCATAGGAGGAGAGGACCCCGGCCCTCTTCATCTGTATAGGGATTCTTTCCTGCCTCTAGCCCTACCCCCGCCACCTACCCAGTAATTAATGCGGCTCAGCGGAAAGCTGCTGGGTTCTCTACAAGCTGAGCCGCTCCGGGCTGTAGCCCCGCGGAGAGGACACAGCCATAAACATGAAAGTCGTCATTGCAGCAATGTCACCAAGGGGCCGGTGGGAGATCTTACTCAGCCCCTTCCTCCTCCAGTGCTTCATGAGGTCCTGCTACAACGTATTTACTTGGCGGATTAGAGGAAGGAAGGGAGGCTCATCTGAATGTTATCGCCAGGAACTCAATAGCCACATAACGCTCTGCCTTGCCTCACTATATAGCTATATGTCGCCCGCCGAACCAGGTGCCCTCCTCTTCTCTGCCCTCACTGAGCTCACCTGATACTTAACTGCACCGACAGGCTGCAACGAAAAAGACCTGGCACCTGAGTCTCTGGGGTCACCGCCGCCGCTATGGACACAGAGTAGCCTGGATACAGACTGCAAAAGACAGCGAGGTCCTAGGAGCGGGGACAAACAACTGCAAGCGCAGAGTGACACTCACCCCTCCCTCCTTCTGCACCGACTTCACTGTATGATCAGAGGACGGACCCCTCTGGCGGTGCAGACCAGGCAGGGGAGGCAGCCTGAGGAGGGCACCCCTCCTACCCCCCCAGGGACCAGAGACTCCATACCAGCTGTGACATCCAGTTAACCCTTACTCTACCCAGGGAGCCACTGTCAATGGCATGATCCAGGAGGCCCTGCGTGCCCTGCAACACTATACCACCAGAACCATTCCACTAAGCAGGAAAAGAAACTGACCTGCCCTCGAGCGCTACCACTACTCCAGACAGCCTAGGGCCATAGATTGCTCCAGAACCACCACTGGGGGTGCTACGAGAATCCCTCTCCCCTCTCCTCACCTTCCCATCTCCTCTTCGTCCATACTGCAACACAGGAACTCACTGGAAGAGGGGCTTCTAGACCTCAGACCCCCGGACTGTATCCGTGTAATAGGTCCTGCGATGCCCGGCGGCAGGACAGCAGGTAAATTCTTAGGCAAGCAGGCAAGACAAATACTTTTTTCCGAAGTCCTCCAACGTTCACGACCCACGTCCCTCGCCATAGGATCACACCCGACCGCTAAGTCTCATACCATGACCGAACTGGCGCAAGAAACAACCATGGAACGTATACTTCAGGAGATCACAGCTGTGGGTCTTAGGCTCGAGGGAATGGACTCTGCTATAACCTCGTTAACAGCGGAGATTTAATCCATGCACTTAGCAGGCTTCCTGTCCTGGGTGACGGGGCTGGAGCAACGAGTTGCAACCGTGGAAGATCATATTAATACTACACAAGACAGAGATCAGGAACTTTTATACCTCCGCAGTAAGCTGATAGACTTAGAAGACAGGAGCCACAGGTACAACGTCTGTTTTTTTTGGATTCCCAGAACACGTAGAAGGTACAGACACCCAATCCTTTCTAAGAGCTGCCCTCCCCACCCTGACTAACTTAACCTTTGATCCGCAATTGTAGTTTCAAAGGGCACACCGACTGGGTCCAAAACGACAGTATGGAGCCCCCAGACCCTGCCTGATCTTTGCTTGTCTTCTATGACATGGGCAGGCCCATCAACTCCTCCTAGCGGCCTGGGCTCATGGACCATTTCGGGCAGAGGGATACAGGATCCGTGTATCAGCTGACTTCTAAAAGGACACCAATGACTGCCAAAAAGCATTCTTGTCCTTCAGACTCTGACTACGCCAACTAGATGTGAAATATGGTCTGTTTGAGACAGCGAGAATGTGGGTCACCATAAATGGTGTGTCCAAGGACTTCTACGAACCAGAGGACCTGCGACTCTTTCTGGATAGCCTACCTCCCCAATCCATGGATACAACTAATCCGGCCCGGCCTCAGGAATCCCCTAATGACATTTGAAGTGCTCCATCCCCACCAGCCACCCTGGGGGGAATAGGCTGCCACACAATGGAAAATAATCTTAGAGGCAGAGATCTAGAGTGGCTCACAAGGACACATGACGATAGGGGACAAATACTACAAGCGGTGGCGCTCCACACCCAGCTATCAGACAGAGACAAGTCTTGCTCCCCCCTGAAACCCATCTTAACTCCTACTTGAAACCGCAGCCGGGATATGAGACGCTAGAGAGCCCGGAGACCCGCTCGAGGATCAGAGACATCACCACCGACCCCGCGGATGGCTGAGTATCTGACCGCATGTTAATGTTATGATGTTGCAATGTTTTTAATTATGATCTAGACATGTGTTAACCAGGCTACTGATGTGCCTTATTTGTTTGTCATGCCTATTATTACACTGTTCGGTGCTTTAAACAGCACTGCCCCATTCTTACTGTTTCCAGTCATCCCTTCTCCCCCCTCCCAACCCCACCCTCCCTTCCCTTTTTGATGTGCTTACCGCCTTGTTGGTATACCAGATCCCTACTGATGTAGAAGAGGAGAATGAGGTCTACACACGATACCGAGATAAATGGGAGCAGCAGATTACTAAACATAACAGTAGGGCTACAGGGGCAACGAAGGACGCAACACAACATGCTCTAGGGTACACTACTACACTGCAAAGCACTTCTGTTGGCACGCCGTTCACTCATATCTCCATCAGTCCTAAGACGACCATGCCCCCCCAGCCCTACCACAGCTGCTGCAACCACACAACTGTGTATCAACATTGTTGCAAGGGACTATTGCAGACACTTACGCAGACAGGGACCATACCACTGCTTTCCAAACCTTCCCCCTGCCCCTGTCCTGGCGATAACTGATAAGGAAGTTGCGCCACTACACGCTTCCATCCCTGACAACCTGTCTTTTTCTCACCCTCTCCCATTGCGCACAGTCCCGTATAATATCCCCACATGACCTACATATAGCGACAGGGCCCACTTAGCCGAGCATGTGGGCTTCACAGGTTTGGACCCGCAGTCCACAGATCCGGACCCGTGGGGCTTTGCTCCTCCCTCTGATCCAGCGGCCCACTTAGCCGAGCATGTGGGCTTCACAGGTTTGGACCCGCAGTCCACAGATCCGGACCCGTGGGGCTTTGCTCCTCCCTCTGATCCAGCGGCACTTCTCTCTTATCGGTTAGAATCAAGGGCCAGATGTAGGAAACTTTTTGCATGGCGCAAACAGCGAATTTCGCTGTTTGCGACATGCAAAAAGCACATTGCGATGCCCATTCCCATTTTGCGAGTCAGTAACCTGGTTACCGACTCGTAAAATAGGAATGCGACTCGCAAATAGGAAGGGTTGTTCCCCTTCCTGTTTGCGATTTGCATCGCAATGCAGAATTGCTTTGTGACCGCAAACGCAGTCGCAAAGCAATTCGCAGTTACCACCAGTGTCACACTGGTGGTAACCCATTCGCAAAAGGGAAGGGGTCCCCATGAGACCCCTTCCCCTTTGTGAATGGCCCTGAAAACATTTTTTCAGAGCAGGCAGTGGTCCTATGGACCACTGCCTGCTCTGAAAAAATGAAACAAAAACGTTTCATTTTTTCGTTTGTATTGCAACTCGTTTTCCTTTAAGGAAAACGGGCTGCATTACAAAAAAAAAACCTGCTTTATTGAAAAGCAGTCACAGACATAGTGGTCTGCTGTCTCCAGCAGGCCACCATCCCTGTGAGTGCTGTGACTCGCAAGGGGGTCGCAAATTGCGACCCATCTCATTAATATTAATGAGGTGGGCCTTTGCGACCCCCTTGAGACTCGCAGATGGTGTCAGGGACACCATCCTGCATCCGGGTTTGCGACTCGCAAATTTGCGACTCGCAAACCCGGAATTTCATACATTTCATTCTTCTTGCCCCCCCTTCTTCTTCTTCCCCCTCTTCTTTCTCTTCCGCCCATCACTGCTCCCTTCCAAGCCTCTTCCCTACAACGTCCCAGGTGGGTACCTGATGCCCAGCAGTCGCTCCCCCACACCACCTTGCCCCTACCCGCACCATCCCATACAACTCCCCCCCATTTTTCTCCACACATAACTCATCTCCGTTCACTTGCCTCCCCTCACTCACCTCCGGCTCCATCATGGCTGGTCCAGTCCCCGAAGCAGTCAGCCCATTACAGATCATATCATGGAATGTTAATGGTCTGACACATTTTGTGAAAGAAAGATACTTTCCTACCTCCAATCTAAATGGGCTGATATAGCTCTTCCTCAGGAGACACATCTTGATGATGTCAAATCCAGTAAACTGAAACATGACTAGGTGGGTAAGGCGCTCTTTAGTTGCTATCCTGCACAGCAGGTGTCAAGGAATGGCGCCTCAAGGAAATGCAGGGTTGCGATATTGCTCCGTAAGACATTGCCCCTAACTGTCATCAAATCATGGACTGACACAGAGGGGAGATATGTGTTTGCCAAACTAAAGATGGAAGACTCCACGATATGCGTGGGATCTGTACATGCTCCGACCGGTCCTAAACAATTGTTTTTCTTACACATCAACAACCTCTTGGCTGAAATAGGGGCAACCCGCTATGTAATAGGGGGTGACTGGAAACTGGCCAGGGATACTGTGTTAGATAGGACTGGTCCTCTTGATGTTAGTAGCAACCATGACAGGGCTATTTTGACTGATGTGATGGCGGACACTGGGTTGGTGGACTACTGGAGGCTTACACGCCCATCGGAAAGAGAATACACTTTCCTGTCACCTGTACATGGTACTCAATCCAAATTGGATTATTTCCTTGTATCACGCAGTGTAGTGGTCCAAATCCAAGACACCCGAATACTGGAATGTGGTATCTCGGACCACTCCCCGATCCACCTATCTGTCATCGTGGAGCAAACATTCCCGGGCCGCAAGCCCTGGCGCTTTGCCATCCATCGCTACCGTTCCCCACAGGGCAAAGCGCAACAGCAGTCCCAAATATCTGTCAACACCAGGACAGTGCGCGCTCTATGGGCATCTAGAATGCAAAAAACCAACACTCGCAAGATAATGTAATTTATGCATTGTGATGATATGTTATTGTTTAACCTTTTGCATTGCAGAATTCCATCCAAAAGATTCATTTTTAAGGTGCTTATAAATACTGTACATTTGCAATGTATTGCTGCAGACATTCAGAGTGTGTTAGGGTGTGGTCCCTTTCCAGGGCCTTCTAGAGACTTTCCCTGCAACATGCCTGGGCGTGGTTCTAGGCTGGGCCAAGACTCTATAAAAGAGAGTCAGCCCAACTTCCAGTGCTCACTATTCAGAGGTCCTGGTGCAGAGCAGCAGCTTCTTCCTGAGCTCCTGTCCCGGCCGCCTATTTGGATTTTTTAGTCTTCTGCACTCATCTCTCATTGGTGATCACTGTTTCCAGGCGGTAAGACGGTGTTTGGACATTTTCCAACACCGTAATTGAGAATTTTCATATTCTTGATTTAAATTCTTAAATGAATAACAGATGACTTGTGCGCTGCCATTTTTTTACATTTGTATGGTGGTTTGCAAATAGGGAGGACGCGCAATTTATTCCATAAAGATTTGACTTCGTTATTACATTGTTGTTCATTGCACGCTGATATTTCTTGACATTTACATGATGTTTTACGAGTTGGCAAGACGTGCAACTCATTTCATGAGCATTTAATTTTGTTGTTCATTGCGCGCTACCTTTTCTTGACATTTACATGGTGGCTCACTTCTCGTGTGTAATTCATGCTGTTCATTGTGCGCTACCATTTTCTGGCATTTGCATGGTGGCATTCGAATCGGCAACACGCGCGATTCTTTCCTTGAGTGTTTTTTCATGTTATTCATTCTGCGCTACCATTTCTTGGCGTTTGCATGGTGGCGTTTGAATCGACAAGACGCGCAATTTTTTTTCCTGAGTGCTTTTCATGTTGTTCATTGTGCGCTACAATTTCTTGGCATTTGTATGGTGGCATTTGAATCAGCAAGACGCGCAATTCTTTCCTCGTGTATAAATAATGTAAATTACTGTGCGCTACTATTCTAAGACATTTTCTTGGTAGCATTTCAAGTTGACACGTCGCATGATTTATTCCTTGAATCTACGTTGTGTGATTTCATGGTGCACAATCCTTTACAGTGTTTAATACTCATATAAAAATCTGCAATGTGCGCAATTCACTTTCCAATGTTTTTTCTGAGATGAACACAACAATACCAGAGTTCTAGATGTAATGCTGTGTGTTCCTGATATGTATTCTTAAAAGGAGCTTCATATGGTTGTTTAGAAATTGCTCAGAGTGTTTCCTGATTCTCATGCTAAAGAAAATACTTGAATCTGAAAGTCCTATTTAACTTTTCCTGTTTCCTCCTCAGGTATTCAGTCATCTAAAGCCTAGTCAGTTTTAGGACTATTCTAGGGTTCTTCATGTTTTTTCGGAAAAGACGAAGCTTAGAGTTGTAGCATGGTACTGATTTCATGAGATGTAATTTTGATGTTGTGTTTTAACCTTTTGCTTCCTACAGGTCTCCTTCCCAGCTGTTCCCGTCCTAATCCCCTTTTCCCCACTTGGACTCTCTTAGACTCTGTGATAAATCTAATCAGAGTATTGGAGCTGTCTTGTGGTGGAAGTGTTGGGAACGTGCACAGACCCCGAGGATCTGGTGACTCTGACAATATCCACCTACATGCGTGACTACGCCGGTACTGTTGACTCTCAGAGGATCAGAGGGTTCTAGGGGCTGTAGCTAAAGCGACCCTGCGAGGACAAATGATGAGAGACGCAGCACTAGACAATATGGACAGAAAGGCCAGACAGACGGCTCTAGAGGACGACATAAGACTTATTACGCGACAATACACCACCCACCCATCTATCCCTACACGCCACCACCTGGAAGGTGCCCGCATGGCCCTCAATGAGCTATACACATCTCAAGCCGAATATGAGTTACAAAGCCTGCGAGGACTGCACTATGAGCAAGGCGAGAAGGCCGGACGACTGTTGGCAGCACAACTCCGTCAGAGAGACACTGCCCTAGCCATCCCAGCTATCACGTCCTCTAGCGGAGAAATACTTACTTAACCTCAGGAAATTGTTAATGAGTTTGCAACTTTCTATGAACATCTATATACCCCGGAATCGGTGTCCAGCCCCGCCCAAATAGAGGCCTTCTTAAATAACACTTGCCTGCCCCAACTCTCGGCTGACGGCCACACCCTTCTTGATGTTGAAATACGCAGGATAGAAATTGCACAAGCCATTTCCAACCTTCCTTATCATAAATTGCCAGAGGAGGATGGTTTTCCTGCAGAATTTTATAAGTCGGCTGGCGAGAAGGCTGTTGGTGCCGTGCACGAGGCCCTCAGTGAGGCCTGAAGAGAGGGCTCCCTGGGTGCGATATCCAACATAGCAACGATATCGGTCATACCAAAACCAGGACGGAATCCCCTACTCTGCAGCAGTTATCACCCCATATCTCTCCTGAACGGAGATGTCAGGATTCTGGCCAGCATCCTAGCGGCCCGCTTGGGCAAAGTTATCTCGTTCTTGATTCACCACACACAAGTGGGGTTTGTACCGGGGCGTACCTCTAGGAACCACTTGCGCACTCTTTGCCATACTCTGTGGGAATCCAGGAATCTACTGGATGAAGCTCTCGCCTTGTCCCTAGATGCTGAAAAGGCATTCAACCGCATTGAATGGAACTACCTGTTTGCGACATTAGAAGAATTTGGACTAGGAGAACAATTCATTTCCAAAGTCCGCCTGCCCCATAGTGCAAGTCAAGTACGGGGGCTTTCTTTCAGACCCTTTCCCAGTTCATAGAGGGAGACAGCAGGGTTGTCCTCTTTCACCACTTTTGTTTCTGCTGGTGATGGAGCCGCTTGCGGCTATAATTTGTCAATCTCAGTTGCTTACAGGGCTACCTCTGAAGGGGGGCTCAAAACTTTACCTATATGCCAATGACATCCTACTCTCCCTAACAAACTTGGGGCGATCCCTGCCAGCACTACTTGAGATTATTGAGGGATTTGCAATCCTATCAGGTTACAGGCTAAACTGGGACAAGAGCGAGGCACTGCCCCTCTCACTAGTGACGACAAGGGCTGCAATACATGGTTTTCCATTCTGATGGACCCCAAATCGCCTTAAAGACTAGAAAGGGTAGTGGCAGATAACCTGGATCCTCTCATTGTTCGTATGAAACTGGACTTTGAGAAGTGGTCACACTTGGGCCTCTCCCTCCATGTGGGGCAGAGTACAGGTGGTCAAAATGGTCACACTCCCACATTTTACCTATGTCTTGGGCATGCTACCCCTCCAGGTGCCCCTCTCGACCCACCGGCCAATAGATGCAGCAATCAGAACCTTCATGGTGGGCCCCACATGTCCACGACTAGCGTCGGGTAAGTTATGCGCACACCGTTCTTACGAGGGTCTGAGACTTCCCTCGGTGGAACACTATTACCTTGCCCTCCACCTTTTCCAACTGGTATATGTGCTTCCCAGAGTTCTGGATCAACCACAATGTGTGGTCACAGAGAAACTACTGCTCTCCCATTGAGGCGGCCTTAGCGGACTATACTGTACTTGCTCTTCTCAAACCAACCCAGCCAACCTGATCCTGAAGGCGATGCATACAGCATGGTGGAGAGCGCATTGCCTACTCGGAATATTGACCCTTTTCTGCATGCTCAGGTCCCACTATGGTGAAATTATAATTTGTGTGTAGGGGCAGCTACCCTCAGCTGGCCACGATGGTGCGTGGCCGGTATTGACAAACTGGCCCAGGTTATTGATGAAGGAGTACTCAAACCATTTGGAAAACTGAGGGAGGACTACAAACTCCACCCACGGCAAGAATGGTGCTATCTACAACTTAGGCACTGTCTCCGACAGAGTATGGGAGCTGCCCCTTGGGTGCTCCAGCCCTACCCAGTAGTATCTTGAGATGTGGGGTCACCATAGAGGTGTAATGGCAGGCCTCTATGAGGTTATTACGTGACATCTATATTCACAGCCCCTCCTTGACATGCTACACTCTAAATGGCAGGCCCGTTTACAGAAGGTCTATGACGAGGAAGATTGGTCAGACATACTAGACGCCCTGGACAGGGGCACTAGAGACACCCGATTGAAATTCTGTCTCTTTAAAATAATCCATGACTGGTACTAGACCCTTTCAAAATTACACAGAGCAAGACTTCTACTACATGCGAACTGTTGGCGCTGCTCGGAGACCTGATGCGACTTGCTCCACATCATCTGTGAATGTCCATTGGTCCAGCCCCTGTGGGAAGCAGTGAGGTCCACCCTAGATGCCTCCTTTCCACTCCGGCCACCGCCCTCCTCTTCTCTCATACTCCTTCATGATACAGGACCTCTACCCACCCAGTCACGACTGCAACAGAGACTTCTGCACACAGCGCTGGCGACAGCAAAGATATGCCTCCTCCGCCACTGGAGATTGACCGTGCCCCCTGCTCCCCAAAGAGTGGATTGCGGCAATGGTTCAGATAGCCGCACACAAATGTTTCATTTATAACTTACAGGACTAGGCAGCCCTATTTAATCAGGTATGGACTCCTTTCCTCACAGGGGCACCATAGACCGCTCGCTACTGACCACCATCACTTTTCATCCCTATCCGTCACTGTAGCCATAGCTGTGATACCAGTTTTCCTCCCTCCCCTCTAAACCGTCCTCCCCTCCCCCCTTTCCAACCCTCCCTCTCCTTCCCCACTACGCACCTTCCCCCCCCCCCTCCTTACTACCTCAAAACCCTCCATGTAGCCAGAACACACAGGGCATTGGGTGCCCTTCAGCCCTGGATCATTGTCACTGTACTCCCCTACTGCATCAGTCCCTCCCCCACCATATATCCACTGCTCTTTAAATATTACCTCCTCTCTCTGTGGGCTCCTTCTACCTTGGAATCTAACATTTGCACTTTGCACCCCCTTCCTGAAACCGGTCTCTCCCTCACCACCTAGTCCTTCTTTCTCCAGGCTACTCCTCTCTAGTAAACTGAACTACGCTTCCCTGCAACCATTGTACCACCCATATCCCTCCAACATGCCATTGTACAGAGCTTCAGCTTCACTACACTTACCATCACCCGTCCGAAGTCCACTACCCGTCTCTAACCTGTTTACCCTGAATGCATCCACTTATCTATCTACCGTTAACACCTCCCTTCTTCTAGTTGTCCCACCCACCTTTCACTTCCCCCTTTTTTCTTTCCTTTTCTCTTACCTTTCCTTCTTCTTTATACTCTCTCTATTTTCTTCTTTCTTACATCTCCTCTGTCTACAACAAGTGCCCTCTACCAGCAGTCCTGCAAACCAGAAGTAGTGACCCGATGATACACCCCGGCGACGGTTGTTCTTCTCCACACCCTATGTACCTCTCCCAGCCTCATTTGTGTCAAGTCTTCTGCAGCCCTCTCCTATTATGACTTATGGCCTTCGGCATCTAGCATTTGACCTGTAGGACGGATAGGCCAGCCCACACACTGACTATAGGTCTGCAAACATACTGCCTGTTGTAATGATGGAGAACAACTCACCAGGACTATTTAGAATCCCCAATACGATCGTATCTAGGACGCAATCCAATAACTGAAGTGCACATCTCCCTCATTTCAAGATTTTTCAGCCTCCGCTCCCTTCCCCCCTTTTCTCTCTGTCTCTCTTTCCTATTTTCCCTAGCCCACTCGCTGTCAATCCGCACTGGTTTGAAAAGTTACTGATCCCATTTATAATTTACTAAATACATTGTGGTGTATTCTAATATTTTCTAAATCTGTACAGTTTTCTGAACTATTGCAATTTTCTAATAAACAATCTCAAAACATGAAAAAAAAAAGAGTGAGTTCAGCGACACTAGCACTGATGCCGCAGCTGCTCCCGCTCCATGGACACCGTTGCACGCAACGACCTTGGCCTGCAACGCAAGTCCAACATTGCCACAACACCTCTGACATCATGCAGTGTGATTGTAGCACTGTGAAGTCGACTCATCACGTCTTGCCCGACTGGATTCATGTACCCCACCGGGTCACAAGGAACCGACGCCTCACCACCGACGCCGCACCAGCGCCCTCTGCAACTGGACAGAACCAATGCCTCGCCTCGCCTGCCTCACAGTACAGAGCCAATGCCCCACCTCCCCGGACGCTGTAAGGGACTGACACCACACCAGCCCCAGCGATGCCTCATCTCCCCAGCTCTGTGTGACGTCTTTGCTTCTTTGTTTCCAAAAGGTACTGTACCTGGGGGCCAGTGCGACTCAGTGACCAGCGCCTGTGGCATCAGATTATTGGGAACGACTCCAACGCCATGATACTCCCAGTTGGAGCTATTGAGTTTTGAAGCGCTTTACTGAGATTTAATTTTTAAAAATTCATATCTTTGCTTTTGTACATTGGACTTTAATTGTTTTGATCTTATTTTATAATTTCATTCATTTTTCTAAACCTGTGTGAAGTATTTTTGTGGCATTTTCACTGTTCCTTTATGATTTATTGTACAAATACTTTACACTTTGCCTTCTAAGTTAAACATGACTGCTCATTGCCAAGCTACCAGATGGTGGGCAAGGATCATTTGGATTACAGGCCTGACTAGGACTGTGGTCCCTATTGGACAAGGGTGTATACCTCTGCCATCTAGAGACCCCAATTTCTAACTATAACATTATTGTTCTCTTTAATAATATAAATTGATGTCTACCCAAATGAACCTTTTTTGCAACATTAGGATAATGAAAGACTGGGGAACAAAATAATAATGCTCTAATCTATACCTTGTGGATTTCATGCAATTCCTCCATGATAGTTAACAGTTTACTGTTCTATATTAGGATTTTGAACTTTTAACCTGTAAGTAACTTAAGGACCTCTCTGACAAAAGCAGTAACCCATTGACCTATTTCCATGTATATGCACTTTGTGATCTGCATGGTACACGTTCTTTGCAGCAAGCATATTATCCCCCTGCACTACCTTAAAACTTCCACTAGAGAAAACTCAGAACTCTCTCCAGGTAGAACAATAATCAACAGGGCAATGTTGACATTTTTATTGCTGCTTGAAAATTGGTGTAGACAAGGAACACTGCAGTGGGGGCTTTAAAACTATAATATACTTGCAAACAGGGCGCCCACTCCCACAGTCAGCAGCTGGTGTGGTGGCACCAGTCGCACCACCCTATAGCTGGTCTTGCCTGCAGCAGAAGGCAACATCAAAGGCTGAACAGGAACACTGACAACAATCAGGCAGGATAAATGTTGATAAAAGGGCACTTCCATAATGGAAGGTATGAATGACCACGGGCTGTGATGTTTTATGAACCATGTGTGCTGACTATAATAAACTATGGCCATGTTAACCTCCAACAATGTCTCCCCTGATGATTTAGGGCAGGGAAAAGGAAAGTAGCTGGAGGAGGTAGTTAATGGCCAGGAGAACCATGGCGGTACTCAAATGTGTGGGAGGGGTTATATACTTAAGAGAAAATAGTTTCTTGCTCTTTAAAAGCATACAATATCTGTTGACATATAACACGTCTGTTTTGCCTCTGAGCACTTGCAGTTTTTCGCAATCTGAAACACTGAACAAAGTCCTAAAAAGTATCTAATAATGTGCAATTGATGTAGCTTAATACATCAATAACCTCTACCAGTATCTGAACATACTATTAATAAGCTTGTAGAAAACAGCTATTTTAATACTAATGTTCCCTTTCTATCCTGATCATTAGTCACAGAAAACCCCTCACATATTCCTCTACACACTGAACTTTCTTGTTTCACCACTACTTTCGAGACAAAGGAGTACCACCATCTTCAGGGGAATACCTATTCCATACATCTCGAAACGAATCAAAATTCGAAGTCGTGCAGGAGAAACATTTAATTATTCTAACTCACATCAAATTTGGGCCTTCGTCTACTATAATGTTTCGTTGTCATCAATCTGAATCATACCTGTATCTATTATATTGTATTTACCTCCTACATTCTCTAATTCTATCCTCATATTTATTCTTCATTGTTATCATACTCGGAAATGTTTATATTAGTTCATAGCAATGTATAAAGATCTGTACTGTACAGTATATAATATCTTTATCCAAAAGGTTTCCTTTGTCCTGACTATCTTCTCTAAATGTCTGCCTCTCCTATCCA
Organism: Pleurodeles waltl; assembly: GCF_031143425.1. Taxonomy (NCBI): domain Eukaryota; kingdom Metazoa; phylum Chordata; class Amphibia; order Caudata; family Salamandridae; genus Pleurodeles; species Pleurodeles waltl. The sequence continues at coordinate 146,462,352 of NC_090440.1, forward strand.
GGATGACAGGTTCAATTCCTATAAAACTAATATTCTCAATTTTTTAGTACACTATGGGCCAGATTTGAGGAAAGTGGTGCTGCACCGAGTGCAACACCACTTTCCTTATGCTCCTTAGCGCCCCCTACTTTTCTTGCCATGCCAGGCCATTCTGATTTGCTCCTCTGGCTGCCAGTACTTGCAGCACAGGCTCCCAGCTGCGGCCAATACTAATGCTGCTTTCATGCTGTGCCAGCATGAAAGCAGCATTAGGATTGGATGGAGTGCCCTTGCTGGGTGCTTCAAGGCAGAGTGGAAGTCTGCTTGCTGTCTCCAACCCGGCAACACAGTGCCGGGTTGGAGAGAGCCGAATGCGCATTTGTGTTTGGCTGGCCCGAGACGGCCGTCCAAAAATACATGCGCACTGAGGGGAGTGCTGTGCACTGGTGCTAGGTCCCTGTCATGCCCCATGGTCCCGCCCCGTTCACAAACGCAGTTTATTATGGTTTTGTTGTAAATGTTTTACAGCTGTTGCTGCTGGCAGAGGGCGACGCTCTTCCACCATAGCTGAGGAGCCGCCCCTGGTTATTTACGTACTCTGCACCTCTTCTTTTTCTCAGCTACACTGGGAAAGAATTGATGACAGCAGAAGAGCATACGGGGGTATTAACGCTATCTATCAGGCAGCATGCCTCTCCCAGTGATCTCCATTACGCTCTGCTGGTGATTGGGGAGCAAGCTGAAAAGGTTCCTGAATCGGATTTGAGTCAGATGTATCCACCCTCAAGGGTGTGGGGAGTGGAGGATTTCACTACCACTGGAGAAAATAATTTCGGAGTGCCTTTGTTATGTTGGGCCCTTACAGCATCACGTCACTGTGACGTGCACCCTGCTTGATAGTGCTTGCCACTATATTACATCCGAAACCTTCCAGAAAATGTGGACTGTCAGCACTCTGCATGAAGTACATCTGTCGCGTAGGCTCTCATTATCCTAATGAGACCACTGGATTTTTGGGCGGCAAGATCGTTCACAGTGTGAGGGACTAAGTCTGACCCACGGTGAAGGACCCTTGTCACCCCATATCTGGGTTATGCTCTGGCTAACTAGCAGTGCCTTATCTCTCCCGAAGAGAAGGGACAATTGGGCAGCCGAGCACATGACATCTTATTACTACCCAGGGAAGTCGTGGTCACTCAGGTCACAACTGGTGCTCTCATACACAGTATGGTCTCATATAAAAATGACAAAGGCAGTTTAAGTTTTAAAGATTGGTTTAATAAAACAACTGCATTTTATATTGTAAGGCATGAGCTGCGATAACCAGAACGAAACAACACAGTAGGATAAAAATAGCAACAATGAGAGTGAAGCACAAGAATAAGCGTATCATGGTGCAACTATATTAAGTTCTCTCTATGTTATATCATGAGCACAGCATGGGAAGCTCTAAGCCTGCCTTTCAAGTTCCCCCGGGAGGACATCAACCCTAATACCTGAGCAAAGGCCTGTAAGCTGCATCAGCATCTGCAACGGGGGAGTCAGCATCTAGTTGTAGGTTCCTGGTCGGAATCTCCCTCTGGCCTGTACTAGGACTAGAAAGTGATTTTATAACTAACACGCAGACGTTCTAAGAAGAGGTCCCTACGTAAGGATGTGTATCGTCTACGAACACCAGAGACGAAACGTCTACCACGTGTACCGGCAATGTAACAGACTGTAGCCTTGACTGAAACACAGGGTGAGAAAGAATGCAGTGTTGACGAACACAGAGCTGAACTAGGCTAAACAACGTGATAGAAAGAATAAAACAAGACCGTAAAACTGGTTATTGTAAAAAAACAGTGCGAGGCGAAATAAAACGTGTATAGGGTAAAGTGCACAGAGGCCTAATATGTAAACCTAACGTGCATAACGCAACACTAGAAATGGCTCGAAAAATGGCTACACTACACATCTGCAGCTATTTTTGGAAGTTAGGAAATGCTCTTCAACCATTATTTGAAAGGGGGCCTGCCTGATCTGTGTATTAAAGTGCCTTCTTAAAGAAAAACAATGACATCTCAGATAACACGACTTTCGGTGACAGAAACGCCATTTAACTCTAATTGAGCATTAAAGCCTGTTACATTATCAGGCACACCTAATTTCTATTCCTACAGCATTATCGGTTACAACCTGACCTTCATTACTGTGATATGCTCTTGTGCGTGTATTCTGTGATTGGCACTCCTTGGATTTTTATATTGTTGCGTCCTAACCTGCTTGCTACTCATCACCCCACTGAAAACCATCAACAACATTCTTTCTATCCACTCAGGTACCCACTTGATCCTTCTGCACACTATATCATCACCATAAGACTATACCCAACCTGCTAAGGCCTCACACCCATCCTCAAGGACTCCCTCACCAGCACTACCTTCCCAGATACCTGGAAACCACCATCCTACCGCTCGAACAAACCTGCAGCAGACCAGAAAAAAACTGCCCAACTACAGACCCAACTCCCTCCTCCTTTACCCAGCCAAAGTGCTTAAAAGCTTATCAACAACAGAATAGCCAACCCTGATGATGCCAACCGCATCCTGGACCCTTCCCAATTTGGAGAGACTGCCCTCATTGTTGCCACTGATGACATCTGCCTCATCATAGATGAGGGAGACATGGCAGCACTCCATGTTCTCAACCTCTCGGCTGCAATTGACACTGTCTCCCACCCCATCTTCATCCAATTACTCCACAAGACTGGAATCCGTGGACCAGCACTCGACTGTATCTGCTCCTTCCTCTCAAGGTGCACCCAGACAATTAGCTTAGCCTTGTTTTCTTTCACTGCCTCCTACCTGATCTGTAGTGTCAATCAAGGCCTCTGTCTTAGCCCAATGCTTTTCAACATAGCAAAAAAATAACTATTCATCTGGTTACACCCCCACTCAAACTTTTTGCAAGATATGGTTGCTGGTGTATATGTTCTGAACTCGGGGTGGTGCCCTCCACCAGTCTGCATATGTGCTCAGAACCTTAAAACATGTAGAATAGGCTATTTAACCTACTTATTGGTCCTTAGTAGATGGCCATCTATGCACCCTGGGCTTTTAAGTTAAATGCCACTAGTAAACGGCAGCACTTATCAGGCCACTACTAAAGTGGCAAGTGAAAACATAACTCTCGGCCTGTCACTTCAGCCTAGCAAGACATGTTGACCTGTAAAAATCACCCTTTTAAGAAAACTAAACATTCCTTTTTATTATTTATAAGTCTGCTCTAAGGTAGGACCTAAATGCCCATCTAAATGCCCGTATGTAGGATGCATGGTATTTAAAAAGTAGAGCCTGTGAGCTTACATTTTACATTTCCTGGCAGGGGATTCTCCAAAGCCATTTTTCACTGCAGCAAGTCTGGCACTCCCATAGAAAAGTACTGGGTTACAATATAAGTCCTAACAATCCATAACTTCAGGTTGGGAACAGCTAAAACCATGGTTCAATGATTCAAATGAACAGAAATTCCAAAACCCAACCTGAGTGTGACGTTGCACTTTAAATTACTGTTTTTTAAATGCCACTTTTGGAATGTTGCCATTTTCCTGCCTAAAGTATCTAGTAACCTTTTAAGACTTAGGGCCAGATTTAAAATTTGGTGGAGGTGATTACTCAGTCATAAACTTGAAAAATATGCCATCCCCTGTATTAAAATTCCATATTAGCCTATGCAGAACGTAATACAGTGGACAGGATATCCGTCACGTCTGTTATGGAGTAATCCATCCCCCAAACCCTAAATCAGGCCTTTGATCCTCAACTGTCATGTGGCAGCCCACTGGGAGGTGTGAATGGCTCCCAGGAAAGGGAGAAAAGAGCCTTTGCTGTGAGAAGGCGTGACATTCTCCTGAAAGGATGGTATGGGGAATGTGCCCTTCAACTGCATAAGCTACACAGCGGTATCCCCTGTCACAGGCCGGTATAAATCACAGCTAGGCTTACCCCTTCCATTTTCTAAGTAGCCAGAGTGGCATCAATCTCAGAGGAGGGAGGAGGGAGAGGGGCTGTTCCACAACTGGTTTGCAGGAGGAATCTCCCATTTCCCTACCCACACCACAGGGGTGTACAGAGCTCTGACCAGGGAAAGAAAGATTCCACCTTATAGGATTTTGGCAGAAGAAGGCATTGTGTGATTGTTTAGGGCCAAACCCTCAGGGTATGATTTGTAAGTTCATAGGGTTGCTGTCTTACCCTGTTGAGGATTTTCAACTTCCATTCCAGAGACTATGGGCCCAATTTAGAATCTGGCAGTTGGAGTTGGAATGGAGTAACCTGTTTGTTAAGATCTAAATCAGGCCCTAAGTGTAGCTGGAAGTTGGTCTTTGTATATTGCTGCCAGACAGAGAGGCAAAGGGCTATAGGTGTTGGCAGGATGGGCCATCTATGAGTTGGAGGATCTGTCACCTACCACACTTGCACATCACAAAGGCTCTGCGTGGGCACACTCAGAAAGGCTTTGACACTAGTCTATTGCAACCTCAGATGCTCTGGGGCCTGAGCAGGGAGGCAGGAGGCAGGAAATTCCAAGCACCTCTAGAGTGGAAACCTCCAGAACCATCTCTTTCTTCAAAGTGAGCACCAGGTATAAGTATTGGACCCCTAGACCCAACTCTTCAGTACACATCTTGGCCTTGAGAGACTCAAAAAAAGGATTGATGTACTCCTTTGCTGTAAGAAAGTTTGCCACTCTGCTACCCTGCTGTGCTGCCCTGCTGGCCTTCTGACTGATGAAAGGACTGGACCTTCATCTGTAATCCAGGACCACCAGAATGGCTCTAAGGGCTAGTTGGCTGGCCTCCTGATCAGTAATCTCAGAGACAGAACAGTCTTTCCGTCAAAAGTCAACAGCTTCACATGACTTTGCCCCTGATGGCTATCCAGCGTCATGGAACCCATCTTGGTCATAGCCTGCTGTCTTACCCTGCTGAGGATTTCCAACTTCCATTTCAGAGACTAAGGGCCCAATTTATAATTGAGCAGTTGGCCAGGTCTTTCCTTCACAACAGAGGTGTAAGTCTGCCCATCAGACTAGCGAGGTAACTCCTGCCCAATTTATATACTGGACAGGAGAACCACCATTAGCCCTGACAGAGGTTTAGCCATCTGACTAGTGGTGCTCCCTCATAGATGGCGCACAATTGTCTGGCATTGGAAATCACTTGGTCGGTGTTGGAGTGGTAGTATACGACCTGACAAATCTATATATTGAACTGCATACAATGTAGGTATAATGTGAACCTCTGCTATTCCATATGTTCAACTCTTACTATTATAAGTATACCATTTATGCTGTTTGTGCTGTTTACAACACATAACCCACCATTTTATGTGTTTATTGCAAACTTTTTAGCAAGCTACACATAGTCTATCATAAAATGGACATTGCTTGGATTCTCCACCATGACAGACAGATATTGTGCTTCTACTAGGTGTTCTATCCTTCAACGACGTTCTTTCCCTTAGGGTAACATGGGCTGATAGATAAGAGACTATCCAAAGGTTGGTGTAGGCATCCATTGACAGATGGCTATGTTGCAGTGATGTTCATGTTCCTATAATGATTGTATGACACAACCATGCATGCCAGAACCATGCATGCCTTAACAAAGGGGTTAGTAGTCACTAAACACCCTGAGGCCTAAAAGTGCCCCACCTCTAAAAACCTTTCCCTCCAAAATCTGACCTCAGCCCCTCTCTGACCCACTAAAACCTGGTCCCTGTTATTAAAAAAACTACCCTGACCTCCCCACCCAACTTGAGCCCTAAAACCTTCCCCACCCCAAAAACTAAATTACACCATCACCCCCATCTGCCCTTTGCCCTAAAACCTTCACCTACACTAAACACCCCCAAACCTGGCCCCAGACCCTCCCCTCCCTGAGTCCTAAAACCCTGCCCCTTGTGAAAAAAATAAAAATGACCCTGACCTCCGCACCCACCCTAAGACCTAAATACACCCACCCCTAAAAACTACCCCAAACCCTGCCCCAGCCCCACTTACCTCACTGCATCCTCTCTCAATTCTTCCTGCTCCACCCGTTTTGCACCGCTCTCTGTCTTAACCTCTCATATGCGTGGTTTAGGCTCAGCCCACGTTGTTTAGGTTGTTCCCTTCCTGTAACAGTTTCTCACTTGTCTCCTAGCCTTGGTAGTGTACAGACCTACTCTAATTTTGCTACATTACCTGATCTGCAAGCTGCCATGGCAGATAATGCTGGAGACTTCCACCTGAGGATTTGGAAATACAGATGAGATCCTGTTGGGCTCGCTACAGCAACAGGTCATCAATTGGATTTATAATTTTTTCTGCTTATTGACAATAAAATAATTTTTGAGGCATAGACCAAGCATGTGTTATTCAGACATTGTGTTCATGTGATAATTATTAAATCTATATTAAAAGAACATTATGTGGAATGGTATGAGAAGATGTAGCTAATTATTATGTTCTCAGTATAATGCTTCTTGTGGTGATTATGTTTTAACTTTGGCATTTATGTTTATAGCCTTTGAAACAACAACAAAATTAAAGATTTAATTTGCAATCTAGTTACCGGTTGTTATTTTATGCTCTTCTCATTATCTTCATTTTAAGCAAAAAGTGTTTGCTAATATTAACTAACCGATATACCAAATATTTTTGTACATATTTGGAAATGTGTTAGGTATGTTGATATAGTTCTGTAATTTTTAAGAAATGTCTAACTATATAAAGATCACTTTTTTCTTCTACATACATATTTTTATGAGTTCCTGATGAGATATTATTAGACCTATCAGCCTTATGTTGGTCTTCCCTTAAACCTTTTGACTTCACCCCTCCTATTTTTACTAATCTAATTTTTACTGGCCTCAGAGCTATGTGCGCTCTACTACTCCTAAACAGTGCTGAAGTACATGTGCTCTCTCCCCTAAACCTGGTAGAAATTGCTTGTACCCAATTGGCACATTTAATTTACTTCTAAATGGTAGTCCATGTACCTAGGACCTGTAAAATAAATGCTACTAGTGGGCTTGCAGCACTGATTGTTCTACAACTTAAATAGCCTTGTAAAACATGTTCAGGCCTGCCAGTGCAACCTGTATGTACAGTTTTAAACTGCAATTTTAACTTGGCATAATAAACCACTTGCCAGGCCTAAAAACATTTTAATACATATAAGTCACCTCTGTGGGAGGCCTTACATAACCCACATGGCAGGGTGCAGTGTATTTAAAAAGTTGTACATGAACTTTTATATTTTATATGTCCTAGCAGTGAATAACTCTTTAATTTGTTTTTCGTTACTGTAAGGCCTATGTCTCCCATAGGGTAACATTGGTGGTATTATTAGATTTAAATAAGGGATAACTTTCAATTAGAAAAATGTCAACAGAATAAGTTTGGTGTCTAAAGAAACATTATGAAAAGGCTGCTCTAATAGTAAAGTCAGATTTTAATTCACAATTCTGAAAATGCTACTTTTAGAAAGTTGTCATTTTCTTGTCGTAAATATTTTGTGCCTGCAGACTGACCCTTGGTCACATGACTAGGGGCCTGATTTAGATTTCGGCAGATGGTGACGGGTATCTCGTCAGCTAAAAATTTAAATCCCATTCTTTCATATGGGACTTATATCTGACGGACAGGATATCCTTCACCGTTGTGTCGGAGTAACCCATCAGCCGAGATCTAAGTTAGGCCCTAAGTGTAGTTGGAAGTTGGTCTTTGTGTATTGCTGCCAGACAGTGAGACAAAGGGTCATAGATGTTGGCAGGATGGGTCATCTATGAATTGGAGTATCTGTCACCTACCACACTTGCACATCACAAAGGCTCTGCCTGAGCACCCTCACAAAGTCTTTGACACTAGTCTATTGCAACCTCTGACAATCTGAGGCAAGGGCAGGGAGTCAGGAGGCAGGAAATTCCAAGCAACTCTAGAGTAGAAACCTCCAGAACCTTCTCTTTCTTCAAAGTGAGCACCAGGTATAATTATTGGACCCTTAAACCCAACTCTTCAGTACCCATCTTGGCCTGTGAGAAACTCAAAAGAAGGACTGATGTGCTCCTTTGCTGCAAAAAGGATTGCCACTCTGCTGCCCTGCTATGCTGCCCTACTGCCCTTCTGCCTGATGAAAGGGCTGGACCTACATCTGTAATCCAGGACCCCCAGAATGACTCCCAGGGTAGCTGGCTGACCTCCTGATCAGATGCCTCAGCGATAGAACAGGCTTCAACCATCTTGAATCCAGCCCCAGGACTCAGGGGGTCATTCTGACCCTGGCGGTCGGTGACCGCCAGGGTCACCGACCACGGGAGCACCGCCAACAGGCTGGCGGTGCCCCGTCGAGCATTCTGACCGCGGCGGTTCAGCCGCGGTCAGAAACGGAAAGTCGGCGGTCTCCCGCCGACTTTCCGCTGCTCGGGAGAATCCTCCATGGCTGCGGAGCGCGCTCCGCAGCCATGGGGATTCTGACACCCCCTACCGCCATCCTGTTCCTGGCGGGTCTCCCGCCAGGAACAGGATGGCGGTAGGGGGTGCCGCGGGGCCCCCGTAAGAGGGCACCACAAAGTATTTCAGTGTCTGCAAAGCAGACACTGAAATACGCGACGGGTGCAACAGCACCCGTCGCACCTTCCCACTACGCCGGCTCCATTCGGAGCCGGCGTCCTCGTGGGAAGGTAGATTTGCCCTGGGCTGCCGGGCGGCCTTTTGGCGGCCGCCCGCCAGCCCAGGGCAAATCTCAAAATACCCTCCGCCGCCCGCCAGTCTCAGAATCACCCCCTCAGTCTGCTCTGAGTCTTTTTCCCCAAGCAGTGCTACTTCAATCCTAGACTATTGGAAGTGGACCTGGCAGTGCTGTGACAGCCCAACTGTGGTCCCAGCATCTCCTGGAAATTCTGCATCAGATTTGCTGTGCGATGCAGCCCGACTCAGGACTTCACATCGCAGCCCACTGCTAAATTGGAACTGCCACTGCATAACGCATCCTCAACGCAGGTCTTCACATTGCAAACTCCTGAACAACAACAGCTTTGACGATTATGCAGGACAGCGCATCGCAAGCCCAGCAGCTACTTCAGAACCAGCCAGTACGCACTGCCTCTTCGATGTACGACTTTGCATCTCAAGCCCCTCATTGATGACATCCACAACAACGACCCAAGACCCTGAATCACAGACCCTTGGAACCACTGCTTCACAACACATCTCTATACTCTAAGCAACCATGATTGAAGGTCCTTTTGTTCGACGGTAGCCTAACTGGGTCCTTGTAGCCGGCCCACACTACATCGTGGTAAGTGTTAACTTGAGACTTTGTCCCAGTCTGGAGCGACCTGATCAGCACAGTTGGCGCTTTGTGCTTTATGGTGCTAGTTTCACTTAAATCTTTAAAATTACATATTTTTTGTTCTAATGTTTGGATTTGTGTCGTTTTGCTCTTAAATTATTTATTAAAATGCTCTATTCTTCTAAATTTGTGTGGGAATTTTTGTATTGTGGTATTTCACTTCCTTGCTGTTTGAAGTGCTCTATATAATACTTAACACATTGGGGGTTATTACAACTTTGGAGGAGGTGTTAATCCGTCCCAAAAGTGACGGTAAAGTGACGGATATACCACCAGCCGTATTACAAATCCATTATATCCTATGGAACTCGTAATACGGCTGGTGGTATATCCGTCACTTTACCGTCACTTTTGGGACGGATTAACACCTCCTCCAAAGTTGCAATAACCCCCATTGTCTCTAAGTGAAGCCTAATTGCTCTGTGCCAAGCAACCAGAGGATTGAGATCAGGCTAATTTAGAGACTAGAATAGTGGTTGGTGTTTGAGTAGGGTTTCACTCCCCTTCAACTAGTAACCCAGTTTCTTACAGATAACTAACCTATTTTTTATTTTGTCACTGTTTTCAAATATTATGTCTGCTCCCATTATAAGAAAGACATCAGAAGGGCCAGTGTGAGAAACGTATGCACCCTAAGGGTCCATAGTTGCCATATCCTGTATTGCTGCATGCAGTGGGAGAGACTGTGTCCCTGGATGGATGGAACTTTGGTTTTCAATGATCTATGTACATCTGCCATGCTTTGGGATGGCTTTAAAGCTACCATCAGAGGTACCATAACATCTCTAGTTATCGCTCCAGGGGCTAGATTGGTGACATTAAGTCTCTGGAACATCTTGATCGTTCTATCCCAACTAGGTGCAATAAACAACACTTGACCTTACCATGGGAGCAGAAACTGGCACATTGCACTAATTGGGCAGAGTGGTCATTACACACCCTGAAGCAGAAATGCTATAACGGTGGTGACAAGAACTCCGGAAGCAACATACGCATACTCATATCCCTAAGATACAGACTGGAGTCGACACCTGAGCTACTTCTGAGAGGGCTAAACAACAAGCTTTCTACCACACCCTCTATAAAGGTGAGGATTCTCCTCAAGAGGCTATAGAGAGTTACCTAGCTGGCTGCCAGTGGACCCGCTTGATCCCCTTAACTGTGAGACCTCCATTACTCCACAGGAGCTTCAGCATACCCTGAAAAGCTTCCTCCTTAGCAAGACCCCCTGCCTGGATGGTCATCTCCCTGTGGCCTTTTATCTAAAATTCCTTCCCCAACTACAGGACACATGCTGGTTCTTTTCAATACTTCCACAGTTGAAAGGGAATTAACTTCCATCATGTCGGAGGGGGAGATTACTCTCATCTCCGAGCCAGGCAAGGACCCTTCCCTATGTGCTTCCTATTGCCCTAATGCACTCTTAAATACTGATGCAAAACTTCATACTAAACTCTTGGTGAACAGAGCAAAGCCCTACCTTCTGGGACCGGATCAGGTTGGCTTCATACGCAATCAGTACGGCGCAGATAATATTAGCGTCATTGCTCATTTAGTGGAAAAATACCATCACCGCAAGATACCAGCTTGCCTTCTCTTGGTAGACACAGAGAAGGCATGTGACAGGGTTAGCTGGTCCTTATAATGAGCAGTACTCAACAATATTTGTCTAGGCCCAGCGATGATCTCAAGAATAATGGGGACTTATGCCTTTCCCCACTGCTACGATACGTATTAATGGCCGCTCATCCTAAGCTATTCAGTTGGTCAGGGGTACCAGGAAAGACTGCCCACTTTCTCTTTTAGCTTTTGCCCTAGCGGTAGAACCATTGGTAATTACTATCTATCAAGAGGACAATATAGTGGCCATACGCTTTGGGGACCATACTTATAGGATCACATTGTTTGCTGAAGACCTCTTTCTCCCTCTTGCCCAGCCTGCGATCTTCCTCCCAGCAGTAGTGTTGGCGTGGCTCACATTTGAAAAAATATTGTCTTTATGATCAATATGATCAAATTCAAAGCATTAAACCTCACAATACCTAAAGCATAATTGCCTGCTTTGCAATCCCTTACCCCCTTTCAATGTCCCCACTGGTTTATTAAATAATTAGGCCTGAATCTAACTCATTTCTTAGGATCCCGGGCACTATCCAATTGACCAAAATATCAAAGATCTGTCCTGGGGGAGCTCCGCCATTGGAAACCTTTGCTAATATGATGGCTGGGCCGCTTAGATTTCTTTTTTGCTGAAAATTCACTATTATTTTCAAACTTAACCTACCCCAATCCCACACAATTACATACTTCGCCTTCACCGAGACATAGGCTCCTTTATCTGGGGTGGAAATCATCCTTGTTTCTCTAACACAGTGCTGCTGCTTCTCAGGGACCGGGTGGGCTGGCTTGTCCTAACCTCCTCGAATACTACTCGGTAGCCCACCTATGCTATATTTTGGAATGGGTCATTCAGGAAAGCGAAAAGCACTTGTTCCAGTGCTTCTCTCCCCTTTTGGGATTTGGCTTGGCTTCCCAAGCACGAGAAACTGCTAAGTATATATATTGCTGTTCCAGCAAAAACTGTCTAGGAGATCTGAGATGCGGTGGCTTTGAAGTGAGGCCTCACTACTTTCCCCTAACCTACTACTCCTTTCGCATGACATCTTGATTTCACACCAACCTTACAACCACACTCCTTTCTCTATTGGAGGAGGGAGATTGTCGTACCCTTGGAGACATTATCGAGAGAGATTCCATCAAAACCTTTGAACAATGTCAAAAGGACTTTCATCTGCCCGAGTCTAACAGTTTGCAATATTACTAGCTGTCTCACTGAGCTTTCCACCCCTTCAATGTCAAAGGTGCACCACACCACCTTTTGAGACTCTTGTTTGCTCATTTGACTGGACTCAGGTACTCATCTCCCACACCTACCAAGTCCTCCAACATTCCACCCCTTTGCACCCACAAACATATCAAGTGCAATAGCACACAGATATGTCTGAGATCAACTCCCAGACACAATAGGAACAGCTGTGGTGAGACATAGGATAGCATACACAGAATGTGAATTTGTTCACATCTGGCAACCTTTGATAAATTATTTTTTATGACTAGAGCACGCATGTTTCACACCTCCTAGACTCTTAGCCCTTTGTTTGAGTAAAGTAACCTTGTCTCCTAAAGATTACTCACACTGTTCCTGTTACCCCACTCCCTTCTATACTTACACCCATGCCTTTCTACCACTCCCTCAATCCCTCCCCCCCACCCAGAATGACTGTGTGTTCCTTCTGTTTTCATCTAACCTAGGTCAGTTCATTATCATTATTTGACTTTACCCTAATCAGTATTGTTCAACTATGTTTTAGTGACAACATTCTGCACTGGTGTTTATTGAATGTCTTTCTGGATTCCAGTGCTTATGCTGCCATGTGTGCTCTGTACTATCAATTTGTCCTTGTTGGCAGATTGTAACATCTTCATTGCATACATTTTACTCCGTATGTTGCAAGTGTTGTTAATGTTTAATTAACATGACTAAAACCACCATGATGTCTTGTTCTTGTATTTGGAAATTAATATTGCAAAGTGATGTTAGTCATTCTCTCTTTTCTTTCATATGCATGTATATTAGTGTTATGTATTTATCAATCTCCATTTTATGCTCTTTGTTAAAACATCATTATTTTATCTCATTCTGTATGTTGTCACTTTATTATTTCATTGAATTGATGTAATTGGTTTCACAAATCAAAGAACGTTGACTTGAAGATTATCATATGCTATGTTGTATGCTGAATATAAGATGTATTGATAATATTTGTACTTTGCAATGTGTATATGATGACTAATGGTATTAATCCATCTAAGTTGCATAATACTCTGAATTGTAGCATGCTAGGCATTGGAATGGTTTAGTTTTCATTTATTCTCTCTGCTCTAATGGGTTGTACGTTTGGTACATTTAATGTAATGTCTCTTTACTTGTTTTTTTGAAGTTTATATGTGTATAATGTAAACTGTGTAATTTACCATAAAACAACTGAAAGGTCTAATCATACAATTAGTGATTTTTTTACCTTTTAGGTTGCTTCATTTGTAGCTTCAAAGTCATTTGATGTATAATCCCGATTTTTACAATTATTTTTTTATTTATTTAATACATGCTAGGTCCACCACCCAGAGTAAGTGGACAACCATCTGCCACTGAGGATACCTTCACTCCAGATAAGGAACACACCTTCCACCAGCTCCCCTCAGGAGGTGACATTCATCCTAGCCACCAGAAGAGGATAGCACGACCTCCTCTAGCATGAAATGCAGAATCTAATTTCCCTCACTGTGTGACTACCATTCACTCTGTGGTCTATTGTCTGGACGCATTTATGTTTTTGATGCCAGTTGTATTTTGTGCCTTGGATTATAAACAATTCTGGCTATGCAATATTAGTTGTATTCACAATGATTGGCATTTTAATTGTTTTCTTTGAGTTTTGTTTTCATCCTGTTGAAGTTTATTTGGGTCTATAAAATAAATTCAAACTCAACAAAGTCAAAGACCAGTTTTGTATTTCTTTTATCAATTTGTTTATTTCTTATCTTCTATCATACATTTTAACATTTATATATTTAAAATTATGGTTCTTGAAAAATAATTTCCATGTAGATAATGTTTGCATGTCTTGCATTTTTTTAAAAGACAACAAAGAATGAACACAACAAATCTAAAACTAATATTTTCATAACATGTACAAAAAATTGTCTGCCAGAGTTTCCAAAAACATTACAACCCAATGCATAACCCAAATGTTCTGTGTCATTTTTACATTTACAGTTGCAGGCCTTGACACCATGGAAGAATGGGATATAATCCAATCAGATTCAATAGGCAAACTATGTATGTCATCAGCTGGAACCAGACCTCCAGCCTCACAATAGGAATCCTACATCAATAACACCAATACTCACAATCATGGCCATACTACAGTTAGTGGCCACAGGATCATTCCAATACACTGTGTCTGTATCAGGTGGAATGTCACAAACAACTTTAAGTGGGTGCTACAAGAAGTTCTTTCTACAAAGTGATGAGACACATCAACAGCTTTGTACACTTAACCAAAAATTCGGATTTTGCCAAAGTGAAGGGAGATGAGTATTCTTTGGGTCGACTGAAACTTGTGGGTAGAGCTATTTAAGCCGCACATATTGGCTTGGTGGCAACATTCAACAGAAAAAAAGTCTAATGTAAGCTCAAAAACCCATTTAATCACTGTGCAAGTTCTCGTTGTACGAGATATGCACATCCAATGCATGTGTGTGTGTGTGTGTGTGTGTGTGTGTTTTTCACAGGGTCAACCCAAGCTCCCTTTGTGCTTTGCAACAACAGCATATGACAGAAAATGTGGCAAATGTCACAACTTTGAAATGTTCAAATGAAGATGACATTGTAAAGGAACTATAATGGAATAAAAAAATGTTTCAGTTGATTATATTTTAGAATGTACACATTACAAATGATTAATTTTGAGAACACATTTTCTAAGAACAATCACAGATGATCAATGTAAATGAACACAGTAGTCAATGTGTCAAAACTTTGATCAACAAACATCTTTGCTCTGGAATTTCCTAAACTTGCCCTTCCTAAAAAATGACCAGCGCAAACCTTTATCCTCATTACATTAAAAAGTTGGTTTAACATTTAATACAATAATATGTAAAGGTATACTTACACTCATGTAAAGAGCATGTCCTTATTATTAAAAAATCTTTATTCAGGCATCCTTGGCCATTTCAGGCACATTTTTTCGATATATAGATAGGTTAAAACAGCCGGGTTCATCAAAAACATTGTAATTCTCGAATTGGGTGGCACAACAATCCCTCAAATAATCAAGCCACCCATCAATATGTTAAAAGTGGCTGTTAAACAGCAATTGTTAAAATGCAAAATAGGTCATAAGCAAAAGCACAATATATAGATGTTACATGGTGAAACCAAGACAATTCCCGCTCCATGCTTTCTCTGGCTCAGACTGCCTCTTTGAGGAATGAGCACACCTAAAAGCAAGTATCTTGGGTATTAATAATTGAACAGGGCCTCTCTGCATCTATGAAAACCCAGTGATTTTAAAACAGTTTTAAGGAATAAGCTGCAGGCACGGCTGAAATCAGTGCAAAAACATAATGCAAAAGTGATTGAGCAGAAGCCCCTTCACAAGTGCAGGACAGAGATGGTCCCCCGAGGGCTCCGAGTTGACTCCAAGGACACAAGAGCTGCCATGCCGATCCTGTTCTAAAATGAAAAGAAGAGACCTCTCCCATTGTGTGAATTATAAAGAAAGGTAAAATGCAGAGTCCACAATAGTGAAAAACCTGTAATAAACCCGCACAGTGCACTTCACTAACTTGGTTTGCAGCCTTCTTTCCTTGCAAAATACCCCAAAAGACTCCTCACCCTGAGTTTATCTTCCATCTTTATTCTCAGGGAGACATGTATGGAGAATACAACTCCAACACCTTAAACATTTTAGCAAAATAACTAATTCAAGGAATGGTGTGCCCTCTGTCCAGACTGAGACAGTCCTGAATAATGTTTCTGCAGAATTGTGCTCTCTGATTAACCCATACACTAATCCACAGTAGTAAGGGGGCCAACTGGACTCCATCCTCAACATACCACTGATTTAACTCAGCATGGATGATATAACTAGGGGTGGCCGGCGGAAGCTGCAGAAGCCTCAGGAAAGTATGATTTTCCTTGAGCTGGAGAGTGAAGCTATTGCGATAACCCAAGACCCAACTCGTACACGGCAGCAGGGACACATTGCGTGTTGCACACCTTTACAATAGGGGTATTTGTCCCTTTTCCCCTTGCTCTGGGAAGGTTAATAATTGCTCCAGCTTCCCTGCTGAGCTTAAGGCTGGAGCTATTCAAGTGTGACCTCTAGGAACCCGAGCCATTAAAAGCCACCCCCCGGTAGCTGAAATCTTTTACGCTATGCAGTGACTGATCCTGGATGGTAAGCCTACTAATATCCTTTCTTCCTTGACCACAAGCCATGACCTGGGATTTGCCATCATTTATGACCAGGTCAATATTGCCCGTGAATTGTGCAAAGTAGACCACACGTGCCCTTAAAGCATTGGGAGTCAAGGCCAAAAGGACCACATCATTATTATATAGCAATGTGGGCACCTGAGTACCAGCGATTCTTGGAGTACCAACAGAAGAAACGATCAAATAGGGGCAGAGCTCATTAATATATCAAATGAGGAGCAGTGGTGACAAAATGCAACCTTGATGCCCCCCACAATTCAACCAGAATGTGCCCGGTCATTTGATCATTTGGACTCATGCACACTTTGGCTTGTATAACTTGTGAAATGCAAGTTATACAAGAGGTTCACCAAGGATACCTCTACACCCATAACTAATAGCCTCAGCCACAGCCTGGCCTTGTTTACCCAATCAAGAAGTCTGTAAAGGCCAAGTACAGAGGACAACGCCTAGAGGACATGTACTTATTAACAATCAAACTCAGATTTAGGCACTGTGCAACCTTACCCAACCCTGGGCAGAACCAAAATTGATATGGGGAGAGAATATCACGTTCCTGTGCCCGATCCTCAAGGCGGTTGTAAATTACCCTGCCAATAATTTTAGCTGCATTGTCTATTAACGATATTGGGCTGTAACATTTATGGGACTTACTATCACCCTTTTTAAAAATAGGCATGAAAATCGTAAGTTTCCATGAACTAGGTATTTCTATATTTAAAGAGCTGTTAACATATTCATGATCAAAGGGCCCCACAGAGCAACATTGCTTTTTATAAGGTCAATTGGAACCCCATCTAGGCCCTGGGCTTTGCCACTGGTAGACTGTAATATGGCCAGATCCACGTCCATCAGTAATACTCTGACAGGTAGAGTGTTACATAATCTTTCGGCAAGAGATGAAACTGCCTCAAAATTCCCGTCTAGATGGTAGGTAGCTGAAAAATGTGCCACCCAATAGGAACCTAAAATACCACATTGCAGAAGAAAACTATCGGGGGTACATCTTAACCTAATTCTGTTTACGTTATTCCAGAAAAGCTTGCTATTGGAAGTGTATTCTAGCTTTTCCCAATCCAGCTTATGGATGGCCTACTTCCTGGTTTTAAGGACAGACTTATATGCATGACGGGCAGATCAACCGCAGCCCCATCTTTTGTAGAGATGGCCAGTGCCCACCTTAGATGCAGGTTTTCCGCCGAAAAATGCTCATTGAACCATCATGGGCATCCATATTCCGCTCATGCAGGTTTAAGCAAAGATAATTTCATGGCCTGACTGAGAACACCATGATGGGCTGACATAGTATTACCATGGATGTTGAAAGACAATTGAAAAATATCCCCTGATGCTGGTTCAAAAGTGTGCCTAAGGCAATTGTGGGGTCTTTCAGGCACCAAACAATCCTAAGTCCATTGGAAGTGTGCTGTGTAGGGATAATATTGGTAGTTGGCTGAGACCTACTGATTGGCAGCTGCCCCAAAACAGATAGGGCATTATGGTCACCCCATTCTGTCTGCAATACCTCACCCCTAATTAATCTTTGCATCAGACTTCTAGTTATGGGAATATAATCAATATTTGAAGAACAGTGTAGCCTCTAAAAGTTGGCAAGAAGTACCCATCTATGCTCAGAGTCAAGTGCTCCAACCACATGTGGTAGGCGACCCAAGGCTTAAAAATCACCCTTCATATTGGCATAATCCTCATTTTTTGGAAACTTTATTAAGCAGTTGATGTGTCTCATCATTGAAGAACTTCTTGCAGCACACCACTAAAAGTTGGTTGTGTCATCCCACAAGATACTACAAACATGTATTAGAAAGATCCTATTGTGGCAAAATGGAGAACTGCCATGATTTTGCTTATTGGTATTACTGATCTGGCATTCCTATAGTGAGGCAGAAGGTTTGGCTCCAGCTGATGGCATAAATCAATAATAGTTTGCCTATCCAATCTGAATTTTTTGATACTTTCCTGTTCTCCCATGATGGCAAGGTCTGGAAATGGTAAAAAAAACTTGGGGTTGTCATCTTCTACCTCTCCCTGGATTCATCTGTCTGCATTAGAAAATAGATACATATATTTAAAATTTGCAAGCATTTCTTTGATATTCTAAAAAAAGCTCATGTATCAGTTGAAATCTATTTGATTTCTTAACATATCTGAATACATCATTTGTTTGTGATTTTTAAATGTGAAATAAAATGTTTGTCTTTTCTTTAAATGTGTAAATAATACATTTTAAATGTATTATGTACGCATTATGGCCCTCATTACGAGTTTGGTGTTTTTCGGCAAAGACAGCCATGCCGGCAGTGGTGGCGGTAAAGTGACTGTCGTATTACGAATCACAAAATACAAATTGCCCAAATACAGACACAAAACCAACACTGCCAGGTCAACCCACAGCGAAAGAGTGACTGGTCAACCGCCAGGCCCACCACGCCAACACCATTCCGACCGTCATATTATGAGGCAACTTCCATCACAGCGGAACATGCACAACAGAAAACGTTGGCGGTTTGCACTGCGGCAGAACAAAAAAGCACTACGGAAAGTAGCCAACACCACTTTGGCCAGTTCAAATAACCCACACCTGATAACTATGCACACACCGCGCACACCTAACCACATCACCATATAACACTCCCCACCAACAGTCCCTCGCGTCAGATCTGAGCAGCCACAGCAACACTCGAGACGAGGCATACACCAAACACAGCAAACAAACATCACAGAGCACACATTGCACAAATCAACACCACAGCCCACTAGCACATACAACCAAACACCCCCACACACCCCGCACTGCACCCAAGACACCCCGCACTGCACCCGACACGCACAGCACGTACCCACTCCACAACATGTCATGCCAGAAGCACCCACGGTTCACCAACTGTGAGTTTCAGGTCATGGTTGACGAGATAATCATAGTAGAGCCACAGCTCATGGGAGTCCAGGCACAGCAAACATCGACAGCCAAAAAGACTAAGGGGGTGATTCTGACCCCGGCGGTTCACTACCGCCGGGGCCAGGGTCGGTGGGAGCACTGCCAACAGGCTGGCGGTGCCCCGCAGGGCATTCTGACCGCGGCGGTTTGGCCGCGGTCAGAAAGGGAAAACCGGCGGTCTCCCGCCGGTTTTCCGCTGCCCTGGGAATCCCCCATGGCGGCGCAGCTTGCTGCGCCGCCATGGGGGATTCTGACAACCCATGCCGCCATCCTGTTCCTGGCGGTTCTCCCGCCAGGAACAGGATGGCGGTATGGGTTGTCGTGGGGCCCCTGGGGGCCCCTGCAGTGCCCATGCCAATGGCATGGGCACTGCAGGGGCCCCCGTAAGAGGGCCCCACATTGTATTTCAGTGTCTGCATTGCAGACACTGAAATACGCGACGGGTGCCACTGCACCCGTCGCACCTTCCCACTCCGCCGGCTCAATTCTGAGCCGGCGTCCTCGTGGGAAGGCCCTTTTGCACTGGGCTGGCGGGCGGCCTTTTGGCGGCTGCCTGACAGCCCAGTGCAAAAGCCAGAATCACCGCAGCGGTCTTATGACCGCGGAGCGGTGTTCTGGAGGGGGGAACTCTGGCGGGCGGCCTCCGCCGCCCGTCAGGGTCAAAATGAACCCCTAAGTTGTAACAGAGGATCGTCAACAGGGTCAACACAGTTGGCACATACCCATGCACATGGGAGGACATCACAAAGAGGTGGAATGAACTCAGGGGGAAGGACCGATCCATGGCGTCCAGGCAGAGGATAGGCAGAAACAAGACTGACGGTGGGCCCTCACCTCCTCCCCTTCAGTTGAAAACCTGGGAGGAGAAGGTCCTGGACATCTTGCACTTGGAGGGCCTGACTAGCATCGGCAGAGGGCTCGACTCTGGTAAGTCAGCAATACGACCACTCCCCAATCCACTGCAACCCACCCCACTGTTCCCGTCCCAAACATCCCACACCCCACTCCCACCATCCCTACACACACCCCCCAATGCATGGATGTCAACCACATTGTGATGAACCACTGCACCCAATATCCTAACCAAATCAATGTCTGCAGTGCAGCAGCTGGCACTGCCAGCAGTGGGAAGCCAGTTGAGCCACTGCATGCATCACAACAGGGACCATAACAACTACAGTCACACAACTTACATCTACTGTACCCATCCGCAGGTACCTCTGCCACTGACACCCTGCAGAGAATGCCATAATCAGACAGCCCTCCTCAGGATGAAGGCCCACTGGATGTCTGGATGAGGACGACTTGCCTGGGCCATCTGGGGCCACTGGACAGTCCACCAAAGGCACATGCTCCCTGGACATACCCGACGCCCCTACCCATGTGGCAACCATACCACAGCCAGACCCTGAACCCCATGCCTCTGCCCCAGGGGCCCATCAATCAGGGGTGTGCCCCACAGCACAGAGCCAAAGTCAAGGGCGCCCACCCTAGACAATGAAGGCCCTGATTTTACTGGGAGTGGGTACAGGCACAGGGGGCGAGGGGAAGTGGGAGGGGAACCATGAGCCAAATGTCGGGACAGCCACACCAACTGACTGCCCAGAAGGGCCTCAACTAAGTCATGGGTATATACCAGCACACCCAGGACACAGTGGCCCAAACCCTCGCTACTGTGCAGGAGACCTAGCAGCTGCAGGGGCAATACCATCTGGGGGGCATGCAGCAGTGGCAGGCCCACAACACCACCATGGCCTCCATAGTAGGGGTTATCAGGGACCTGACTACTGTCATTCGTGAGTCCACCCACCACCCACCAGCAGGCCCCTACCACTGGCCACATCCCATCACATCCCTCCAAGTCAGAGGCAGCCAGTGGCATGGAGGCTCTGCCACGGGACTTGCAGGACACCATCACCCCGATCACTGTAGCTGAGGAACCCCCACACAAGCGAGGACGTCCAACTAGACATACAGCCAGACATGATGGCCAGACCATGACCACCGCCAGGAAGTGATCCTCTCCAGAACATTCTTCCTTGAGTGTGACACCCTGTCGACTGTGTACTCCCATATATCCGTCTACCCATAGCCAGCACACTGGAAATGGACTACCTACAGCTGGACCCACCTCTCTGATGATCTCCACTGCTATGATTCCATCCTTCACCTCTTACACGTGTACATACCAAATAAACAACTACTGAGCACAGTTTATGTCTAGCTATTTATTTGGCAGGAGTACGCATGGAACTGGTAATACCTGTACAACTGCACATTCATGGGAGGGTGAGAGAAGGGATAGAAAAATCCTGGGAGGATGGACATGTAGCAGTTAGTGGCTGAACATATGTGTTAATGGAGGAAACAGGCCAAGCAGGGACCACAGGACACCACAACATTGTCCTGTAGGCGTCACAGATGCCAACTCCACACAAATGCACTGTAGGAACAGGAATCAATTGCAGATATGCCAGTCAGGTCCACAACCATAAGGCCAGTACCTACACAGAATAACAACACTTACCACCCGAATGGTCCAACCCGCACAGCACTCAGCACCAGACCTGAACCCATATACACTGCCACCAACAACAATGTAGTACTGCCACCCAATGTCGAAACCCAGGATAGATGCTGCACATGTGCAACAACCCTGTGTGGCACACACATAGCACCTGCACTGGAAGCACAGGGAACATACTACATACACATTGATGGCACCAGTGCACCAGCGCAACAGCAGCCTAACTATGGCCCTGACCTGTACACTTTGACTACCTAATGGGCACATGTGACACCCACCCCAAAGTACCCAAAATCTGAGCTAGAACCAATGGCATCAGTGGTCACAGACAACAGGTGGCATCAGGGACAAGGCAGACAGTTGTAGAGGACACATACTACACAGTTTACACATACCTGCGTCTCAGCCGAAGTAATGTTGAATCAGCTCCGCCCTGGAGTCAGTGGCATCCCCATCATCCTCCTCTTCATCACTCCCCATGTCCCCTTTATCAGCCACTGGCACAGCTACCCTCCTCTGCATCCAGCAATTGGATGTGATGCCTCAGGGCCAGATTGTGCAGCATGCAACAGGCCACAATGATCTGACACAGCTTTTGTGGGTTGTAGAGCAAGGCACCCCCGGAGACATGCAAACACCGGAATCTTGCCTTCAGCAGACTGAAGCATCTCTCAATGACCCATCTGGCACGACTGTGGGCCTCATTGTAATGGTCCTCTGCAGCTGAGGTTGAATGCCTCACGGATGTCATGAGCCAGGGAAGGTTGGGATAGCTAGAGTCAACTGTGTGTATAGAGGGAAGAGGCATGTCAAGACCAGGGAGACAAATAGGGCAGGGACACAAGAGCCCAGAGAGCTAAGGGCCACACTTAAGCTGGGGTACATACCGACAAGCCAGGTCTGGTCCCTCTGGAGGGGTGCCATCATATGCAGGACGCTGCTGTTCCACAGGATGTAGGAATCATACACAGAGCCTGGGTACCTGGCCGTCACCTGGGAGATGTACTGGTCCGCGAGACACACCAACTCCACATTGACCGAATGAAAGTTCTTGGAGTTTCTGTACTCCTGTTCATTCCTCCTTGGTGGCACCAGGGCAATGTAGGTGCCATCAATGGCCCCAATCACATGGGACTTGTGCCACATGGAAGAATGCAGTTTTGAAAGTGGGAAATTCTGAACATCGGAGGAATCGTATATAGCTGCACGGATGTTTTAGCAGGGCACATAGTACATCCCTCAGGACGTTGCTGAACATGGGCTGTGACATACCAGCTGCCAGGCCCACTGTGACCTGGAAGGAGCCTGAGGCAGGGTAGTATAGGACTGACAACACCTGCACTGTGGGAGGGATGGCATTGGGATGACCATTGGCAGACAACCGATCCGGCTCCTACTGGGCTACCAGTTCCATGATGGTTACTGTCAGGAATCCCCAGGGTGTCTCCTGCATTATCTGTCAGCATCCCCAGGGATTAGGGTTAAATCATATCTCTGTTCTTGGTTAAACCTTCATGTTTCTAAGTAAACATAATGTGCTGTGCTACACAATTGGTTTTATCAATGCCTGTTTTACCAATGTTTGTTTACTAATGTGAGCAGGTGTAGACATGTGCTTCTGACTGGGCAGTCAACTGCTTTCCTGATTGGCTATATATATAGCTGAGTGAAGCCTGCCTCCCTGCTTGGCTTTGTTTTGCTTCCTGATCTCAGCATCTGACTTGGCAGTCCAGCCCCTGCTGTCATCTTGGTATTCAGGACTTTTCTGGCAGGTCTTTTCTTCGTTCCTGTACCAGCTGACTCCAGGCATTCCTCCAGCACAATAGAAAAGACTGCAGCTAAGTGACTAGCATTCTGCAGGGAGTTTGTTCCTTGAGCAATGCGCTTTCCTAGATCAGCTGTTGTATTTCAGACCTCGTATTTTGGCAGAGCGCTTATCTTGAAGAGATAAATGCATTTACGAACATTCTACATTATTATTGTAGTTACTTGCCTAAATGTGCTTCAGGAAATCATGCTTGAACTCAAGTACTACAAAAAATGACAGTGCAATTTTAAAAGAGCATTTATGTGACTTTTCTTTCTCTAATAGCATAACTCTTGGATTTAAATTGTGTTACAACTTTGGGGAATTTGCTTTTTGAAGGGGTTTTCACACACAGAGAACCCAAACTGTGTAACCCTAAATGTTCCAACTCAGAGTGGACATTTGTATTTCTTGAATTGTTTTTGTTCCTTTTAGTTTTACCCTGTGCATGCAGGAATGTTATATGTGATATAATTAATGCCCTTATAGGTCTTATATGTGCAACCACAGTTCTAATTGTAGTGTGCAACAGTGAATCTCTGTGAAGCCAGCACTAGTGTAGCAGTACTAATTGTTATGGTACTCAGTCTGGGTTTTTGGTAATGCAGTTTGAGTAATTGTGCCAACAGTTATTATTACCCCCAAAAAAGTGCTGGAGCATCCCGGGGTTCTTCTACCTCTCCTGTGCCCATATCAGGAAGAGAGATTCAATTTTAAGGAAGTTGAGTGCACTAACTCTACTATCACTCAACAACGACCTGCCCCCCTAAAGATACAGGGTGTCTGGCTTGACCGGGCGGCAAGACGTGGCAGTGTTTGTCTCTTTCTCTTCCACTTCCAGTTTCCTTTTGGGACACCTGCCGGGGCGTCTGTGTCCACCAGGCAGTGCTGAGAGGTGTTCCAGGAGGTCGGGGTCATACAATCGCCCCTGCAGGCATCCTGCTTTTCAGGTGAGTGGCCACGTCACAACAGCTACACGGTTCTGGCGATAGGATTGAATAATGGGATGCTCCTCGAGGGTAGCTAGGTCGACTACGGACCTGTAAACCAGTGCTTTCCTCATCCTCAACCGTGCATAGTACCTGGGAACAAGAGAGAAGTGGTAAATTGTCATGCAGCATAGACGTATGATGCCCTACATTTCACACACATCACACATTGTAAATGTAAAATGGACAGGCAGAAGTGTGATCATCCCGCCAGCATAACACGTCATGGAGGTAGGTGGTCATGACCGCTGTGCAACTCGCCGTTGGCTCATACTGTTGCCAATGGGAGGCAGGAGCCATTGGTGATCGCCGCCGGCAGTGACGGTGATGTCCGCGGCAGCTGTTACCATCTTTTCATGCGCTCATGCTCACTTGACTCCTGAACTTCGTGCACTGAAGACCTCCACTGCGTGTGCTGCTGTGTATTGACTCTGGTAGCCAAGATGCCGTGTCCTGCAGGAGACAGGGCCCCAGCCTTCACCCAGGAGGATTTGGAGCGGCTTGTGGTTGGTTCCTGCCCCTGTATGGACAGTTGTATGGGATACCAAAGCAGCAGGTGAGCTTATTGTCCTGTGTGTAAGTTGTGCGCATGGGGATGTTGGCCTTGGTAGGTGGAAGTGTGAATGGAGCATGGACCTGGGTGAAGGACCAAGGGCTTCATTGGATGACTATATGTGGGTATGAAAGTGTGATGTGTGCTGTCCAATACTGTCCCGGAGATACCACCCTACAGTATTGTGTTCTGTCTGTGTCACCCATGCAGGTAAGTGCCCATCAGAAGAAGGGTATTTGGCGTGTCATCGCCAAGCAAGTGTAGACCCTGGGGGTCCATGCCCGGCAGAGCACCCACTGCAGAAAGTGGTGGGTCAAACTGAGATGCTGGGCCCAGAAGAGGGTGGAGGTCCAGCTGGGGACAATCTCCCAATGAGAGAGGGGTGCTTCTCAGACCCTGACCCCCCAATGGCCCGCATATTGGCAGTGGCCTACCCTGAGGTGGATGGGCACTTGAGAGCAGCACAGCAGCCACATAGGGGTAAGTACTCACTCTCACTTGTGACATATGCTGGCATGGTGGCTCTGAGTGGGCATCATTGGGTAGCTGTGGTGTGGATGCTAGGTACACTGATGCCCACTATGGGTTGTATCCATCTGGGCAGGATTGACATCACAGGTGTAAGTAATACCATACAGTTAGTGGAAGCGGGGAAGACTCTTTTAATGAATAACTGTGTGGCCACCTACTCGCTAGAACTGCTTGCCAGCACATGGAAACTGTATCTTTAGAGCTGGGGTGTCAGGGCATTGTGATTGGTCCTGGCCCACCATTGTGCCAGGGTTGTATCCATGATCTCAATCAGCTGGCAGGCACTGTATGTATGGTCAAGTGGGTGCACCAAGTGGTGACAGTGACTCTTAACAATAGCCAAGGGGGCCTGCCAACTACCTGTGCAGGATCCTGTTGGGTTTTCAGTCATTTGCATGCTTGTTTCAATGGCCAGGGGTAGTGGGCAAGTACTGGACAGGTGTGGCAGGTATGACACCCCTCATGTAGATGTTTACATCTCTCAGACCATCAGTGGTTGGCATGTACATTGTTGCGGTTTCCCCCATGGTGTTCCCAAGTTGTAGGATGTACAGAGGTGGCCATAAGGTATCATGGCATTGCATCAAATGCTGATGTTGTACCCTGTGTGACTGTAGTGCTGGCATTGACCGATTGCACCCTGTCTCTCTCTCTCTCCCTCCCTTTCCTCCTCTGTCTTTGTGTGCATCAGCATCATCTGGCGAAGGAGAAGGGGCACCGGCAAGTGGGGAAGCTGCAGCCCTAGGGACCCAGGAGGCTGACACCAGCAGAACAGAGGGGACCAGTGGGACAGAGGGAAAGAGGAGTGACACAGGGAGGCCTGATCGACCACTACATCTCCAGATTCCTGCTCTGATGGTGTCTCTGTGGCGGTGGTGGACTGATCTGGGACCACCCCAGCACCATTCTTGTCCACCACCTCCCTTACCAGCACCGCCCTCCCTGTACCTCCCCACCCAGTTGCCCGTGCCCCCTCACCCAAGAGGGTGGGCATCTCCGCTGAAGGCCCCTCTGCCCCTGCTCCAGTCAGCCCTGATGCTCTCAATGAGGAGACTATTGTCCTCCTGAGGTCCATCGTTGTGGGGCAGACAACTATTGTGAATGCCATTCATAGACTGGCATCCCAGATGCAACAGTGCAATGCGTTCCTGGAAGGCATTCACAGTGCCGTGTCTGGCCTATGGAGATCGTTTCAGGCTCTGGCCTCCTCCTTGATGGCAGCCAGTGTCCCTTTTTGCTTCCGTCCCTCCTCCAGTTACCTGTTCCCAATCCCACATCCCTCTCCCCTCACCCATCCAAAGCACACTTACTGACCCACATGCATCCACATCACACAAGCACACGGTACGCAAGGACAGACATAATCCCACAGATGCCACCACTGCCATGCACACACTCAACACACACATGCAGACATGACAGCATCCACACCCTGCACTGACTCCCCAACCACCCCCCCACAGTCTACACACCACTCACACCTGAAGTCAGCATCACATCAGTCACTGTTCCTGCCACATGTGCCCTCACTGCTACCATCACCACATCTTCTGACCCCCATTCATGCACCCCATATACCACTGGTACAGACACCCCAACTGTCAACACACCCACATGCAGCACATCCACCATACCTGCTGACACTACCCCAACATACACTCACACTTCCTCCCTGCCATCTCCCTGCATGTCCTCCCCACCTCCTACCAGTACATCTAAACGCACACACTCACCCACCCAACAGTCCCCCAGCACACACATTTCAAACACCCACGCACCTGCACCCATGGCACATCCACGTACACACATCACAACCAAACCCACTCCCTCTAATCCCAAACGTCTTTCCAGTGACCTTCCATGTGTCCCCAAAAAATGTTTCCTCTGTGAATTTTCTGTGTTCCCACCACTGACCCAGTCCCTGTTCCCCTCTAGCACCTTGCTACCATTCCTATGCCCCTGGCTTCTGCATCCCAGTCTGCCACTGCCCCTGCCCATGCCCCTCGACCACCTGTCACTTCCGCCCCGTCACGTCCACTGCTCCTTCTGCCATACTCTTCCGTAGGCCAAGCCCACTCCCTCCCTTCCAAGGCCAAGCCCAACCCCCCACTTTCTAAGCCCCCTCATCCAAGGGTAAGCCCAGGGACCCCCCATCTCAAGGCACCCCTAAAGGGCCCCCCTCCAGGCCCAGATGGAAGGACCCCCACTCCAAGCCCAAGGGCCCCCAGCCTCTTCACCCCTGAGGTGCCTGCATTCCCCATTGATGCCCCTGCCCTGTGGAGGCCTGCACTTTGCAATAAGGAGTCAAATTGGGGCGTCATCTTGTGCCCAGTGTGCTCGGGACACTTTGGATTTTGGACTGGCCCTTGAGGCCTGTATGTACATTGGTTTTTGCATAAATTTGCAATATATTGTATTTATGGGGCACTACACCGTTGGTGTCGTTGTTACCTACCTAGTCCTGGCTTTCCTTCACCATGCATGTGTGGTGGTTGTGTGTATTGGTGTGTATGTGTGTGTGTGTTGGTACGGGTGTTTGTTTGCATGTGCATAGCTTCCTGTATCGTGTATGTGTTGTGTGTCTGTGTGTACTAACGTTGTTCCCTCCAGTGTGTGCTAGGCTAGTATACTTATGGTTGGTATCGTAGTCAGCGTCGCTGCCCTAGGAGTTGCAGGAAGAGGATTAGAAGGAGTTGCAATTTGCTTGCCATGGCGCCTACGGATGTGCCTGTGTTCCTGAAGGTAGGTGCTCCCTTTTATATTGTTTGTTTCCGCCAGGCATTTGTTGGCCTGTGGTTCCGCCCCAGAAATCCTGGCGGTGTGCATCCTTGTAAGATGGTTGTGGGATGCTGCCTGACTGCCAGGCTGGAGATGGTTACTGCCTGTCACTCCAGCCCTTCCTCTGTGACGGGCTGAACAGTGACTTGACTGTGTTCTGTAGGTACCTTTCCAGGACTTGTGATATGGTGGTTTTCACTGCCAGGCCCGCGGAGGTGCATTCTCCAACTCCACTGCAGCGGTACACTGACCACCAAACTCGTAATGAGGGCCTGTGTGTACTTGAGACCCTCAGTGGTGATTTGCCATGCTCTATTAATGTCTGATTAATTGATTGATTGATTTTGTATATTTTTTTTGATTCTGCTAAAATTCCATCAATAGAAGTATAGACAAAACCACACAACATTAGCATTTAACCACAGTAATGCACTACATAATACTGTTTTTGTTTTACAAAATGAGTAACGTTATCATTTAATATATGTAAATAAACTAGCCACCATTTTAAGTTGTGGTGACGCACCTAACATTCAGAAACAGACTGTATCACATTTTAAAATGACCTCTCCGTCAGGACATTTCCATCAGTGGAAGTTGACTCATGTAAACTCCATGACGGACATGACCATAGGCTAACATGTGTGACAGAAATGTATGAAAGCCAATGGATGTTCCAGTCTCCTTTGATGATTGTGCATGTTGTCTAGATGTACGTGGCTTATCGAAAAAATCTCACTTGCCTCCTAACACTGCAGCCAACAACACCTCCTCCACTTTTGCTGCTGTTTCTGACCTATGGAGCCACGATGCCCAGGAAAGCAGGTGACAGGGTGTGAAAAAAGGCATCTTTTTGACATAGTTAGCCCCCACTTTTTGCCTGATGTTCGATGTAGCCTCAAGTTGTAGTGCCCAGGACCAGTGCTAACCAGGTTCCCTGGGCCAGAACTCTTTCCCTAAAACTGTTATGATGTATTGGCACAATTGGGTACACCATAAACTACCACTATAAGGCCCTCGTAAATGGGGTCACCAGTGCCAGATGCACAAACCTAAAATACAAACTCGACATGGCACACTGCCTGCATGCCCTGTCTAGCATACACTGCATTTACTATGGGTAAGACACCCCTCTGGGAGGCCTTACAGCCCTAAGACAGGGTGCACCAAATTATATGTGAGGGCATAACTGCATGAACAATATTCCCCCACTGGGTCTTTGTCAAACCTGGGACATAGAGAGTGAACAGAGCAGCCATTTTAATACAGGTGCTGGAAACTGGTCAACACAGGTTTCCCAGCTACATGATGGCTACTCTGAACCCTGGGTTGTTTAGTATCAAACAACTCAGAATGATATATCCAAACTTGTAGCAGTATTGGATTTATCCCTAAATGTATCCAGGAGACAACTTAGAGGTGCCCCCTGCAAAAGCTAACTACCCTGGCATGGTTGCTGACTGGTTCTATTCAGCCTGCCACCTCCAGACACCCAATCTACAAACCTTGGGGGAGAGCCCTGTCTCTCTGGATTGTAAAACAATGCCCTTCCTTGGAGGAGGAGCTAACACCCCCTCCTTAAGGAAAGTGCACTGCCTTAGCGGTGAGCTTCAACGGACTTTCTGCCTTTGAAACTGGACCCCCAGCCCTGTTGTTAGCAGCAGATGGTCAGCCCCTTTGCAAACCCCCACTTTTGGCGGGTCTAAAGGGGTTGCCTGCGAGGTGGACTGTCCATTTCATTTTCCTCCATCTTAGATGGAAGCAAGTGGTCACTATAGTGGGTCTAGCCACCCAAACGTAAGTGTCCCATTGGACACTACCAGGTACCCCCTAAAACACTCACTAAATAAAGTATTTAGTGGGCATCTCTAGAACTAGAGATATGATTCAAAGGACACGAAGAAGACCAGCACAAAGGAGAACCAAGGCACGACAACTGTGCACCTTATGTACAAAGAAATGTTGCCAAACCCTACCTGCTGCACCCAGGGCCTGACAATTGCTGCTGAGGAGATGCTGGACAACTGGACTGACCTCAAGAAACCCAGATGACCTCCAGGATTCACCAATCGCGCAATAACTCCCTCCAGAGCAGAGGTACCACTCTGCAACAAAGGTGGGAAATTACACAAAAGGTAAGAGGAGTGGCCCCATCTGGCATGCACCACCCCTAAGGTAGATGTAAGGAAAATAGCCAATCAGGGTTAGGGAAGTGACCCTTCCCACAGGAAGTGATCACTTTAGTGGTTGTAGCCACCAAAGGTGAGTGTCCCATTGGACACTACCAGGTGCCCCCTAAAACGCCCACTAAATTCAGTATTTACTGCATATCCCTAGACCTAAAAAATAGATTCAAAGGACACAAAAAGACTAGCACAATGAAGAACCAAGGCATGAGAATTGCGGACCTGCTGCACAAAGAAAAGGTGCCAAACTCTACCTGCTTCACCCAGGACCTGACAATCTCCGCTGAGTAGCTGCTGGACAACTGGATTTACCTCAAGAAACTCAGAGGACCTCCAGGCTACACCAATCACCCAAGTACTCCCTCCAGAGTGGAGGTACCTCTCTGAAACAAAGAAGAAACCAGCAACCCAGATAGGGTCACTTCATTTACCGGCCACTAATTCCCAAACCAGAAGGTGCAGTTAGACCCGACAACACATCAATAACCATGAGGACAAACCCTGTAAGTATCCAAAGATTGGTGGCAATGTGCACTCAATTGGTTGAACCGTACCAAAACCCTCCTTACTGGTCAGCTGATGTCAGACACCAGAACATTTAGACCGTCCAGGGCTGTGAAAGGACCTGTAGGAAGCCCCAGTTGAGGCACTTCAGGAACACTATTGACCTCCCACCAGAGTACCCTTCTCCGTTGTCCTGCAAGCACCCCTTAAAGTGATCTACCTCCAGATCTCAAGGGTTTCTTTGCGCATAGCTCCTGGCTCACCAATTCCCTCTGCACCCAGCCATCCTGTGCCCTGCAATGAAGAACCTACTGTGCTGTAAGGGTTCTTTCCCCCTTGCAAACTCGCACTCCAAGGGGACCCCAAGGAACCACCTCTAAACTTACCTATGTAGTGCTTTTCCAAGTGGTCCCCTCCAGTGGCCCTGCACCAGCTCTAGAAATGTTTCCCAGCTGCTCACGACGGAGGTGGGAGCCACCCAAACTTTTCCAGCTGGCACAGTGTGTCCACTGACAACCTCGACCAACCTGTAAAAGAAAAATTTGGCAAAGCAACCGTGTGATTTTATATGCATTTTTAAAGGTGAGTATCCATTGATTCTTATGGTGCAGAATTATGTCTTAATAGACTATTTTTATTAAACTTCAAAAAAACATATTTTCAAGACCACTTAACAAATTTTGATAATCTTGCTCATAAAATTTAAATAATGATCTGAAGTATTTTTATAAATTGGTCTTGAGTTATTCCTTTGAAAGTGTGAGTTGCATGATTGACATTGTGAGTACCAAAAATGCTTTGCACTTCCCCAGGACTGGCCTAAGTGCTCGACCAAGCTACCTTAAAAATTAGAGCATTAAGTGATCTAGTTTTTATCTCTTTAAACCAATGTGTGGTTGCCTGGATCCCCTGCACAGTGTGCCTAGATTTGCACACTACATAGAGGGCCAGCCTCCTACACAGGGCCCCTAACTTCTCGGCAGAGGAGCTTGATTTGTTGGAAACAGAGATCCTGACCCAGCTAGCTGTGTGGCTCACCAGAGGAACTGGTACACGTTTAAAATTAAAATGTAATTCTCACTAACTTGTTTTTTATTTGAAACACAGGCTAGTTCCTGAGTGAAGTGTTATGATTGAAGTGAAGATTCACTTCTTTGTTAATTAAATTTGAAAATCATGATGTCTATTTTAGAACACATTCTAATCAAACAGCACCACAGCATTAGTATTTTGTTTCCTTCAATTGTTCATTTCCCTACAGGTCAACGTCCAACGTCCAGCAGAAGAAAACCATCTGGCAGGCCAATGCGAAGAAAGTGCCTGCCCTGGGGGTCTACAAGGCACAGCATCCATTGTTACAAAAGATGGAAGAACTTACGACATTGGATGAAAAAGCTAGCAGAAGTCCAGGTTGGCCAGTCCTCACAACATGGGAAGCATGTGCGCCGCACCCTGACCCTCCTAAGAGCCTGCATACTTGTGGTGGACTATCCACAGCTTGATGGGCAGGTGAGAGCCCAACAGCAGGGTCAATGGTGTATTTTTTTTCTGGAGTTCTTCCTGTTAAATAACTATTTTTTGTTACAGCAACAGATTATGCCATCAGCTTAAAGATTGACACGTGTCAAACACACAAGAAGATTTATTGAAGGTGTACGTTTTGCACCAGCTGTATGATGATGCATTTTATATATTTTAATGAAATGAAAATAATACCACTATATTTCTGATCACTTCCAAAGGATTGTAGTAAGTAGACACATGCCTGCTTAAGAAAAACAGGTGCATGAGTTTTTTTATGTTATAAGGGGCAGTTGTTCCAAACAGGCCACAAATTTATGACTATCAGGTGTGATGCTCCATCACAATTGTGAAGGAGGTTATGTTGGCCCTATTACAGGTGACATAGCATAAACTGCACTTATGATACAGACACATTGGTGAGTTGGTAGCATTGACAAACAATAGGCAAAAAGGCTAGAACCATGAGAATAAATAGCAAGATCATTTGTAAAAACATATTACAATGTTTTACTGACAAATACTATTCAATTTATGTTAAAAGTGACAGATTTGCATGATTTCTTACTCCTTCACAAATGTGCAAGTGTGGCTCAATGGGAGAAGTGTGGCTCAATGGTTAGAGCGGCAGACCCTGAGGCAGAGATCTGGCTCAAGACCAGGGTTCAAGTCCCGCTTCGGCAGGTCTTCGGCTCAATTCCCCTTGACCAGATAATTCTCGCCTCGGTGCCTAATCTAATTCAGGGGTCCCACTCTGCAACTCTGGGGAATAGCTTGCTTAATCTCCACAACGGCCCCAACAGCGCTTGGATGCCTGGCTTCACCCTCCTCAGGAGTGGGCGCCTCACAAGGAAAAGCCAGGAGGGGTTCCATAGCGGTATGAGTACAGCGCCTTGAGACCCTAACATGTGAGTAGTGCGCTATACAAGTGCTAATTTACATTTACATGTAATCCAGTCTGTTTCATGAAAAATGAATTTAATAGGCAAACATTTTTGAGAAAAAAAGACAGGAATGTGTACACATTGGTGACAGAGTAATGCATTCCTAAAATCAACTTTTTTATTGCCCTTTTTTATGCCTAGATAATAAATCAATATTGAAGAAAATGAGATTAATTAAAGGGACATTTGGAGATGGACAATGTACAATGTACAAACGTTTTGTTTCTTGATATTGATTTTTTGTGACATAAGTTCACTATTCAAAACAACCAATCCAACCATTCAGAGGTGTTAAAGAATTCCTGGAGAAAGCTGAAAATGGGGTTATGAAAAATGATCATAAATATTATGGGAGCAATAATGGGAAATTAAAAAACTGTGACCAAATGGTTTCTGAAGCTGCTCCCTACATGCATGGGATAATGAAAAAGTAAACCTAACTTTGAAAGCCTTGAAGCAGGTGAAATGTGAAAACTTTGAAAAAGCTTTGAGAAAAAAATCTCATGATCTTTTCTATTTACACAGATACAATAAAGCTATTGTATGTCTTTTCAGCATCTTAAGTAGCAGGCAAGAAGACATTGTGTGTCAGGTGGTGAGACGATTGGACACCGATGGACACAGTGGCATGAAGGGTGAGGCGACTGGAACGGAAGCCACAAACTCTTCATCATCTTCGGAGCCTCCACAAGTGACCAGTCCCTAATGGTGGTGGAACTTACAGGAATTGTGCCATCTGCATCCTCGCCTGCCACCCACAGACCCATCACCACCCTCCCTCTTGCTCCCCCAAGTTGTCCAAACCTGACCACCTAAAAGGGCTGGAGGTTCCTTTGCTGCAGGTACCTCACCCCTGCCCCTCTGGCTGCACTGGGTGAGGAGGCTATTGACCTCTTACACAGCATACCTGTAGGTCAGACAGCGATTGTAAATGGCATCTGAGGCCTTAGTTGCCAAGTGCAACAAATGGTTGCATTTCTGGATGCCATTCATAGTTTGATGTCTGGTATCCAGAGATTGCTTGCAAAAATAGCCTTTGCATTCACCACAGCCCCCAAACCAGCCCAGTCTTTTACACCAAATCTGTTACATCCCTCATCCCTATTCCCAAGTCCCACCCCTAGCCCAAGCACACTCACTTCTTAGCAGGCATCCACTCCATCTGACACAAGCAGTACGCTCACGCACACACACATGAACACAAACACACAAAGAATCACAAACAGACACCCAAACAAGATACATGTACAACTGACACTATACCCACAGGCTCCACACCTACCACCACACCCACGACCAACACAAGCACCAGCACGACCCCAACCACAAGGACACCAACAAGCACTAGAACCACCAGCACACTCACAGCCACCACCACAACCACCAGCACGCCCATAATAACCACCACACCCACAACCACCACCACACTCAAAGAACCACAAAAACCACCTCAATAACACATTCACACAAAAGAACACCTACATCCAAAACAACATCCACAAAACCCAAACGCACACACTCATCCAAACACCAAATACCTAATAAACCACACACATCTAAACATACACCAGACACACATGTAGCTGCGTAACATACAGACACACACACCATAACCACATCAATCACTTCAACAGCACGCTCATTGAAACACACTCATAAAAAAGCACACCCACATCAACCAAAGAGAAATGCGCATATTCTCCCAAACAACAAACACCTTCTAAAAAACACACATCCAAACATACACAGCATATACCAGACCCAACTCCGTCTACTTCCCATACCCAATCCCCTCCCAACCCTCCTACTCATACTCCTCCTCCAGAATTAATGTCTTAAATGTCCCTAACCCCTGTGAAATCCAAACCCACCCCTCGCAAGAAAGATCCTTGATGTGCATGTTCTGTGCCCACTAGAAGCCCCTTCCTGACGAGGTTACCCTTTGGAAGTATGTTTAGAAGGAAAGTTCTAGGAAAGAAACCCACAGACTGATGCTGTGCATCATGGTTTCAATCTATTTAGATTTTTGTTTGAATCAAAACTTGAGAAACGTATCTCATTTGTTAAAAACTTATTTGATTTTTACAAGGTATGTCCTGACATTATTGTTCATTTAGAAGTCATTGATTAATAACAATGTTAATGATGAAAATGTGAGATACATAAACTTGCTTACATTTATGACAGTAAAGACACAGTTTTTAATAACACATTTGTACAGTGCAAACATTAGTGATAAAAATGTATAATGCGCATAGAAATTTTGGTGTAAGAATTAATCATGGTAATGGACACACACAAATTTAAACTTTTTTTTAAGTGTTGATACAGGTGTATTCATTTTAAATTAATAAGGGATGAATAATTATTATATATGCATTACACAATTGAACAATTAAGAGTCAATTAACATATAATTATATAGAGAAAATACTCTAGACAAAGGGATATGTGACATGAATATATATAGAAGATTTTAAGTTTTGAAGTACAGTTTCTGCATTTTTGAAAATGTATATTATCCCAAAAATGTGTAATGCATTTGTCTGATTTGATAGTTTAGGAAAAATGATTGAACACACCTGCATGGACACATTTTGAATTTGGGATTAATGTCACTTTTTGTGTAGTCAACCAATAGCATGAAGTCAGCTTGCACCAAATGTGTAAATGAAATAAAATTATTCAGGTGTGTTTTCAATTTCTTAAACAACCACATTACACACATATGCATTGCACATTACCAAAATATTGCTTTTAAGTGAGAAGTAAAAATGCACAAGTCCAGGGCTAATGGAAACAGACAATTCAAGAGGTAACAGGTAAAAAAGACTCTTAACTTCGATTCCAGAAACAACTGGGTTGATTTGCTTCATGGTCAAGTTAAAGTAGCAATGGAAGGACTTGGACGATCAGGCTTATGGTGAAAAGGGAAGTGAAAAAGAGGAAAATATGAGTTTTAAGGTTATACCATTACAATCCATCAACTCAGGTGTAGAGGTTTACACGCCACAGTTACATCAGCGGGAAATCTCCTGGTGATTGTCCAGGTGGAAAAAATGGCTGAACTCCTCCGATAGCAATTGTCGCCTTCGGTGCTGTCAATGCGGGAAGAAAACTCTGATGGAGAAGGGGGCACTCCAAATGGATTTTCATTCATCGACTTACCAGCATCTAAATAGAGCGGGCTGACTACCTAGTAGGCGGATGGAGAAATTGATGGAACAGCAATGGTGAGACCAGGTTCACCAAGATCTAAATCAAGCCCTTTGTTTTTGTGTGTCATCGACTAATTAACTTTTCCAGGACCTCATTTGACGTGTCATACAGCCTGCTGTGATTGCATTCAATTATAGTCGTGACATAGTAGTTTTTGGAGGTACACAGAAGGAGTAGGATAGATCGCTCACACAAGTATGCCAATTACACAGTGATGTGGTTCTGACTTTGAATGTCTACAAATGTGAGTTCAACAAGACAGAACTGAAATTCTTTGGCCATATCTTTTCTGATAGGGGTGTGAAATCTGATCCTGCAAAAGTACAAGCTTGTCAAATGCTGACACCCCTATGTTTCACTGGTATGTTCTTTCTTGGCATATCCAGCTACTATTCAAGATATGTACAAGACGTTGCCACTGTTAGTGCCACTGTTAGTGCTCTATTACGAGAGTTGACGAAGATAAATGTTTCTTT
The DNA here is from genome assembly GCF_031143425.1 of Pleurodeles waltl. Lineage (NCBI taxonomy): Eukaryota > Metazoa > Chordata > Amphibia > Caudata > Salamandridae > Pleurodeles > Pleurodeles waltl. Next base: position 146,499,767 of record NC_090440.1, read on the forward strand.
GCAATAGCTACAAGAATGTGGAAAAAAAGGTTTCAAGATAAATAAACAAGCCACTGAAAATACTACAGAAATGGCATACTTTCATCCAGAGCTTCATACAGAGGTTGTGGTTGACACTTCTCAGGTCAGGTTAGGTGCTATCCTTGCCCAGCATAGTGAACTCCCAAATGCTTGATGGCATATTGTGGTCTATGCTAGTCCCAAATAGGACATGCTTACTCACAGCCTGAGAAAGACAGTTTGACTGCGATATGGGCTTGTGAACATTTGCATGTATTCCTGAATAGAAAACCTTTTATGCTGGTAACTGATCATCAAGCTTTGCTGACCAGATTTGGCAGATTTGGCAATCCAAAAACCAAGGTGCCTCCTTGCTTAGAACGATGGGGACTACAATTACAAGAGCATGATTATACAACTGTGCATCATCCACGAAAGGATCAGAATCCTGTTAACTACTTTTCGAGAGTGCCTATACAAGGTCGCTCCATCCAAGACTCCGTCCAAGACGGCTGAGGCCTACATTAATTTAAGTGCCAAATCAAGTACACCAGCTTCTGTATCATTAGCCCAGAGATGAATTATCCATAACTCATGAAGGAATTTTACTGCCAGGGTCAAAGATCCTGATTCCGGAGAGTCTGCATCAGAAACGAAGGACATTGTGGTAGAGAGAGCCCTACAAGGCCGAGTTTGGTTTCCATACCGAGATGAAAGAGTTGAAAAGGAACTCTAGGCCTGTCACATATGCTATTGTCTATCAATTAATGTTACTCAACATATTCTGAACATGTTAGAACTCCCCAAACATTCCTGGGAGAGAATAGCCATCGATTTCTTTGGTCCACTTGATAATGGACATCATCTAATGGTAATTGTAGATGATTACTTATGTTTTCCTTTGGTAGAGGATCTCTAATCCACAACTCACGAAAGAGTAATTGAAAAACTTGATGGTATCTTTGTGATATGGAGCATACCAGCCATTGTAAAGTCTGACAAAGGCCTATCCTTCAAAAGTAAAGAATTTCTGAAGCATCTGAACATAAAGCATAAAAAATTACACCTTTATGGCCACTGGCCAATGGACTTGTTGAGCATTGTATGAGTACACCAAAGAAAGCAGTACAGCTTTCAACTCTTAGGAAGCTCAATTTGAAAATAGTATTAATTTCTACTTTGCAAGCTCATCCTGCCACTCCCAACTCAACCACAGGTGAAAGTCCTGAGACTTTGATGGTCAGTAGAATAATGACAACCAAGTCACCTCAATGGACCACCAAAGGAATAAAAAATGAAAATACTTTTAGAACAAGGGACTTTGTTAAGAAACAGAAAATGAAAGCTTATGCAGACAAGAGGTGACATGGAAAAATAGCCCATTTAGAAAAGGAGATTTGGTGATCGCTGACAGATGTGTAAAAGAAAATCTGATGCTCCTTATGATGCACAACAGTTCCATGTGGTGTCTACCAAGGGACACATGGTGACTGCTCAGGACCCTGGGAAGTCTATTACCAGAGACTCTTCTCACTTTAGGCCTGCATTTCATCAGTCGTCAACTCTAATTGGTGAAAGAAAGACTGACTCTGAAGACTCAGTGACTTTTGCTCAATCTTTACCATCTTTAGCAGTCTCTAACACTGAAGATGACAGTTTACAGCTTCCAGTAACCAGATCAGGTCAGATGATCAAAGCACCAAGAAAATTGATTGCAGAGATATAGTTGTACATGTTTGGTATACATATATGTGTTTGTCTACTGATTTTCTAAAATTGCAATTTTTTGCTTTCCAGAGGGGTATGTAGCGTCATGAATGTTTTAGGATGGAACCTTTCTGACTCCTGACAGATTCCGTATTGGTGTGATGTAATCGGTAGAATAGAATGTAATGAAATCCTGGTTTAGAATGGGGTGGAGATCACAGGTATTCGCAGAGGAATAAAGGCATGTGATTTACAGCTTCCTCTGTGGTGTAGTCATTGGCAGGTACCCAGGCTGGTGAAGACACTACTGCAGTGTCAGTCTGTGAGTGTTGTGCACTTTGTGTTCAAGATTTGTTGGTGGTAGTGTCTCACAGCAGATTTGAAGATGTCATTGTCAATGGTGTCTTCGCTCATTCTCCACTTGCATTTTAGTTCTTTGGAGTGCTGTTTCATTATCCTGAGTTTTTCTTTGTACCAACTAGCTTGTGTTCCTTTCCTTCTTGGTTTGTCATGCTTGAGGAGAGCCAAGGAGTTGATACAGGTGGTTATCCAGTGCAGGAAAATGGCCCTTGTTGCAGTTACCCCCCACACTTTTTGCCTGATATAGATGCCGACTTGACTGAGAGTGTGCTGGGACCCTGCTAACCAGGCTAACCAACCCCCAGCACCAGTGTTCGTTCACTAAAAACGAACCATTGCTTTCGCAATTGGCACCCCCCTGGCACACAGATAAGCCCCTTGTAAAAGGTACCAGTGGTGCCAAGGGCCCTATGACCTGGGAAGGTCCGCAAGGGCTGCAGCATGTGTTGTGCCACCCTAAGGGACCCCTCACCTAACACATGCACACTGCCATTGCAGATTGTGTGTGTTGGGGGGGAGAAAAAGGCAAAGTCAACATGGTATCCCCCTCAGGGTGCCATGCACACAAAACACTAGCTGTGGCATAGGTAAGTCACACCTCTAGCAGGCCTTAAAACCCTGAGGCAGGGTGCAGTATACCACAGTTGAGGGCATAGCTGCATAAGCAATATGCCCCTACAGTGTCTAAGTCCATTGTTAGACATATTAAGTATATGGTCTGGGAGTTTGTCAAAACGAACTCTACAGTTCCATAATGGCTACACTTAATACTGGGAAGTTTGGTATTAAACTTCTCAGAATAATAAAACCACACTGGATTTATTTAAAAAATGCACGCAGAGGGCATCTTAGAGATGCCCCCTGTATTTTACCCAATCCTTCAGTGTAGGACTGACTGGTCTGTGCCAGCCTGCCACTGAGAAATGAGTTTCTGACCCCATGGGGTGTAAGCCTTCGTGCTTCCTGGGTCCAGAAACAAAGCCTGCACTGGGCGGGGGTGCTTCACACGTCCCCCCTGCGGGAACTGTAACACCTAGCAGTGAGCCTCAAAGGCTCAGGCTTCATGTTACAATGCCCCAGGGCACTCCAGGTAGTGGAGATACCCAGCCCCCGGACAAAGCCCCCACTTTTGGTGGCAAGTCTAGAGGGAAAATTAGGAAAATCAAGGAGGAGATGTAGGTTCACCGACCTCTGAAAAACCTCCAGAGGACTGCCTGCATCACAGAGGATTAAGAACTCCCGTGGACAGAGGCCCTGTCCAAAGAAGAACAGAAGAAGAAACCTCTTCTGAAGTACTCCCACCTCACTCCAGAAGCGTGAGCCCTAACCACTCTGGACCTGACACCCATGGCCTGAGTCCGGGTGGCTCAACCGACCAGAGAGGGCCCCAGGCAACGGTGACCAAGAGTCCACCCTGGGTTGACCTATGCACCCCTCCACGACGATGCCTGCAGAGGGAATCCCGAGGACCCCCCTGACTGCGACTGCCCTGGACGAAGATAACCAAAGCCAAAGGACCCACTGCACCCGCAGCTCCCGGGCCTTGGAGAAATCGACACCTGGTGCAGCAACGATCAACAGGCATCTTTCTTCCCTGTCCGACCGGTGGTGTGCCCGAGACACCCCCCTGGACCTTGCCTGCAGTACCTGAGTGACCCCCAGGGTCCCCTCATAGAGTTTCATTAGAAACCCGATGCCCTGTTTGCACCCTGCACCCAGCCGCCCCATTGCAAATGAGGGTGTAGAATTGGTGCCCATGAGGGGCCCCTTCAGTGCTCCTCTAATGCTTCCAGATCTGCCTTCCAAGCCACGGTACTTACCTGCTGGTAGACCTAATTCCGAGTTCCCCCTGTCTCCACAGGAGCCCACGTTAAAATTGCTCAACTTTGATCTCTGCACCCCGACGGCCCGGTGTTGCTGGTGTGCGGTGTTTGGGGTTGACTTAAACCCCCAATGGTGGACTACTTATAACCCGGAGACTGGAACTGTAATTCGCGTACTTACTTCTAAAACTCTACTTTATTTTCTTCCCCCAGGAACTGTTCTGAAAATGCACTGTGTCCACTTTTAAAATAAATATTCTCTGTTTTCCTAAAAACTGTTTACTTGACTAAAGTGAAACAAAGTTTCATTGATGTCTATGCTAAGTACGTACCTGCAACAGTATTCACTTCTGCACTGAGTCTTGGGGTTCTAGTAATAAAGTAACAAAAATATATTGTTCTATATAAAATCCTATTGTCTGTAGTTAAGTTATTGAGTGTGTGTTTCCTCTATTGCTTGTCAGTGTACAACAAATGCTTAACACATCCCTCTGATAAGCCTAACTGCTCGACCACACTACCACAAATAGAGTAGTAGTATTATCTTGTATTGCCTCTGTCAAGCCTCTTGGGGAACCCCTGGACTCAATGCACACTATGGCCCTCATTACAACTCTGGCGGTAAGTGCTGCCTACCGCCATGCTGACTGCCACCAACATACCGTGACCGTGGCAGTATACCGCTATGGGTATTATGACCCACACAGAGAAATCCACCACTATACAGACACCCAAACAAGTCCGCCAGACCAAAGGTCAGTGATAAACTGGTGGTAGCAAAACCCACACTGTTATACCAACAGAAATATGCCCACAGCATCATGACCCACGAATCACCGTGGCAGTCATTCAACTGCAGTAAACTATTGGCGGTACACACCGCCTCGCTCAAAATACACACACATACAAAACACCACCACATTGGACAATTCAAATTTCACACATCTGACACACATACACACACCAGACCCACACACCCACACCAATATAAAACACACACCCACATTACCCACAACCCTTTATGACCCAAACACTTTGGCAACTGAGAGAGAGACAAGCCAGGGGCACCCACTGAATCTGAGGCACAAAACACCATCACCCATACACCATCCACGCACCTCACAGCACACACCCCAACACATCTACCCACACAAGCTCACACTTACCACTCACACTACACCCATAGCACCACAAAGACACCCCAGGTTCTCAGAGGAGGAGCTAAGGGTCATGGTGGAGGAAATCATCCGGGTTGAGCCACAGCTATTCAGATCACAGTTGCAGCAGATGTCCATTGCTAGGAAGATGGAGCTATAGCAGAGAGTCGTGGACAGGGTCAACGCCGTCGGAAATCACCCCAGAACAAGAGATGACATCAGGAAGAGGTGGAACGACCTACGGGGGAAGGTGCGTTCCATGGTAGCAAGACACCAGGTAGCTGTACAGAGGACTGGCGGTGGACCTCTACCTCCTCCCCCACAACTAACAACATGGGAGGAGCAAGTCTTAACGATCATGCATCCTGAGGGCCTTGCAGGAGTAGCAGGAGGACTGGACTCTGGCAAGTCAAATGTTTACTACTTATCCCAATACCAAGCCCTACATGCAACACCAATGCATGGACCCCCATCACAGACCTGCATGGACACCCATCACCAAAGCATGCACACTAGTGACAATCACTTAGACAAACCAAGCACAACTCACACAAGCCAAAGCTGCCTTGCTAATAAAAACCATAGAAGGAAACATATCAATGCACAAGATGGCACACGCAGATGCAGTAACACTGCATTTACATCCCCACAGGACTCCCACTCAACGTCACCAGAGAGGAGGTACCAGCAACATCCAGTCCCCCCCGAAGAGGCCCACAGTGATGACAGCAGCTCTGCACGCTTGGATCACGATGACCAACCTGGCCCATCAGGGACCTCTGGACAGTCGAATACCCAGCCACAGTCCCAACCCACCACAGAGCCTCCCCCTTCAGGAAACACCAGCATAGCACACACCCAGCAGGCCCATCCCTCTGTCCCCAGGACACGTCAATCAGCAGTATGTCCACCAGAGACCCCAGATAACCCCACAAACACAGGACGATCAGGGACCTGGGGTCAGTGGCGGTGGGCACATGGTTCAGGGGACAGAGGCACAGGACAACAGGGAAGCTGGGAGGACTGCTGTGCGACAGGGGGAGGACAGGCCCAGGGAACCGACTCTCCATGAGCCAACATCCTGGGAGCATACCACCATTCCCAGGAGACCATGGACCAGATACAGCTGCAGGAGGGACAGTACCTGGGGATCAGGGAGGACCTGAGGGACATCCACACCACCCTGGTCACCATTGCATGGCCAACACCATGAGGGAGGCAGTGGCACACCAAAGGGCCCCTGACACTAGCCAAACCGCAGAACAGCCCTCCACCTCTGCTGGCGCTAGTGGACATGAGGACCCGCTACAGGACCAACAGGCCACCAGCACCCCTCCCCCTGCAGAAGGAGAACCACCCCGCAAACAGGCCCTGCGATCCAGGCAGAAGCCAGAGAGCACTGCCAAGACCCCCGCCAGGAAATAAGACTCTCCTGATTGTCACCCTCCGTCCCACTCTGTCACCCTGTCCACCTTGAACTGCCATTGCTCCACTTCCTATGCCCCCTTGGACAATGCACCTGGGATGCAAATAGAATGGACTCTACCCTGGACTTTCCTCCATCAGCAACCCAGCCCATTTCAATACCCCCTACACTTATTAGCACATAAATAAACAACCTTGGAACAAAATCAAGTACTGAGTGTGTGAATTCTATGTCAAATGTATTACCTTCACAAAGTGTAAACATTGCAAATCAAATGTAGTGTAATATTTACATAGGTATGACCTGCAGTGGGCAGCATTAAACAGACCAGGAGCCAGAGTGGGGCACAGAGATCTGAAAATAGAGATGCCAAAGGGTACAGTAAGTGGCCATAGAAATAGGGAAATCAGGCTGCCATGTTCAATGTCAAACACAAAACTGCAATGGAAGGTGAAGTTACAGTGTCTTACCTGTGTTTCACTGGACGTACTGTTGAATGAGTGTACTTCTGTTGTCTACATCTTCTTCCTCTGCCTCCTCTTCATCACTGTCCACAGGCTCCACCGCTGCCACACGACCATCCCCATGCTCATCCTCCTGCAGAAAAGGCACCTGGCTTCTCAAGGCCAGGCTGTGCAACATGCAACATGCAACGATGATCTGGCACACCTTCTTGGGTGAGTAGCCTTCAGGAGGCCAAAGGTTGTCTCACTGATCCTCCTTGTTCACCCATGTGGCTCATTGTAATGTTCCTCTGCCCTTGTCCTGGCATTCCTCATTGGGGTCAGTAGCCATGGGAGGTTGGGGTAACCAGTCACCTGCAAATATTCAAGGGATACCTGTTAGCCACACACTCACCCTTAGGGCCAACCCCACACCCATATACCTACATCAATTGGGTGGGGAACATGGGCTCACCTATTAGCCACACCCTGTGCCTCTGGAGTTGGAACATCACATATGGAATGCTGCTATTCCTCACGATAAAGGCATCATGCACAGAGCCAGGGTACTTGGCATTGACATGGGAGATGTACTGGTCCGCCGAACACACCATCTACACATTCAGAGAGTGAAAGCTTTTCCTATTTCTGAATACTTGTTCATTTTTCTAGGGGGTGGGGGGGGAGAGCAAATACAATATGTGTACCATCAATGGCACCAATGATGTTGGGGATATGTCCCAGTGCATAGAAGTCAGCCTTCACTGTGGCCAAATCCTCCACCTGGGGGAATATGATGTAGCTGCGCATGTGTTTCAGCAGGGCAGAGAACACTCTGGTCAGCACGTTTGAGAACATTGGCTGAGACGTCCCTGATGTCATGACCACTGTAGCTTGGAAGGAACCACTTGACAGGAAATGGAGCACTGGAAGGACCTGCACTAGAGGGGGGATACCTGTGGGCTGGCAGATAGCTGAAATCAGGTCTGGCTCCAATTGGGCACACAGCTCTTGGATCAAGTCTGCCTATCAAGTCTGTAGGTTAGGATAATATGCCTGTCCTCTATTGCTGCCAGATTCACCAGGGGTCTGTACATGGAGGGATGTCTCCATCTCCTATTCATCCTCAGCGGTTGAACTCTAGGGTGAAAAACGGTGAGCACAGGGTCATATTCACACATATGTCAATCTTAATATACATTTATTCATTTACAGAAACAGTATGTTAACTCGAGAGTTAGTTGAGCCAATGTCTGCTGTGACGCAGTTAGGTGCCATGGCCTGTGCCCTCCTGAAATGGCGGCTGCCTGACCTGTGAGGAGGGACAAGTGGAAATGATGTAATTCTGCTGGCATTGTGTGCCGTTGCGGTCGGCGGTCGATGACCGCCAGCGCAACATCACATTGCTTATCATTGGGCCCTATGGGTTCTAGGAGCCAATGGTGATGTACGCCGGTGGTGACGGTACGCACTGCCACGGACATGATGGCTGTTTTCTATCTGTTCACTCACTTGCTACCTGACCTTCAACAGGAGAGGACCTACACTGCAAGTGCTGCTGTGACCTGTGTCTGGAAGCGACAAAGGCTTGAGTGTCTGAGGAAAGGGCCCCCGCCTTCACTTCGGAGGAGTTGGAGAGACTGGTGGATGGGGTCCTACCCCAGTACACTTTACTCTATGGTCATCCAGACAAACAGGTGAGTACATTGTGAGCATGATGTGTGGGCCATGAATGTATGGATTGCTGTGTGTGTAAAACCCATGTGAGGGGGGTCTGAGGGGTCCTGGCCAGAGTGCTGCATGTATGGTGAGGAATGAATGTGCGTAAGGGGATGGGAGGGATATGGTGGGCCATGAGTTAGAAAGTCCGGAAGGTATGACTAATCCCTTTTCTGCTGTATTTTTTCCGCAGGTCAGCGCCCATCAGAAAAAGGGTATTTGGCGTACCATCGCAAAGGAGGTGCAGACCCTGGGGGTCTTTGACAGGTGGAACACCCACTGCCGCAAACGGTGGGAGGACCTGCGCCACTGGGCAAAGAAGACAGTGGAGGCCCAGCTGGGGCTGGCCTCCCAACGAGGAAGGGGTGCCCATCATAACCTGACCCCCCTGATGTTCCACGTCCTGGTGGTGACCATCCGGAGTTGGATGGGTGCTTGAAGGCATCACAGCAGCCACAAGCGAGTGAGTACAGAATCAGAATCATGACTTTGCACATGTTAAGGTTTTACCTGAGTGGGGGGTGGGGGCTGTGGGTGCCCCTAGGCCAGGGCGAACATGGCAGGGTATGTTCAATAATGGGCAAGATCAAATTCACTCCAACCCCAATAGTGTTAGTGGGCATCTACTACTGGGCAGGGTCTTGTGGGTTTCATGTGTGCAGCTAATGTCGTTAGGCATTGTACCCCATGGGCTGGTGACTAGCATTGTAAATGGAAGTGCATGGCCTAGTGCATAGGGCTGATTCCTGTGTGTTGTGTACGCCAACGGTAGTGTTGTTGTTGGCATTGACCAAGTGTATCCTCTGTCTCTCCCCCCTTTCTTGTTTTGTCACCCTGTCCTTGTGTGCATTAGCATCATCTGGCGGAGGAGCAGAGGCACCGGCGACGGAGGGAGCTGCATCCCACATGGGCCTGGAGGCTAAATCCACCGACAGTGAGGGCACCAGTGGGACAGAGGGCGAGGGGAGCACCACGACCGAGACAGAAGGAGACACTACCGACAGCTACTCCTCCTTCGATGGAAGCTCCCTGGCGATGGCAGACACCTCTGTGCCCACCCCAACTACAGGTACAGCCGCCACCCCGTACCAGCACCGCCCTCCCAGCAGCCCCTCAGTGTAGAAGCTGAATTTTAGATATCCATCTCAGGATACAAACAACCGTTAGCCAGCTCTTCCTGGTTGACAAAAAGGTTTATTTAGAAACAACAAATACATGTACATGGAGACTGAGCAGCATAAATGTAGCTCGAACAGTCTGAATAAGGAAGTAATACATGATCTTTTATAATATCAAAACACAAACAGAATTGAGCATTTCATTGGTCCTTGACATTGACGTATGATCATTTCTTCACTATCTCTAAAGGTGCTACAGTCAATTCTTCATAACGCACCATATATAGTAAATTGAAGCACAGACAAGGAAGTTACCTAATATGTCCTACATGTCTAATATTGCGTGATACATCTTATGACAGAACTGAGAACAGCACATACACAAATGGTATCTTCAAGAAGGAAGACTGCTTCAGCCAGCATGCAATGACAATGATATTTCATGGTGGCTGTTCTAATGGCAAGCCTTGCAATATAGTGCGTTTCAGGCAATATTAGAAACATATCAGTAAGCATAGTTTATGTTAGTTGTACATTGTCCCACAGAGATAGGCCCAATTGTCATTGTGTATCACAGGGCCCATTAGGCCCAAGATGGTGAAGAACCGAAATACGATTCCACATTCCGCCCTCTGATACTCAATGTCAACCTCAAAGGCCCTGATGTATTGGCATCATTTCAACCTTGTTCTTTTCTCTTTGTATTTCCTCATACCCTTGCTTAGGGTAATCTTCGTGGCTCCTACGACAGGTTGTTTTCAACAGTAGAGCTATGAAGGACAGACAAACCTGTATCAGCACACACAATGTGATCAATGCCACTATCCCTATCACCAGAACTTCTATCAACCAGGTTCTCCAACCCCAGAACCATGCTGCTATGCCATCCAGTCTTCCTCTTACCTCTGTCCCATCTTCCACTTTCTTTGCTCCTTCTTCTACCTTCCTTATTTCCCCTATCTCCTTCCTTATGTTACCGCTATTGTCCGGTATATATATATGCAGCATTCCTGATGGATCACGGCACATACACCACCGTCTTTTGCTAGTATAATGTGGACGACCCACATATTATAAATATTCCTTTTGGGGCCGTGAGACCTATGGACAAACCTGTCGAGCCATTCCTTATATTGTCCAAGCCTGAAGTTTTATTGTAGCTACTACTTCCTACCTTTATGCTGCTATTGTCGGTAGTAGTAGTAGTGCTGCCTTTATGGTATCGGAAACACCACGGTGCTTTCTTCTTCTTGTGTATCGCAAGGGATGCTGACGACATTTCAATGCTAGTCCCACCCTGGGTTTGACCCTTATCACTTCCTGTGTTGAAGGCATCCAACAATTCCTTTTCCCCTGCCTTTGGTGTTAATTCCCCACACGTATTCATCCTTTTACCTTCTGTCCCTTCTTCTACACTTGTCTTAGTTGGTCGGATGCTATCTGCCTGGAGCATAGATATCAGATATGCAATTCAACTCTTTTCTTCTATACTTGGCATTTTACCCGCTGCTAGTGTAGATACCCAATTTGCAATTATGCTATCCCTTTTTCCTCTGTTTTTGTTCCCTTCTTCAGCCTCCTCTTTATTGTCCCCTTCACTTCCATCCCGAACATGTTGTTTAATATAATACATGCAATGCATTCGGTGAGGGGAATCTGAGTATAGTTACTCTTCCCCTCAGTGGTGGTCGGTAGGTGAGTGCAAATATAACAGTTGGACACATTCACTAATTCTTTATACATAGTTGTCATCTGCACAAATGTATTTTCCTGGTAATTCTCCACATCTTCATCCCATTTTGTGTATTGCACCCACTGTGTCTTGTTTCCCACGCTTGCATTCTTCTCATTTTCTACTTCCAGTATCCCCTCACCTTTACCAATCTCGTTCTCATAATGCTCTTGGTCTAGAAATGGTATCTGTATGTCTCCACTATATAGTATCAATATCGCTGTGATAGTTATAGCTGGTATCGGGGTACAAATTGCCGTAATTACCATAGGCCACTTCTTCTCCTCTTTTCTTCTTTTTGGCATCATGGAATCTGTGTCGTTACAATTTTCCTCAATGTCCTATTTCTGAATTTCAATCTTGTAGCCTTTATATGCTCCTCTGGTATATTTTACAGGGTGGTATCAGAGGTTACTAGCACTTGAAACCACTCCTGCTGGTATTTTATATCAATATACTTCTTCTGAGGCATGCTGCACGAGTAGTCTATGAAGAGATCCTGCAGAACCCGCTTGCACCTCCTGACTCCTGTAGGAGTGCAGCACAAGCAGTTCTGAAATGATGTACTTGTTCACTGGAGGACCCGCTTACACCCTCTGACTCCTGTAGGAGTGTAGCACGAGCAGTCCTGTCAGTGTTGTCTGGTGGTACTTGTTGATCGAAGGCTGTATCCCAGCTGTGAGGGTGAAACTTTCAGGGGCACTGTAGGTGGCGGCTGGGCATCCTTTGGTCCGACAGCTTTCTTGGTGTGTGAGCTATGAATCCAGAATGTGAGACCCTCACACTTAACTGTTGTAGCTGTTGTCAGTCCTAACCTGACAACAACCCATTCCTCCTATTATGATCATGACACCTGTACTTGATATTATGCATTATTATCAATGACAACTCTTATTTGACAGGAAATGGAATGTTGATGCTGTTCTATGTCTTTCACAGCTATAGTTGGTAAAGGTGATGTACGGTACAACTCTGTATTTTTTTTTTTACTAAGCACTGTTGGAGCAGGTGTGAGCAAACATCAAATGACACAATATATTTAGTTTTGCATCATACTTCACTTTCAATTTAACATTCTTCTCTGTCCCTCAAAGCATCCTTGCTCATCTATGTGGCGCTTACTTCTACTGATAATTTGGAAAAGAAGTTAAAAATGTTAATGTTCAAAGTCTCATTTTCATTTAATGCTCCTATTTGAAGTAAGGGTGATCCGTGGGAAATCAGCAGACACCATGAGAAGTAGCACAACAAACAAAAACAAAAAAATCTAGTGCCCATGGCTGTTTTTTGGTGGGCCTTGAAGGGGCGTCGGACATTGTTGCCTTATTAAATTTTCAAAAGAGAATTTCAAAATGATAAAATTCCTATACCTTATATTTTGCCACAGAGGTCACCAGTACGTGAGGCAAAAGGTATTGTAGAATGGAGGCCAGATACTCTAGCCCTGAACGTTTACTAAGGTCTTTCAGCTAGAACTGCAGGAGATGAAGGTTAGGAAGTTGAAGTTGACAGTTGATGAGGTTGATGGTGCCCATAGTCCTTGCAGTTATACTCTTTGGAGGAGGCGAAGAGATCCTTAAATGTTGCAGTTGTGGAGGTCCCCAATTCCCGGAGCCAACAGGCTGCAGTTACAGTACCATGGAATGGCAATCAGCTGTGCCAGAGTCGGTGGTACCCCTTCAGTGTGGCACCAAAGGATGCCTTGATTACTTTGTATTAGAGCCAAACAGGGCCCGCTTACACCCTCGGTCTCTTGGAGGCGTGCAGCACGAGCAGCCCTTGTTGAACGGAGACTCTACCGTAATGGTGGGTCCACCAGTAGGTCCACTCGTTTCTGCGGATGTCCATGTTCCGCTACTTTCTTGGTGTAAGAGCTGTGGATTCAGGAGGTCAGTCCCTCCTACTTTACAGGTGACCCAAGCCCAATCTCCCTGTTGGAGATTATGTCCAGGTAGTGTTGTCTAGCCAGGAAGGGCATGCAGCATCTAATGCTGAAGGCAATGCAAACTGCTGTCCAAATGTCTTATCAGATAATAACTTCTCAGCACCAGACATGTTCATAGGCCAGTCAAACAGTATTTCTGACAGTGCTCAGTTTGACAACTTTGTAAAGGGTGCCTCTCTTGACCAATGAAGCAAGTGGTAGTGCATCAATCCAGAACCGCTCAGCAGATGCACAAAATCTTATAAAGGGACATATCTGACTGATTTATGGGGTAACTAAATTAAACAAATTATTTCACCCCCTCCTCTTTGCGCAAACCTAATCCCACAGTCTATTTTACCACCTGTCAGCTGTTACTCATATCAAAAACTGGATCATCATAACACACAACATCACCATTAGTAGCACCATTCCATTCAACTAATGTAGGCAGGACAGTAATATTCACATATCAAAGGCACAATCGGTAGCACTGCAAACAACTTCACACTTGTATAGCACACTACTCACCCGTTAGGGTCTCAAGGCACTGTACACATACCGCTGTGGAACCCCTCCTGGCTTTTCCCTGTGAGGCGCCCCTCCTGGAAAGCCCCAGGGTGAAGCCAGCCATCCAAGCACTGTGAGGGCTGTTGTGGAGATTAAGTAAGCTATTGCCCAGAGTTACAGAGTGGGACCAATTAATTAGATTAGGCACCAAGGTGAGAATTATCTGGTCCAGGGGAATTGAGCCAAAGACCCACTGAGGTGGGAATTGAACCCTGGTCCTGGGCCAGATCTCTGCATCAGGGTCTGCTGCTCTCACCAATGTGCCACACTTCTCCAAACCATACACGTGCTACATCAGAAATCTGTAACTCAACTAGGTGAGGCTAAAGTGGAGCTAGAGGTATTATGCATCTAAAAATGTTTTTTTTTCCTTATTACCTTTTATTTTTTATTTTTTTATCTTGTTTTAATTTTTTTAATCAGGAAAGGAAAACCCAATCGAGGTACGTGGGAGGAAAGGCTCTCTACTCTGTGTGTAACCAGATGCTTCTGAAAGAAGAAAGGTATATCTAAACATGACATAAATCTGTACACAGATATAAAATTTCTCTCCCTCTCATCACTGCCTCACACTTGCAACATAAACTTCTCTAATTATACTTTCAAAAAATAATATGGAGTAATACATTTGGAAAACACATGTTAATAGTAATAGCCAACCATCATTGTATAGTCAAGAGTATAATCAATGCATCAAGTCCTTCTCTCATAGTGTAAGTGTAACACAGAACATACATTCGGAAGTGACATTGTAGATCTACTGATAACATTATATTAATATTTTGTTACTGTCCCTGTATCTAAAGTCCCATCACTGAGGCATGTAATAAGTATGAACAAATAGATGCTATTGGATAGCCCTACTAATCACATATAATAGTACACCCTTAAACGGAAATCAACACTCAAAAAATAAATAACAATGACACTCAGTAATAGTGGAATGTTCACACAAACTATTTTCCCAAATAAATGGTAATCCAAAGGTCAGGAGAAAACACATGTTACACCTGTATAAAGCCAGTATTTTTTGGAACACATCATGGTATCCTATTATTCTCCTTCAACACACAGAATATTTGCATCAATGCTGGAGGGGTTGGTATCTTGCAGGCATCACCGCCATCAGAAGTCACTTCCCCGTTCTCATACAAGTGTGATGTCGTGAAATGCAGATGTTCCTTTAAGATAAAATATGGGCATGGGACACACACCAGTCTTTACTGGGTGCCAACAATCTGTAGTTGTCTTTTGGTTGTCTCTTCTGGTACCCTTTCTCGTGTGTATTTGATCACTTTTTCTCTTGCTACCTCTACCCCGTCTCCTGGTTCCCCCCTTTTGCCCCTATCTGGTTCTTCTGTTGGCCACTCTACCACCTTTGTGCAATCCTCCCATAGATCTCGTGGTATTATTATAGTGAATAATATGTTCAAATCCTTCCAAAGCATCTCTCTCATCACCACTATCCTGTTCAACTCTGTGTATCATTTGTGTGGGTCTTCGCGCAGTTTTGGATAATCTTTGGTGAAGGCAAACAAGTCAGCGCGATGCCATGGTACATAAACATATGTTGGGATATGGCCCTCCTTATGGCCCTCCTCTCCTATAGAGGGTGAGGGCACCTCTCAGGGGCATTTGGGTTGCTTTTTCTGTTTCTTTCTCTAGGTCCTTTATCACCTGCGCTGTCTGTAACCCTTCTAACAATTTCTTCCAATTTTGTAATTTCAGTATGGCATATTCCACTCTTTCATACACTTTGTCATCACTCCAGCATTTCAATTTCTCCCCTGTAAAACTCAGCTGGGAGGTGTCCCACCTGTATTCTACGGGCAGGAGGTCCGTATTGTTTGTATGTTGTGTATATTTGTTATGCACTCCTGGTCCCTGGGCCATTAGTTCTGCGCGTGCTAAGGCCAGTAATTCTTCCCCGTATGCCCTCGTACTTTCCCTTTTTGAATCGGCCACCTTTTTCCTTCCATCAATGAGGTAAGTGAGTAAGGCGTGACACTTTGTTCTATCAGATTTTAGAAACGTATTCTTTCTTTGTGTGCTGGGGAGTTATTCGGTGTGATACACGGTGACCCTCCCTGCGACTGGCTTCCTGATATGCTGCCCCTTCTATTTCCTAGTAAACTTTCCTCATGAGGCGAGTTCATAAGATCAATGTTGTACTTCGTATTGTGAGTGAAAACACATATCTCCCATATGATCTTATGTAGCTCTGGTATCCCTCTGAAACTGTCTCCCGAGGTATCCCCAAATTGCTGCTTCCAATGTGTTTTCAATAAATTCAGCTTTTTCTTTCTCTTTTCTAATTCTGCGAGTAACTTTTCACTCTCTTTATCTAATTTTAGTGCAATATGTGCCACTTCCTCTTTCACCTCCCGCAGTATCTGCTGGTCTGTTAACTCTTCCAGATCCACTTTTGTTTGTTCCTCTTTTACTAAGCCCTGTGCCAGTCCACGGACTGCAGCCTTCTGAGCTGAGGATAGCTCTGGAGGCTGTGCCCCTGCTGCTGATTTCGCACTTTGCACCATCCCCTCTGACCCTGTTTTATTTCCCCCTAGTCTTCCCATTATGAGGTCCTCTATAAGTGGATCCTCTTCTTCCTCCTCCAGCATTCCCTGCACCTTGTCTTCCTGTGGTGGTGCACCTACCACAGGAACACATGGGAATATCCTCACCACCTCAAGCGTTTTATCTCTCCACTCCTCTCTCTTGTCACTCCTCTTTCTCGCAATATAACATCCATCCTTCAATTCTAATAATTCCTAATGTACTGTACCCTTTACATAATCGTTCATTCTGAGTTCTTGGAAACAATAATTCCAAGAATAGAAAGCGTCCCATTCTAATCCCCTTATCTTGCATCCTTTCAGTGTCAGCATCTGTCTTAAAATGAAATTTTATTCATGTCATAGGTGCCATTTTTTGGAAACTGTAAATCAGGTCTTTTGGCTGTCAGTCTATGCCATTTGTCTAGGAACAGTAATGCGTGTAGGCCTTGTTTAATAGCTACTTGGTATGCAGGACTGTCTTTTGGAGGAATGGGTTGATGTGCGTCTAAACCGTTTTTACTAAGAGGGTTCCCCATGGCTAACTCGGCGACCACCGGCATCCTTACGGCTTAGAAAAGATGACAGAAAGTCAGGAGAGAAAGGTAAGAATACCACACCCTTGCTATCCTGCCCTAAGGCAGGGGACGGTTGTATGGTATTGGAACCCGGACCAGATCCATGGCCGGTGACACACAGGTAAAGCAATAGCGGTGAACAACCCATGCACTCACATATAACAAGAAAACAAAAGACAGAGGGACACAACAAAACTTTGCCCTGACAGATAGCAATGGTCCCACCCCTTGTACCGGTGTATGGTGAGTGCAGGGTGGTGATAGTGCACTGTTGTGGGGTAGTCACTTAGTTCTCCTAGGTCCTGGAATCCTAGCAGCTACAATCAGTCCGTTTTCATAAATGTCTATATACCCCTTGTAATTTATGTCAACCAGGAACCCACCCTCCAAATGCCTCCTACTGTCACAGTCCTCTCTCCTGTCTTTTAAAGTTCAAATGCATGCATTCAAATAAATCATACAGCACACCACTCATTTCTACCCATGCATTCATAATTCAAAGCCACTTTCATCCATACACACCGCAATTATTTCACCACTTTTTGTTGTTTTTGTGCATAATACCCAAAATGTTTGACTCCAACATCCAATAAACACAGAACACAGACTGCAATATGGTAGGGAACAGAACAGAAAACATGAAAGAGAATGGACTCTACCCCAGACTTTCCTCCATCAGCAAGCCAGCCCATTTCAATACCCCCTACACTTATTAGCACATAAATAAACACCCTTGGAACAAAATCAAGTATTGAGTCTGTGAATCCTATGACAAATGTATTACCTTCACAACGTGTAAACATTGCAAATCAAATGTACTGTAATATTTACATAGGTATGACCTGCAGTGGGCAGCATTAAAAAGACCAGGAGCCAGAGTGGGGCAGAGATCTGAAAATAGAGATGCCAAAGGGTACAGTATGTGGCCATAGAAATAGGGAAATCAGGCTGCCATGTTCAATGTCAAACACAAAACTGCAATGGAAGGTGAAGTTACAGTTTCTTACCTGTGTGTCACTGGAAGTACTGTTGAATGAGTGTACCTCTGTTGTTTACATCTTCTTCCTCTGCCTCCTCTTCATCACTGTCCACAGGCTCCACTGCTGCCACACAACCATCCCCAGGCTCATCCTCCTGCAGAAAAGGCACCTGGCTTCTCAAGGCCAGGCTGTGCAACATACAACATGCTATGATGATCTGGCACACCTTCTTGGGTGAGTAGCCTTCAGGAGGCCAAAGGTTGTCTCAATGATCCTCCTTGTTTGCCCATGTGGCTCATTGTAACATTCCTCTGCCCTTGTCCTGGCATTGCTCACTGGGGTCAGTAGCCATGAGAGGTTGGGGTAACCAGTCACCTGCAAATATTCGAGGGATATCTGTTAGCCACATACTCATCCTTAAGGCCAAACCCACACCCATATACCTACATCAATTGGGTGGGGACCCTGGGCTAACCTATTAGCCACACCCTGTGCCTCTGGAGTTGGAACATCACATATGGAATGCTGCTATTCCTCACGATAAAGGCATCATGCACAGAGCCAGGGTACTTGGCATTGACATGGGAGATGTACTGGTCCGCCGAACACACCATCTGCACATTCAGGGAGTGAAAGCTTTTCCTATTTCTGAATACTCGTTCATTTCTCCGGGGGGGGCAAATGTAATACGTGTACCATCAATGGCACCAATGATGTTGGGGATATGTCCCAGTGCATAGAAGTCAGCCTTCACTGTGGCCAAATCCTCCACCTGGGGGAATACGATGTAGCTGCGCATGTGTTTCAGCAGGGCAGACAACACTCTGGTCAGCACGTTTGAGAACATTGGCTGAGACATCCCTGATGCCATGACCACTGTAGCTTGGAAGGAACCACTTGACAGGAAATGGAGCACTGGCAGGACCTGTACTAGAGGGGGGATACCTGTGGGCTGGCGGATAGCTGAAATCAAGTCTGGCTACAATTGGGCACACAGCTCTTGGATTGCGGCCCTATCAAGTCTGTAGTTTAGGATAATATGCCTGTCCTCCATTGTTGCCAGGTCCACCAGGGGTCTGTACACGGGGGATGTCTCCATATCCTATTAATCTTCAGCCGTTGAACTCTAGGGAGAAAAACGGTGAGCACAGGGTCATATTCACACATATGTCAATCTTATTATACATTTCTTCATTTACAGAAACAGTATGTTAACTCGAGAGTTAGTTGATGTGCCAATGTCTGCTGTGACGCAGTTAGGTGCCATGGCCTGTGCCCTCCTGAAATGGCGGCTGCCGGACCTGTGAGGAGGAACAAGTGGAAATTAGTTAATTCTGCTGGCATTGTGTGCCGTTGCGGTCGGCAGGCGATGACCGCGCGCGCAACATCACATTGGTTATCATTGGGCCCTATGGGTTCTAGGAGCCAATGGCGATGTATGCCGGTGGTGACGGTACGCACTGTCACGGACGTGATGGCCGTTTTCCATCTGTTCACTCACTTGCTACCTGACCTTCAACAGGAGAGGACCTACACTGCAAGTGCTGCTGTGACCTGTGTCTGGAAGCCACAATGGCTTGAGTGTCTGGGGAAAGGGTCCCTGCCTTCACTTCGGAGGAGTTGGAGAGACTAGTGGATGGGGTCCTACTCCAGTACACTTTACTCTATGGTCCTCCAGACAAACAGGTGAGTACACTGTGAGCATGTTGTGTGGGCCATGAATGTATGGATTGCTGTGTGTGTAAGACCCGTGTAAAGAGGGTCTGAGGGGTCCTGGCCAGAGTGCTGCATGTATGGTGGGGAATGAATGTGCGTAAGGGGATGGGAGGGATATGGTGGGCCATGAGTTAGAAAGTCCGGACGGTATGACTAATCCCTTTTCTGCTGCATTTTTATGCAGGTCAGCGCCCATCAGAAAAAGGGTATTTGGCGTACCATCGCCAATGAGGTGCAGACCCTGGGGGTCTTGACAGTTGGAGCACCCACTGCCGCAAACAGTGGGAGGACCTGCGCCGCTGGACAAGGAAGACAGTGGAGGCCCAAATGGGGCTGGCCTCCCAACGAGGAAGGGGTGCCCATCGTACCCTGACCCCCCTGATGTTCCACATCCTGGGGTGGCCCATCCGGAGTTGGATGGGCGCTTGAAGGCATCACAGCAGCCACAAGGGGGTGAGTACAGAATCAGTATAATGACTTTGCGCACGTTAACGTTTAACCTGGATGGAGGATGTGGGCTGTGGGTGCCCCTAGGCCAGGGCAAACATGGCAGGGTATGTTCAATAATGGGCAAGATCAGATTCACTCCAACCCCAATAGTGTTAGTGGGCATCTACTACTGGGCAGGGTCCTTTGGGTTTCATGTGTACAGCTAATGTCGTTAGGCATTGTACCCCATGGGCTGGTGACTAGCATTGTAACTGGAAGTGCATGGCTTAGTGCATAGGGCTGATACCTGTGTGTTGTGTACGCCAACGGTAGTGTTGTTGTTGGCATTGACCAAGGGTATCCTTTGTCTCTCCCCCCCTTCTTGTTTTGTCACCCTGTCCTTGTGTGCATTAGCATCATCTGGCGGAGGAGCAGAGGCACCGGTGACGGAGGGAGCTGCATCCCACATGGGCCTGGAGGCCAAATCCACCGACAGTGAGGGCACCAGTGGGACAGAGGGAGAGGGGAGCATCACGACCGAGACAGGAGGAGACACTACCGACAGCGACTCCTCCTTTGATGGAAGCTCCCTGGCAGTAGCGGACACCTCTGTGCCCACCCCAACTACAGGTACAGCCACCACCCTCGTACCAGCACCGCCCTCCCAGCAGCCCCTCAACATGTTTCCCGTGCCCGTTCACCCAGGAGGGTGGGCATCTCCTTCACCCCAGGCACCGCAGGCCCTGCCCCAGTTAGCCCTGCTGCCCTCAGTGAGGAGGCTATTGACCTCCTGAGATCCCTCTCTGTTGGGCAGTCAGCCATAATGACTACCATCCAGGGTGTAGCAGGGCATTTACAACAAACAAATGCATACCTGGAGGGCATTCACTCTGGTGTGGCGGCCCAACAGAGAGCATTCCAGGCTCTGGCCTCTGCACTGATGGCAGCCATTGTCCCTGTCTCCAGCCTCCCCCCTCCAACTTCCTCTACCCAGTCCCAATCCCCTCAACCCCAGCCTATACCTTCAGACCAGCAATCACCCAAATCAACACACAGAAGTGGCTCAGGCAAACACAAGCACCACACTTCATCTTATAGGCACTCACACAAGCACCATCCCCATGCAGACACACCAACATCCACTGCCTCCACTGTGTCCCCCTCCTCCTCCTCGTCCACCCCCTCCCAGTAGCATCTCCACTCACACCTACATGCACTACATCCTCATCCATTACCTCCATCACCAGCACACCTATCACTACACACCCCTCACTGGCAGTCATCACCCCCCACATCCAGGTACACGTCCCATGTGTCTGTGACCCCTCCTCCCAAAGCACAAAACACAAGCACACACTCACCCAACAGCCATCCACCTCACAACAGCATCCAGCCCATGCACCTGCACCCAAACACAGCAGACTGACACTTCCTACAACCCCTCCCTCTTCCTCCACTCCCAAACCTTCACCCTCTTCCCACCCTAGTGTCCCTAAGAAGCTTGTCCTCACCAACATTGCCATATTCCCTACGCCTCCTCCACCCCGCCCTTCCCCTCGGGCCAGGGTGGCCAGAACCCAGCCCAGCACCTCAGCCGCCCAGTCCACGGCCACTGTGGTTTCTGCAGCTGTGAGAGGCTCCAAGGAGGCATCCGTCGGGCCAGCCAGTGTGCCACCAACACCTGCCAAGGCCAAGAAGGGTCCGCCACCTGGCAAGGGCAAGAAGGGCAAGAAGGGGACAGCAGCCAGCAAGTGGAAGGGGGCACAACTAGCCAGCAAGACCAAGTCAAAGACTCCAGCTGGCAGAAGCAAGGAGGCACCATCATCTGCCAAGGGCAAGAAGGGGCACAGAACACCAGCCATGGCACTTCAGCTGTCCGAGGCTGCAGTTGAAGGCCGGGGAGCGACCACCACCACTGCCAACACCGCCACCTGCACCGCGACCAGCACCGCCACCTGCACCGCCACCAGCAGCTCCACTGCCAGCAGCAGCAGCCCCAGTGAGCAGCCGTCCGAGGCTGCAGGTGAAGGCCTGGAGACTACCACCACCTCTGCCTGCAACGCCGCCAGCACCGCTACCTGCACCGCAGCCAGCACCGCCACCTGCACCGCAGCCAGCACTGCCACCTGCACCACCGCCAGCAGCACCACTGCCAGCAGCAGCCCCAGTGGGCAGCCGTCTGAGGCTGCAGGTGAAGACCTGGATGCTACCACCACCACTGCCTGCACCACCACCTGCAGCGCAACTGGCATACACTGAGCAACCGTCACCACCGGAGAGCAGTGTGTAGTGGTGACTACATGGGCTGTAGTGCGTCCTGGCCCCTGCAAAAGCTGTCGTTGTGACACCCAGGTGAGAGACTGTGACCTTGCACTCCAAAACATCAGCATCACAGGGCGCAGTGCCCCCTCCAGAACCAGTAGAAGAAGGCATCCACTAAGCCCCTCTTTGCCAGGATAAAGCACACTGGGCACAATGCCCCCTACAGAACCAGTGGAAGAAGGCATCCACCCCGCCCCTCCTTGCCAGGATAAAGCACACTGGGCACAATGTCCCCTCCAGAACTAGTGGAAGAAGGCATCCACTCAGCCTCTCCTTGCCAGGATGAAGCACACTGGGCACAAGGCCCCCTCCAGAACCAGTGGAAGAAGCCATCCACTAGAGAGACTGTGGTTTTGCATTTCCCAGGACCAAGCAATGGGCAAGCCACCCACTTGAGAGACTGTGGCTTTGCACTCCCCAGGACCAAGCAGTCGGCAAACCACCCACTTGAGAGTCTGTGGCTTTGCACTCCCCAGGACCAAGCAGTGGGTAAACCACCCTCTTGAGAGACAGTGGCCTTCCACTCCCCAGGACCAAGCAGTGGGCATGGAGCCCCCTCTAGGCCAGTGGCATTGTACCATCTTTCTGCTGAGGTGCCCCCCCCCCATTCTCCGTCCCCCTGAGGTGCCTGTGTTTTTTCGACCTGATGCCCGTGCAGTGTTCTTCCGGTATTGAGGCAGGAATCAAGTGTGGCCTTGGCCTATGTGTTTTGATCCAGTGGGCCATGGACACTTTTTGTGTGGGCACTGTCCCGCCTTTTGTATATAATGTAGATACTGTACATACTGTTTTTTCTTTATGAACGTTTTTCTTAAAATTACTAATATTACACTCATTTTACTCCATTCCTTTTGTTCTTGCGTTATTCCAGAGGATTACAGGGTGTATATTTAGGTGAGGGTGGGGGTGTTGCATGTTGTGTGTGTGTGTCACTCTCTTTCCCCCCCATGTGTAAGGTGCAGTAATCACTATGGTCGTCGTCGCCGGCGTTCTTGTTCTTGGTGTATGAGAAGATACACCAGTATGGGGAACACCTGCAGTTCGGGCTCCATGGTGTCCTGTTTCTTCCTTGAGTATCGAGAGGTGAGTTGTTTCCCTTCAGTGTTCTGTTTCTGCCATGCTTTGGATGGCGTTGGTACCGCCCTGGAAAAGGAGGCGGATGGGCGGGTTGTAATGCAGTGAGCGTTACGTTGTCTTCCGCATGGCTGTTGGCGGTTACCGCCGTGGTGTTTGTTGCTACCGCTGTGGCGGTCTGTGTGTTAAAGTGGCTGTATCTGTTGGCGGTTTCCGCCGTGGTCATGATTGCATTTTTTTTACCGCCGGCCTGTTGTCGGTATTACCGCCGCTTTATCACCGACCGCCATGGTTGTAATGAGTGCCTAGATCTCATTTTGATATAGTATATGCATAGCCAGCTTCCTACATCCAGCCATTGAGTAAGTAAACTTTATCGTTCGATTAATCAAAATCAAAATCATTACAATATGTCATGCAACATGAATAGATAAGTATTCGATAAGGCTTTTAAAACCATAATCATCTTTTGAATGGGATGTTAAAAATCCTATTTGTGCAATTAGCAACTTAACATATATTTAAAATGAACTGTCATTGTCCCTACCAGAGGCTGTGATTTTGTGCAGGAACAGAAGTAGTGCAGGAGTTATTTGAACGGCAAAAAAATAATTTGCTCTGCTGTGGACATTATCAGTGCCGGCATACAGTAGAGTTTGTCTAGAGGTCTTTTTATTTCATGGTCCGACCCAGAATAGGGCCAAGGTTTGTGTAATTGTTAGTCATGTCCCTACTTAAGGCCACAAGCTTGTGCAGGAATAAAGTACTAATACGATGAGGAGAGCTTGCCCGGAGCTAGTGCAAGAGTAAAGTGCTTATGCAAAGAAGAGAACTTATACAGTTTACTGTTTTAATACAGCTGTTAAGGGTGATTGCCTTGCTGTCATGCTATGCTGGTGCTTCCCTGAATGCCAAGGGAGATGTTTTAGGGAGTGGGTCTGGATTGTTGGAGGGACCATCAGACCCATCCTTGGGAGGGGCACTTGTTCAGACCTGGCGATTTTGTTCTGGTAGAACTGGTGGCTTCCTTAAAGCACTGTCAACTCCCTAGAGATACCTTACTGTTCAGGAGATTGCTTGCAGAACTCTGGAGTTTAGGCAGGCTTTTCTGCGAGAATGCACCCTCACCTGATTCCAAAAAGGCCACAGCCAACAGTGATGGAGGCTTAAAATGGACCTGCAGAGGCATATGGTATGAACTGCGCCCTCCTCTGGGTGACCGCATAGCCGACAGGCAGCCTCTCCTTCTGCCCTCAGCCAATGGGGTGTGTTTAAAGGGAGGGTGCTAAGGCAGTGTTTAAAAAAAAAAGCCTTTTATCCTCGGCTCTAGGCCTCACCCAGATATCACTGTAGTTTTAGCGAGGTATAGCTATTTAACACCATCCAGGCAAGGGCAGGTTTCTCAAATGATGCCCTGTCTTCTCGGGATGATGTTAATTTTGAAGATTTCAATGCTGGACAATGCAGACTAAAATTGTGCTAGTCCAAACAAGTCAATTGATCTTTCAAAATAGTCTCTGACCACTGAGTGGGATTTGTTGGTTATATCAAGCCAAACTGTGTGATCTATGGTGTTCCTGTTGGTGGACTGGTGCTTGTAACACATGTTGGTATATGCTGCACTCCTGGCAACTGACCGAATTCCAGCCTGATTTGAGCAGGTGAGGTGTATCTGGGGACTTGAAAAATGTCCCTGTAGATTCTTACAAGAGTGGTGTTCAGGGTTTTTTAGTCCCTGCCCCAAAGGGCTTCACATCTGTATGGCAGGGCGGGCACTACCTTTGCCTTGCAGTTTCTAAAATGGGACTTTATGACAGACATTCAGATTTCTGAATAAAGCCCTTAGCCCTGCTCCCATTGTTGTCAAATGTTAGGCTGAGTCATTTATATTTGCTGCTTCATCATTCTTGGTGGAGTCAAGAAAGCAGCTGAATTTACCTTTTTTCTTGAACAATTAATGACTTTGGTTTTCTTGGTGTGGATTGTGAAGCTGTTTTTGGTTGAGTATTCTTGGGTGGTGTTCAGAAGAGGTTGCAGCCCAACCTTTGTCCGGCTGATCAGCACCAGCTCGTCACTGTAGAGAATGTTTTTTAGAGGTGGATGGAGCTAATCTTTGAGACATGAGAGTTGACGGAAGACAGGACCAAAGCAAGGTCTGCCAGAAAGAGGTTGAAGAGGATGGGGCCGAGATGCTCCTTGTTTAAGTCCATAAGATGCTTGGATAGCCCTAGAAAGGTTGGCTCCACTGCCCAGCTCAATTCTGACCCAAGTATTGGAGTACAGATTTTCAATTGCTCTTAGGGGTGCCATTGGTGCTGACCGATCTCTTAGTTTACTCTGGTTGACGCAGTCGAAGGCAGATTTGTAGTCAATATAGCAGTGGTAGAGGGGCAGTTTGGCGGCTTTAGATGAGTCAAACAGTAGTAAAAGTGCCATGATGTTTGTTGTGGACCCGTTTTATTTTGTGAACCCTGTCTAGTTGATCGGGGTGAATGAGGTTGTGTTGACCCAATTAAGGAGCTGCTCCTGCATAATGCCCATGTTATACTTTGCCTCATTGTCAATAGGAACTATTGGTCTGTAGTTCTCATATTTTGATCTGTCACTTCCCTTGAAAATGGGTGCTATGATAAACCCTTTCCAGGATGATGGTATTGTGGCTCCCACTAGAGCCTGGTTAATTAAAGGGACGATATATCATGCCCATTTTGTGGGACTGATCTTGTAGATGGCCTGAGATATTCCGTTCAGTCCTGGGGCTCCTGTGGTTCTGCCTTTGGTTATCTGCTGTTGGACTGCAGCTTTGCATATGCTTTGCACATCAACTGTGACACTGGGCAGGGCTGCCAGCATTCCATACCCCTGGCTGTAGCCTCTACTATATGTTCTGAAATAGCTGGTGTACTTGCATTTTTATTGAAATGTGCAGAGAGGATGATGGGCCAGGCTTCTTCAGACAAGTTGGATGCCGGACGTGGCTGTGTTGACCTTTTTAGGGCATTGACTATTCACCAGACTGCATTGGAGTTTTGATGCTTGGTGTCCCAGATAAGATTAGCCCACAACATATCTGTGTTTTTTCTCTTCTCACTCCAGACCGCCCTTTTGTACTCCTTTTTATTGAGCCTTAACTCCGCTATGAGTTTTTCATCATGTGGAAAACGCTGTGCTGCTCGCAGGGCTTTGTTGATGTCCTTCTCCTGTGAATTTATTTCACTATGACTGTCTGGCGGTGGCCTGTTGCTAGAGAGGCTGTGTGCGGTTTTACTTTTGTGGCATATTGCTTGGAGAAGGAGTCTATGAAAACTTTTCTTTTGCGGAATTCCTGTTGCTCCAAGTCTATTTTATGTCCTTTGGGATTCCTGCTTTAATGGTTATATGGTGGTAGACATCCATTTTATCCTCCTTATGGTGGCAGAGTACGTTGATCCTACTGGATCTGCAGTGCTACTGTTTTTTATTACAACAATGGCCTGTTCTAACTCCTGGGGCTGGTGGTGGCTCTCAGGTCCTTTCCCTATTTAGAACAATTAGACTAGCTGTAGTAGAGGCAAGGATCAAAACGTGTAGTCGATCAAGGGATTACCGCTGATGGAGTGAAAGGACATGGCAAGAGGAATGTCACCTTGGTATGAGCCATTGAGGGCTCTAATGCCCATATGTTACATTTTGTCGCACAAGTTAGTACCCTTCATATCCCTCCTCCCTAGCACGGTTGCTGCTTGTGTTGTGATGTCCTATTGGCACTCTTGTGCCTCAGTGATTTCATTCTTTGGTGAATGGCCTAACAAGTTCTGTTGAAGTTACCTAGTACTGTGGTCATAGAATTCAGATGGGAAGCCCCAGCTTTGAGAAGGTTTTCATACAGCTTTTTTAGAGAATTTGAGACTAGGTAGCATGTAAATATTTATTAGAGTCACTGTAATTGCTATACCCCCTACTTCCATTGTTAAGTGTAGTACATGGAGGTTGTCCAAGTTGATTTCATGCATCTTTTTGCTGGCTTTGTTTGCAGTTGACAGGTAGATTGCAAGACTCGCCTTGCTACGACCGTATTTTGGTGGCTGTGATTGTGTTGTGTGAGAAGTCCAGGATTGCTTCTGGTTCCTGGGCACATGTATCATGAAGAGCGATCTCTGAGAAGGATTAGACAAAGCTGAGGAGTTCCTGGTCACCAGTCTTCCTTACCACGCCATGTATGTTCCATGAGCACAGTCAAAGAGTAGATGTTGTATGATCTGTGGTGTCTGCTTGTGCTGCCTTGGGTCATTTTGCAGGCTGTGACTTATTTAGTGACCTTTCTATCCATCCTCACTCCTTCATTGGGGAGCTTCCCCTTTGATAGATCGTGGACTGGAGGTGGGGGAATAGTTCAATTGCATTTTCCTTATTTGATGGAGTTGCACCTAATGCATCTTTTTAGGACTGAGTAAGGCTACTGTGGTGAACCCATTTTCCCTAGCTCAGTGTCTATAGCCCTCCTCAGTGTGTGGGGGTACCCAGGTTCATAGTACTATTCCACAATTATGCCCCAGACCAGAAAGTGTTTGCTTTCGCTCTGTACCTTGTCAGCCATGTCTGCCCCAAGTGTGGATTGAAGTTCTTGATGGTTTCCATCAGACATGGGTGTGCTTGGGGCATTAAGCTGAGAGGGTGGAATCCCAATTCTTCTCTGTGATTTTTATCCGGAAGCGGCTGGCTCATCCATTGGTGGATGTCATCTATGGTTCAGCATGAGAATGCTAAAGTTGGCAAAGGCATGTTTAGCCCCAGAGATAGAAAATGGCTTAGCAACCGAGATACTTCTTAAGGAGGAAATGTTTGTGTCCAGGAGGTATCTTATGATACAAGATATGAAAGTGTGCAAGGTCATGTGATGCCACTTCATATGAGGTCCCCTAGGTGAAAGGGCTTGTGACATCACTTCTGCTACCTGCAACAACCAACAGTGATTGAATAAATGCTTGAATTAATTGCAGCCTATTCCAATGGGACCACACAAGACTGAACCGTCAGACCAGGTTCCCTCCAGGTGGGCCAATAAGCAACCCTAATCCAATTTCCGCCTAATTAGGCCTTGTTAGTAAGGCATAGCCTGAGTTCTGCGGCACAGTGAGCATGGATCCCTCATCTTCAGATTCTGCTTCAGCAATCCTGTGCAACTACTACTGCACCCTCTGACCTCAGATCAACCGCAGCCTGCTCCAGGAACCGCTATACCAGCAACAAAGTATCCACAAGGGATACTTTTCTTCTGCAACTTCAGCTCCAGCCAGCAACTGCAACAGTTTCCACGGTGTGCGTGCTCTGGGCAACTTCCTGTCTTCATCCTGCACAAGAAGGACCGAACAAATCTCCCGTGGGATGACAGAGTCACTCGCCTGCTCACGCAGGCACCTTCCAAGACGACGACCAGTACCCTTGGACTCCTCTCACAGCAACGAGCATGCTCCTAAGGACACAGAGGGTGGACCCCATCGACATAGGCTGTCCTGAGGTCCTGCTGATGCAATTTGGAGGATGTAGGACCTTGCCTTCCCTGAGAGTGACAGTACCCCTGTGTACTGCGTCTTCTTCTCCTCCTGAGGCCTCTGTGCACTATTTGCAGAATTCCTTTGTGCACAGCCTGGACCAGGTCCCCAGCACTCCATCCTGTGACGCTCAACTCGCTGAGTTGTTCTCTTTGTAGGTTAGAAACATGTTTAAAGGAGTGTTTTGTGGTATAGGTACATATCACCGAAACCTACTCTGAAGAGACATGAGTCTGCATTTGCTAGTCAACATGTCCACACATGCACAGGGAAGATACTTTCCATGCCCACCATGCCAGCCCTTTCATTGTCACTCAAGTGTAAGGGTGAAGTCTGTACTATGATAGTTGCCTGTACGGACTGTATGCATTGAGTCAGTGTTGCAGAGTATAAATGTGTTTGTCCAGTCAGGCCTAACGAGTTTACCCTTCAGAAACCACATTGCTGTGTGGTGTTTCATTGTGGCTCACATCACAGTACATGTTGCTGGAGCATCGAATACCTGATGTCTTTAGGCTTGCTTAGTCATTGTAGGCCTTGAGCAGGGTAGTGGTGTTTCTGACGTGTGTGACACAACCATTTGAGCAAAAACTTGTGTTCGTAATCGATTGATTTGTCTCTTGCATCCATATAGGTAAACACCCATCAAAAGAAGGAGATTTGGAGAGCCATCGCCCAGGAGGTGCAGACCCTGGGGTTCCATAGCCATCAAAGTGCCCACTGTTGCAAGAGGTGGAAGGACCTGAGGTGCTGGGCCAGAAGATATCAGAGATTCAGATAGGGCTGTCCTCCCAACGTGGGCGGGCACACCTCGAAGCATGATCCCCCTAGGGGCCCGCATTCTGGCAGTAGCATACCCGGACCTTGATGGGCATTTGCAGACAGCACAGCAGCCACAATGAGTACAGGACATATTACTGCCTGTCACACAGCCAAGTTAATATGTTAGGTTCTAACATCTCCTCCTGAAGACTGGAAATGGACCATGTGTAACACACAAGATGAGTACTGTTTGAGTAGATATGTAATTTGGTGCATATTGATGTGCCTTGCCTAGTAGCCCAGGGACCTAGATCACAACTGAGTACAATCCACAAAACAATTGCTCTCTGAGGACAACATATTGCTTTGTACAGTGATCAATCAAGGAAGGTTTGTTGTTGTAGTGGGTCTAAATTCTACGCAACAGACCACTACTCCTCAGTGTTACAGTTCAAAGAAAAAGAAGTGATGGATCACTGTCCTCAGCCATGTGTCTGGTTAAGTGAGTAAATTGGCATCTGCTCCCAAGAGGCCACTTGTTTTCAGTGTATGATGAGTGCTGGTGCCTCACTACAGTCTGACATGTGAAGGTGGCATCACACATGTGACAGAGCATACATTGTTCTTTGGGTACAGCTACAGATCAAAACTTTCCCTTGGTAAGTGGGGAATGTCCATTGACATGATTTATGTCCCTGTTTCACTGTTGCCAAAATTCCTTGTGCTGACATGTTAGCATATGTCCCATTCTCTTTTAACAAAATGTGTACACTGCTGTTTCATGCTTAGTCTACCTGTGTTCACAGGAAGATTTCTGTATTCCCTCACATATAGTTGCATGCCAACCTGTCTTTGGAATTGGACATATGCAATGGGGCTACATTTTATGTGGTGCCACAGACAGGAGTGTGTCACCATTGATTGTTGGCTCACACATACTCTCACCCGTCATTGCATGTCATTTGGCATGTACAACTTCAGTAGCAATGAGAGATATGACATATAGGACTAGAGTGTTTACACACAATGGCCATTTCCATGCCATTGATGTGGCATCAAGAGGCAAAGTGCACTGCACATGTTAAATGGGAAAGATTTGTTGCCTCACTGTTGGCACACATCATGGAGTGACTTGCAGTTTTGTTGGAATCACATGTGGTTGGGTAGAACCATTCATCCACGGACATCTGGGTTTGCAGGACCAAAATGGAGACAGTGATGTAGCTTCCCATTGGGCAACATGCCCAGGACCTTCTACAAGTTCTTGTAAATCACTAGGCCTCTCCAATATGCAAAGAACGAATGGCTTCTACTGATGCAATCAGAGTTTGTCATTGTAAGGGGTGCCATATGGTAGTGGTGATTTTCCAGGGGCTAGCTGTTTCATTGTGTTATGTATTGTAGCAACATATCTCCCTGTCAATTTGCACATTTTGACTACAGTGTACATTTCCATGCCAAATATGTAGTATATCTGAGCAACATTAGTACTACCTC